>NC_133326.1:373010060-373327310 GCF_042186555.1 Aquarana catesbeiana | reverse complement strand
CATAATTTAAAAAAGGAGGGCTGTTTCTAGAAAATACATACAAAATCCACAAAAAAATAAAACTTGATTTTAAAAAAACCAAAAAAAAGATAAAACTTGATTTTAAAAAAACCAAAAAAAAAAAAATAAAACTTGATTTTAAAAAAAACAAAAAAAAAAATAAAACTTGATTTAAAAAAAAACAAAAAAAAAGATAAAACTTGATTTTAAAAAAACCAAAAAAAAAAAATAAAACTTGATTTTAAAAAAAACAAAAAAAAAAAATAAAACTTGATTTTAAAAAAAACAAAAAATAAAATAAAACTTGATTTAAAAAAAAAACAAAAAAAAAAATAAAACTTGATTTAAAAAAAAAACAAAAAAAAGATAAAACTTGATTTTAAAAAAAACAAAAAAAAAAATAAAACTTGATTTTAAAAAAAACAAAAAAAAAAATATTGATTTTCAAAAAAAAAAATTAAAAAACTTGATTTTCCAAAAAACCAAAAAAATAAATAAATAAAAAAAAAAGGATTTTAAAAAACCAAAAAAATAAACAAAAAAGGATTTCCAAAAAAAAAAAAAAAAAAAGCCTGTTTGCGAAAATCAAAAAGGCAAAAAAATTTTTTTGTGGATTATGTAGAAATATTTAAATATAATAATATTTTTGCAAATTATTAAGATATCATTATATTTTTGTCTATGAACATTTTCTACTAAATGCATAACTGAATGCATAACAATGATTAATAAAAACATCTCCTTATAGGAATTAAATAAATGTGTGGTTTGTTATTTCAATGCTCAGTATCAGTTTGGTTATAATTGTAAAAAAGTTGTTTACAGTGGCAATGGAGCTTATTTAGACATTTAAAAGGAAAATACAGTTGGCACTACAACTGCTCGACCATAACCTAGGAGAAAGCCCAAAAGAAAGGCAAGCAATAAATATAATTCCAGATTTCATCAATATTTTTTTTATTTAAAAAAATTAAATATCCTGGCCCATTGCAATGGCCCCCCTACCCATAAAATAATTAACATATTGCTGTCTAACTTGACGGGCACTTTGGGGGGCCAAGCCAGTACGGACAGTATCCAGACCCGTAAGGTTGTCATCTATAAGTCCGGCCTCAGGCCCAACTGTTCCTATATAATTTACAGAATGTTTGTGTAAAAAGTTGTGCAGAATGCAGCACGATAAAATTATAAAATTAAGTTTGTATTCCGCCAAATTAATGGATGTTTGAAACAGGCGGAACCGGCTGGCCAGAATTCCAAATGCATTCTCAACCACTCTTCTAGCTCTGGCCAGCCGGAAATTAAAAACCTTCCTCTCCGGGGTGAGGGTTCTTTGGGGGAATGGCCTCATGAGGTGCTTGCTCAGAGCGAAGGCTTCATCGGCAATGAAGACAAAGGGGAGTCCTTCCACGTTATCCGCATCAGGTGGCAATCCCAGGCCACCACTCTGGAGACGCTGGCAGAACTCCGTCTGGGCAAATACTCCTCCATCCGACATCCGGCCATTCTTCCCCACGTCCACATATAAAAATTCATTGTGTGCCGACACCACCGCCATTAAAACAATACTGTGGAACCCCTTATAATTAAAATAGTATGACCCCGAATGGGGTGGTGGCACGATGTGGACATGTTTCCCATCTATAGCCCCTCCACAATTGGGAAAGTCCCAACGGCTGGCAAAATGGGATGCCACAGTCTGCCATTCCTGTGGCGTTGAAGAAAACTGGGGAATCAAACAAGAAAACCAAAATCATTAATTTGGAAGCTAACATTGCAAGAAAATTATACAATTAAAAACATTATTCCCCAGCATCAGTATAACATTAAATAATTTAATTCTTCTGGAATAACTAATATGGAAAGGCACACTTATCAGATTGCTCACCCCCTCTGATGGAACATTGATTACATTTTAGGGGGTTGTGAAATCCCTAAAAAAGATTACTTTTAGGACACGCAGGAATTTAGAGACTAAAAAGGCTACAAGACTGCAGTTGTCGCACTCTGCAGGTGCAGTTGCTAACCAGCTTACAGTAAATGAGGTAAGGTAAAAAGGCATTCATGTTGCAAGGAGTACACAATCACATGCAAGGGCAATTAATGAAAACACTTTGTGGCTTGCATATGATTTGATGATGGAAATCAGCAGAGCTTCTGCTCATTTACTAAAGCACTGGAACAAATGCACTTGTAGAGTGCACATGCATTTTGCAAAGTGCAACATATATTTGCTTTAGACAAATCAACACCACAGAACATTCAAGCAAATTTTTACGAGGGTGTGTGGGGGGGGGGTTGGGAAATCAAGCTAATTGCTAATTATCAGCACACTATTTGGAGTGAGTTTAGGGGGGGGGGGGTTGGTAAATCTAGCTAATTGCTAATTATAAGCACACTAAATACACTCAAACAAAATACATTCAAAATGAGTAGACTAGGTGGATATGTTCCTATCATTGCATGCTGGGGAGGTTATTGAAGGAAAATATACATGCATGACAAAAAATAACAGGAAAAAAATCCAGCATGTGTGAGGATAAAAAGGGGACATTCACACTATATTGCAATGATGGTAAGTAGTGTTTGAAGCAAGAAATACATTACATTATCAAAGATTACATAAAAGAACATGTGATGCTAATAAAAGAAAAATATCTTACCTTAATATAGTCCTTCTGCAGGACCTGGATGATGGCAGAACAGGTCTCTGGGATAATGATCCCCAGAGCCTGGGGGGAGATGCCTGTCGAGAACTTGAGGTCCTGCAGGCTTCTCCCTGTCGCCAAGTACCGCAACGTGGCAACTAGCCTCTGCTCCGGAGTGATGGCTTGCCTCATGCAGGTATCCTGCCTGCTGATATAGGGGGTCAGCAAAGCCAACAAACGGTCAAAAACGGGGTCCGTCATCCGGAGAAAGTTCCTGAAATCCTCAGGATTATTCTCACGGATCTCACGGAGCAATGGCATGTGACAGAACTGGTCACGCTGGAGCAACCAATTCTTGGTCCATGAACTCCTCCTCGCCCTGTTCATGGACTGGTCTTGGTCTGAAGAATAAACTACAGCACCAAACACATACAATGCACGAGCTCGACGACGAGTACGTACAGGTAACATGGTTTCAAAACGGTCGGCTGGTCAGAACGCACTAAACAGAACGCACTGAAGAACAGCAAGGCCTGTGAAGAACGACCTGAAAATCAGGAACGAGCGGACAATAAAACAAAGATTTCTCAATGCCAACTGACCAAACGCACTGAAAAGCAGATACAAACCTCACAAGCACAGACTGAACAACAGTTAAAACGAACTGAAAAATACGAGTCTCACAAGCGCGAATCGTCTCTCACCAAACTTCTACTAACACGAGATAAACACGAGATTAGCAGAAGGAGCCCAAAGGGTGTCGTACGGGCTATTGAACTTCCGTTTTATAGTCTCGTCGGACTTGGTGTACGTCACCGCGTACTAGGCTGTCGTACTTTTGTGTGGTCGTGTGTAGGCAAGTCCGTTCGTTAGAAAGTCTGCCGCAAGTCCGCCGAAGGTACGCCGGAAGTATGTCGGACAGGCTGTCGGACTTTTGTAGACGAAAAGTCCGACCGTGTGTACGCGGCATAAAAGGACAACTATTTTTGTTTTTTTTATTTTATATTTTTTTTGTGTTTTTATTTTTTTTATTTTTATTTATTTGTTTATTTTTTTTTTACACTTTTTTTAGTAACTTTAACTTTTGTAACTGGTACCAGGTTTGGGTCTCTCAAAATGCGATGTCATCTTGGGAGACCATGTGAAAGTGTGTCCTAGTCTGTGCAGTGCTGTACCCTACGCTAACACTCAACTAGTGTATGGTAGCGTTCAAAACATTCACCCATGCAAAGACCAGGATTGCCAGGACAGGAGGGACAATAACACCGGGTGTCACGCCTAAATCCGCGCTTGCTACAGACACAACATCTTTTTTGGGGGGCTCATTGGGTAGGGGTACTCGGGAGGGCATAAGGAAAATGCCTCTCATGCAGCCGGCCTACTGCATTTGGTTGGGGATGGTGAGGTGGAGCACCGCCTGGATACAGAAGGGCTCTGACGATCTCTTCCTGGAATTTAAGGAAGGATCCAGTCCATCCTGAAGCTCTGTATAGCACATGGGCATTCAGCAAAGCCAATTGAAATAAATAAACAGACACTTTTTTGTACCAGAGTCTGGCCTTACGGGCAACTAGGTACGGCGCCAACAACTGGTGGTTGAGGTCCACCCCTCCCATATTTTGGTTATATTCGTGGACACAGAGGGGTTTCTCCACAACACCAGTCGCCGTAGTAATTTGGGCCGTCGTGTCTTCATGAAGGGAGGTGAGAACAAAAACATTCTTCTTATCCCTCCACTTCATAGCGAGCAAGTTATTACACTTCAAGCAGGCTCTCTCCCCCAGCCTAAGACGGGAATCTACAAGCCGCTGGGGAAAGCCCCGGCGATTAGGTCGCACGGTGCCACATGCTCCAATCTGCTGACTAAAAAGTGGCACGCTCGTGTAATAATTGTCCACGTACAAGTGGTACCCCTTTCCGAATAAGGGTGACACCAAGTCCCACACTATCTTGCCAGCGCTTCCTATGTAGTCAGGGCAGTTTGTCGGCTCTACGTGACTATCTTTGCCCTCGTAAACCATAAAACTACATGTATAGCCTGTGGCCCTGTCACAGAGCTTACACATCTTGACCCCGTATCTGGCACGCTTGCTGGGAAGGTACTGTTTGAATGACAAGCAGCCAGAAAACTTAATCAGGGACTCATCAATACAGACAACTTGATGGGGAGTAAACAAGTCTGCAAAACGTTGGTTGAAGTGGTTTACGAGGGGCCAAATTTTGTAGAGCCGATCGTATCCAGGGTCTCCACGAGGACGACAGAGTTCATTGTCATTGAAGTGCATGAACCGCAAATTCTGCTCGTATCGTGCCCTGGCCATGGAAGCAGAGAACACGGGCATATGGTAAATTGGGTCAGTGGACCAATATGACCGCAACTTACCCTTTTTATTTATGCCCATGTTGAGGGAAAGGCCCAGAAAGATCTTAAATTCGGAGACCGTAATTGGTCTCCAATCTCTGGCAAGGGAGGACTGGGGATTAGCGGCGATGTGTTGACCAGCGTACAAATTGCTTTGGTCCACAATAGATCTATAGAGATCTTCGATGAAAAACAGCGAATAAAAATCCAGTGGCGTAAAATCAACTGTTTCCACCTGAATTCCGGGTTGGCCAGTGAATGGGGGAAGTACGGGTGCTGCAGAAGTGGTGGGTTCCCAATTCGGAGTGGCAAATGCAGCAGGAAGGGCACTATGGGCACGACGGGCCTGTCTTTGTCTTCTTGGTGGCAGCGGGACACTACTTGTGCTTGCCACCTCGCAAGCTTGAACTGCACTTATGGGACTCGCCACGTCACCATGTGATACTGCAGTGCTGGATGTACGACCAGGGTGTACTAGACCGCTGGTGCTTGCCAGTTCACCAGAAGGAATAGCAGCGCTAGTACTTCTCTGCTCCATACGAGAGCCCTGCGGTTCTTGCACTTCAAGGACAGAAGAAGAAGATTGGGGTCTGGTACGCCTGACCTTGGCAGGGACCACAACTCCGTCGTCAGAGCTATCTGTCATAGAGCCGCTGTCCTCTATAGGATCGTATTCTGAGCCTGAATCTGACAGATGAGTGACTTCCTCTTCACTATCTGTCATGCTCAGAAACATGTAGGCCTCTTCACTAGTGTACCTTCGATTTGCCATTTTGGGCTCTAAATTTAGGGGTACACTAGTGAGACTCACAGGCAAAAAAGCTCCTGACTGTCAGCGACTGTATCAAAACGCTACCAAAAAACTGTTAGCGATCGCAGTAATCAGGCCTGACTCTGCAAACGCTGCAGTTATGTGTGCTTAGTGTTTTGTAAGTGTCAGTGATCGAACGATACTGCACTTGGGTGGGCTGGGCAGGGCTGGGCCGAGGGGCAAAACGCAGGTGCTAGCAGGTATCTGGGCTGATCCCGCTAACACTGTGTTTATGGGAACCCTAAACTGCTGGGGATGCTAGTATAGATCTGATCGGATCAGATATCGATCCGTTCAGATACTATAGCACTAAGGGAGGTGTATGCTGCGTGCGTGGGTGTTAGCGGTACTGGCGCTAACCTGGCGCTGCCTGGGGCGACGCAGACCTTATCTGACCCTAAAAACTTAACTTATATCACCGCCGGGCAATTAGGGGGTTAAAACTTTATAAGGTAATAAACGGCGGGTGCCCTAAAACTATAAAAAACAAACTAACTAACCAGCGTCACCGTAACACTTATACGGTGATCGCTGGTGAAAGGGTTAACTAGGGGGCAATCAGGGGGTTAAAACCTTTAGTAGGTAGTATATGGGGGTCCCTGTCGCTATAAAACACTGACAGCGAACCTATATACTTACCTCCCTAACTAGCGTCACCTGTGTCACTAATACAGCGATCAGAAAAATGATTGCTTAGTGACACTGGCGACGGGGGGTGATCAAGGGGTTAACCTTTATTAGGGGGGGTTAGGGGGGTACCCTGGACCTAAGGGGGGGTACCCCAGACCTAAAGGGGGCTAACCTAACTGCCCTAACACTTATAACTGTCACAAACTGACACCAATGCAAAAAAAAAAACTGCTTGGTGTCAGTGTGACAGGGGGTACAGGGGGTGATCGGGGGGTGATGGGGGGTGAAAAGTGTGCCTGGCGCGTTCTACTGGAAGTGTAGTGTTGGTGCACTTACTTGGATGTCTTCTCTCCTCGGCGCTGGATCGAAAAGACCGGCTCGAGGAGGGATGACATCACTTCCTCTCCCTCTGTTTACATTACAGAGGGAGAGGAAGCATTTTCATTCGCCGGGATCAATCGGGAGGGGGGTGGCCACGAATGGATGGCCTCCCCCTCACCTCTGATCGCCCGGGAACAAATGGCGACCGCCTCGGGCCGATCGGACCCCCCACCCGTGGAAGGCAGATCACGTGTATGTATGTGATTCTGCCTGTCCGTGCCACCTTGCCGACGTACATCGGCGTGAGGCGGTCGTCAAGTGGTTAACATTAAACAAAGTAACATTACAGTACAACAGTAAGACATACCATACCTGCAAAGCAAATACAATAAAACACAGTAGAAATAAAACATTACAGTTCTAAAATACAGTAACAATAGAGAGAGAGAGAGAGAGAGCGAACATAAGAGAGAGAACAATATAGAGAGAAGAAAAATAAAACAGCAACTCTTTTTGGCTTTTTAATTTTTTTGTGTTTTTTTATGTGCTTTTTTTATAAACTGTAAACTGTAACTGTAAACGTTCCAGATTAGGGTCTCTCAAAATGTGATAGCCATCTCATCTTTCGAGACCCTGTGTACGTGTGCCCCAGGACTGTGAAATTCTGTACTCTATGCTAATATTCTACTAGTATGTGGTAGTGTTTGAAACAATCACCAATGCAGAGACCAGGTTGTCAGGACAGGAGGGACAATAAGAGCGGGCGTCATGCCTATATCCGCATTTTCTGCATACACTACATCTTCCCTGGGGGTTTCTTTGGGTAGGGGTACCAGGGAGGACATACAGAAAATGCCCCTCATGCAGCCGGCTCACTGCATTTGCATTGGGAAGGTGGGCCACAGCACCATCTAGAAACAGAAGGGCTGTGATGATCTCTTCCTGGAATTTAAGGAAGGATCCAGTTCGTCCTGAAGCTTTGTATAACACAAAAGCATTCAGTAGAGCCAATTGGAATAAGTATACAGACACTTTTTTGTACTAGCGTTTGGCTTTATGGGCAATTAGGTACGGTCGTTGAGGTTCCTCCACAACACCAGTCGCCGTAGAAATTTGGACAGTTGTATCTGCTTGAAAGGAGGACAGAATGAAAACATTCCATGTATCCCTCTACTTCACTGCTGACAAATTATTACATTTCAAGCAGGGTCTCTCCCCCCGCAGGCTCTCTCCCCCGTTCCACAATCAAAAAGGTGACTAAAAAGTGTCACGCTTGTGTAAAAATTGTCTACGTACAAGTGGTACCCCTTTCCGAATAAGGGTGACACCAAGTCTTACCAGTGCTCCTTATGTAGTCTGGGCAGTTATCCGGCTCCACATGACTATCTTGTCTACGGGTTCGTATTCTGAGCCTGAATCTGACAGATGGGTGACTTCCTCTTCACTATCTGTCATGCTCAGAAACGTGTAGGCCTCTTCACTACTGTACCATCGATTTGACATTTTGGCCTCTACTGGTATGCCCCGTACACACGGTTGCATTTTCCGACGGAAAATGTGCGATCGGAGCGTGTTGTTGGAAATTCCGACTGTGTGTGGTCTCCCTCTGGCTTTTTTCCAGCGCATTTTCTGACACACAAAGTTTGAGAGCAGGCTTTAAAATTTTCCGACAACAAAATCCGATCGCGTCAATTCTGACCGTGTGTGGACAATTCCGACTCACAAAGTGCCACGCATGCTCAGAAGAAATTCTGAGACGGAACAGCTCGGTCTGGTAAAATTAGCGTTCGGAATGGATAGAGCACTTTCGTCAGGCTGCAATGTTTAAAATTGTTTAATGCAGCGCACTCTCTTCTTCTTTATAATGCTAGAAGAATGAAATAGTTTTGCTGCTCATATTTACACAGACTTCTCACAAACGTATTTCTTTATTATTTATGATTCCCTCAATATATTTTGATTTGTCACATCTGACCAAAAATCTTTTTTTTTGTTTTGTATTTTTTTCAAGGCTGATGTTTTTTTATTTATTTATTTTTTTACTCCAGAATATTTTTGTGTGTGTTTTGTGTGTCAAGTTACCACAACACCATTATTATCTTGTATTATTTAATCTCAAGGAGATTGTTTGGTGTTGGTCTCTCTTGTTAATTTCACATTGTATTTTTGAAATGTACCTGCCTCCTCACAAACTGCCCTTTATGAAGGAAGACACACATAGGCAAGTATAATTGAAACAAAAATTCCTTTATTAAGGGCTCAGAACCAAACAAAGAGGGAGGCAACGCTGGATAAACATCATAAATTGGCGAAGCCTTTCACCCCCAGGGCACACATCAATTATTTGACAGCAAAATTGGTGGCCTGAGGAGTACATATGTAAGGGAGTGCAGTCTGGTCCAGAAGTCCAAGAGATCCTGAAAGCAGCAGATGACATGTATGTTCCCAGGCTGTGGTACTACAAGAGGCTGCATATTTTGCCAGACCAGACTGAACCTAGGTCATCACTCTCTGGTCTTCCTTCCACGCTTCCTTCCCGGCTGTGGCTCTGGTGTTGGAGATGTGGCAGGAGGAGGAGTAGGACCTGGAGGAGGAGGAGGAGGAATATGGGTGAGGTGACAAATGTGGGTTGCACATGTGATTTGGCCCCTCAACCCCTTATTTAGAGCTTCCAAAATTAAGAACTCACATAGGAGTCGTTGGCCCTCCTCCATCTGCATCATTTTGCATGCAGTTATGGCAGCAAAGTCCTCCTCAACACTGTGGGGTGTTCTGATGGCCTCAGTAGCCTTCCAAAAGAGGCCTATGGCAGCCTCCTCCAGGTTACTCCTCTTCCTGCCACTTTGTCTTTCAAGGTGTAGGGGAGGGACCTGGATATCAGGCAGCCTGCTTGGCCCAACCACCTCCTGGCTGAGACTTCCCTGTGTATGAAAAAGGGACCTTGTTTTAGTTTTTGCATCATCAATCACAATCCCAAATTAGTACTCCAAACTAACATCTAGTTAACATCATTGATTGGACAACCAGAAATATTTAGAAGAATGCTATACCTGGCTCAAGCTGGGCTTCTCCACATGTTGCTGCCTGGAAGGCCCAGGTTGGGCATCAGAAGCCTCAGCTGCGGGGGGAGGGAGCGTAGAAGGAAGAGTGGAGAGTGCTGGCCTGGGTTCAGTCTGACCTGCCAGAAAATGCAGCCGGTCATAGTACCACAGCCTGGGGACATAAATGTCATCTGCAGCTCCTGATCTCTGGGAATCCTGGACCTTCTTGTGCACCCTTAGATAAGTGCTTCTCAGGCCACCAATTAGGATCTTCAAATAGATGATGTCTGCCGTGGGGATCACCGGCTTCACAATTTCCAGCAATTTATCCAGCGCTGCCTTCCTCTTTGTTTGGTTCTTATATTCAGGGTGGTTTATCTGCCACAGACAGGGCAGCTCCCTGAACATATCAATGAAGATTGGCATAAAGTCATGATCCTTCAAGATATCCATTTTAACTGCAAGACACAACACAAGACTAATGTTAGCCTAAAGTCTTCTAAACTTGTCCAAATACAGGCCTCAATATAGAAGCAATATGGGCCCAATGTTAAATCTTACCTTCGCTATCACGAACGGCGCCTCCCTTACTCCTTCCTCCCCTCACAGATCGTACATACTACGCACGCGTGTTACGCTTTTTTAGACACTGCACATGCGTGAAACTCTGCCCACCCCTGACGTTCTTTCTAGTCTATTCCCCGCCCCTTCTTGTTCATCGCAGTGGGGGAAGAGCACATGGCGGAGACAAAGCAGGTGTCAGATAATTACACCAACGAGGAGGAGGAGGAGGAGGAAAGCCCGGAGCCTGAAAAGTCCTGATCCAGAAGGAGACGATTTAAGGCATCAAATATGTCCTTTGGGGAGATGTTGGAGATGGTCGACATCCTGAAGAAGGCCGACTATGATGGGAAGTATGGACCTTACCCCAACCCCAATGTCAGAAAGGCCAAGATCATGGCAAAAGTGGTCAAGAGTCTGCACCGGAATTTTGGGGTACGACGATCCAAGGATCAGCTCAGGAAGCGGTGGTCGGACCTCAAATTAAGGGAGCACGAGCAGTACAGAAGGATCAGGAGAGTGCTGCAAAAAAGTAAGTAGTTGTCCTGTGTTCCTATTCTTTATGTTTATTACGTTCGTGCTGCTCCATGTGCTTTTCTTTACTGTTGTACACTTTAAAATGGCAACTTACATGTTCATGGGCACATTATTCGTTCATATGAAACATTGTTCGTTCGGACTAGAAAACACCATTGTTTTGGCCATATGCATTTGAATAATTTTTTTATGGCCTACTTCTCTTAAAATAAGTTGGTTGTCTATATGGGTTTGTAACTAGAATGAAATGCAAACTAGATTCTGTGTAAGGAGAGGACACTCAGCAGCTGTTTACACATCTGGATGCTGGAGCACTAGTGTGGGACACCAGAACACCCTTTTTATTAGGGGGTCCACACAGGTGCTCCAGTGTATACTATAGGGGTGACTCCATCTGTGAAGCTTGTACAAAACAGGTAAGTATTCAAGCTTGACCAAGGACAAAATATGTCTTCATCTTGGAACTCTGCCAAGACAGACAATTGTACCCCACTCCCAAACAATGTTTCATATTCCTAGTTCTGCCATCAAATATCTGTGTGCTAACTATACCAAGTTTTATTTACATAGGGGAGAAAAGACTCAGAGGACACCCCTCATCCGAGGAGACCACAGACCCCACACCACTGGAAGAAGTGGAGACCCACCAAAGACAACAGGAGGAGGAGGAGGAATCAGATGTGGTGGAAATTGTCACCACAACAGGTGAGTGTCTGCGACCACAGGCTCAGGTAAGAGATGGATGCCGGCATATTTATAATACATGGTGTGTTTTTGTTTCTTTTTAGATGATCGTGATGTTGTGGATCCAGATCATTTCACCTCTGAAAGTGCACAGATCCTGATTGGGGAGATCATGGGGTGTAATAGGGACTTGGAAAACATCCATAAAAACATCAATGATGTTCAAAAAAAAATGAAGAACATCATTGATGTTTTAGGGAGAGTTTAAAACCCATCCAAATCCCTTTGTTTTTTTGTGCTTTTTGTGATCTAAAAATTTATACAATTTTTTGACAGATTTGCGAAAAGCCAAATTTTGAAGATGTACACAGTGTGTCAACATGTGCTATCTGCCATCACGGGAGATCAATGTAGGTGTTTTGGGGTGCAACCCCTTCCTCAATAATAAAGTAGCTGTGAGGAAGGGGTTGCACCCACAAAACACGTCCCTTGATCCCCCGTGATGGCAGCTAGCACATGTTGACATTCAATAATTTGTGTGCATCTTCAAAATTTGGCTTTTCCTGGGGTGACTTCACCCCATCTGAACGCAATATCAAACACAGTTTGTAAATACTCATGTCTGATATTGCCTTCAAGTTCTACCTAATGTGAACTTTTGTTGATTTTTAAACATGCCTGTTTTATCTTAAATGGACATTTCTACTTTTTCTAATGTGACCCCAAAAATTGTTATACAACAAACATGTTGGTTTGTTTTAAAAACCTTTTACAAATGCACATGTGATTGTGCTGGGATTAAAAAGATTGATAATCAAGATTGTGTTGATTATTGTTTCAATGCTCCAAAACTTTTGTTGTGCTCTAATTGGTGTTTTCTGTGACAATGGGTGTTATTTCCTAAGGTAAAATCCACTTTGCACTACAAGTGCAGTTTCAAGTGCACTTGTAGTGCAAAGTGTCTTTGCCTTTAGTAAATAACACCCAACAGTGCTTTGTAATGTTACACAATCACGCCATTTTCAGGGCTCACCACATTTCTGTCAGGGTCGGCTAAAAGAAACACAAGCAGTAAATGTCACCAAAGATTTTCATAGTTAAAATGTTTTTTTTATTTGAAAAAGGTTTCAGACATTGTCTGGCAATTAATTAAAAACCCTCTGGTCCGGGGTGAGGGTCCTCATCGGGAATGGCTGCATAAGATGGTCCCCCAGCGCAAATGCTTCATCCGCAACGAAGATGAATGGGAGTCCTTCCGCATTGTCTTCTAGTGGTGGTAAGTCCAAGCTGCCATTCTGGAGATGCCTGTAAAACTCCATCTGGGCGATGACTCCACCATCGGACATCCGGCCATTCTTCCCCACGTCCACATACAGGAGCTCATAAGTAGCCGACACCACTGCCAACAACCCAATACTATTGAACCCCTTATAGTTGAAATAGTATGACCCCGAGTTGGGTGGTGGGGCGATGTGTATGTGTTTCCCTTCAATTGCCCCTCCGCAGTTAGGAAAGTCCCACCGCTCGGCAAAGTGGGAGGCCACAGTCTGCCATTCCTGTGGGTTGGAAGGAAACTGTGGAGTCAAACAAGAAAAAAAAATTAATCATTTTGCACATAAACAGGGAAAACATATTAGACACAAACATTCTTGGCCAACATCAAGATAACATTTATTTGAGCGAGTTTTTAAAGACCAAGGTATAGGGTACACCTATCAGATCCCCCCCCCTCTCATGGGCCATTTCTAACATTATAGGGGGGGGGGGAGATCTTGGACAGGTAACCCTCTCCACTTCATTGAGAGATGAATGCCTAAATAATGTGTGTTACTTTGGTCAGCCCCTCCTTACTTACACTATTGGCAGCCCACTGGACAGGTAAGAAGTGCCATAATACAAAGATATAAATACACATTGTACACATTTGGGCACATTTGGACATTCTGATTACCTATCAAGATAAGAATAGTATACCAAAACTTTAAACATTACCATTTGAAAGTATACAGGCAGGACCTTGCACTACATGCTTTGGGGAATTCATCCATACATCTGACCACAAAAGAGATGGGTATAGTGTGTATGAGTTTGGCAAAGTCAGCAGATAGATGATTGAGGATAGATAGAGAATTGGTATCAGCTGACTTAGCAGTTGGGGGAGGGAGGGTTCCAACTGATTTGGGGACCCCAAAAAAAAGCCTCTGGCACTCTGCCTGAATTTTAAGCACAAATCACATTTTTACACATTTTAGGGGGTGTTTGGGGTAAAGCACTACTATGGAGCTGATAAAATACATTGTTACGTGACTACATGAGGTAAATATAGGGCCAGGAGAGCATGCTGGGGAGGTAAGTGAAGGCAAATATGTATGAAGGACAAAAAAAATAATTACATAAAAATCCAGCATGAATGAGGACAAAGGGGACATTCACAGCATATTACAATCATGGTAATTAGGGAATGAGGAAAGAAATACAATATATTATCAAACATTAAATACAATAAAATGTGATATTAAACGAGAAAAATCTTACCTTCATATACTCCTTCTGCAGGACCTGGATGATGGCAGAACAGGTCTCTGGGATAATGATCCCCAGAGCCTGGGGGGAGATGCCTGTCGAGAACTTGAGGTCCTGCAGGCTTCTCCCCGTCGCCAAGTACTGCAGGGTGGCGACGAGCCTCTGCTCTGGAGTGATGGCTTGCCTCATGCAGGTATCCTGCCTGCTGATATAGGGGGTGAGCGAAGCCAGCAGACGGTGAAATACGGGGTCCGTAATCCGGAGAAAGTTCCTGAAATCATCAGGATTATTCTCACGGATCTCATGGAGCAAAGGCATATGACAGAACTGGTCACGCTGAAGCAACCAATTCTTGGTCCATGAACTCCTCCCCACCCCGTTCATGGACTGGACTTGTGTCAAGGTAAGGACCCCAACACCAAGCCCCCGCACAGCACGAACTCTACGAGGAGTACGTATATGCAACATGGCTAGAAAACGGTTGGCTGCTCAGAACAAAGTAACAGAATGCACTGAAGAACAGCAAGGCCTGTGAAGAGCGACCTGAAAAACAGCAACAAGTGAACAAAATCGCACAGAAAACTCCAATACGAACTGACTGCACGCACTAAAGAGCAGATACAAACCCACAAACACAAACTGAACAGCAGAAAACGATCTGAAAAAGCGCAAATCGTCTCTCACAAAACTTTTACTGACACAAGATTAGCAAAAGGAGCCCAAAGGGTGCCGCGCTTGGTTCGGACCTGCCCCTTTCTAGTCTCGTCATACGTGGTGTACGTCACCGCGTTCTTGGCGACTGGAAATTCCGACAACTTTGTGCGACCGTGTGTATGCATAACAAGTTTGAGCCAACATCCGTCGGAAAAAATCCATGGATTTTGTTGTCGGAATGTCCGATCAATGTCCGACCGTGTGTACAGGGCAGTACAGTAGTGAGACTCACAGGAAAAAAGCACCTGACTGTCAGCAACTGATTCAAACGCTACCAAAAAAACTGTTAGCATTCGCAGGGATCAGGTCTAACTCTGCAAACACTGCAGTTATGTGTTTAGGGGTTTTGTAAGTGACAGAGATCAATTGATACTGCACTTGGGTGGGCTAGGCTGGGCTTGGCTGGGCTGGGCGGAGGGGCTAAACGCAGGTGCTAGCAGGTATCTGGGCTGATCCCGCTAACACTGTGTTTTTGGGAACCCTAAACTATTGGGGATGCTAGAATAGATCTGATCTGATCAGATATTGATCCGTTCCGATACTATACTACTAATTGAGGTGTATGGTGCGTGCGGGGGTGTTAGCACTACTGGTTCTAATCTGACACTGCTTGGGGTGACGCAGACCCTATTTGATGCTAAAACTGATATAGACTGATATCACCCACCGGGTGATCAGGGGGTTAAACCTTTTATTAGGTAATATACGGTGGGGGCCCTGACACTATAAAAAATAGCTAACCAGCATCACCCGTGACACTAATACGGTGACCACTGGCGACAGGGGGTGATCAAGGGGTTAAACCTTTATATGGGACTACCTTAAAGGGGGCCACCAGAACCCTCAGGCAAAATTAAATGTTTGGGAGGCTTCTGTATGGTTCAAACGTGGGAGTGAAGAGACTGTTTTTTCTGGGGAAAGCAAAACCCTGGACAGAGCCATACTTGGGATAAGGCCCATATTAGCTAAGCAGTGATTTGGATCCATTGTTGACTTTTGGACATTTAGAATTCATCTGAATTCCTGCAGAGTTTGCACTGTCTGGTGGTTGAAGAGTTTGCACCGACTGTTCCCTAAGCAGGAGATCTTCCAGATACCGGTGTAGGGAGGTAAGCTAAGCAGATTTGACACAGAACTTTTTACATAAGGAAATCTGTCACAAATCATTTGCTCCAGTACAGGGTCGCCACCTCCTTTCGCCTTGAGGACAAAAGGAAATAAAAATCAACAATCTTTCTGCTTCAAGGACAGGAGCAAATATCCCCTTCATAGAGAAGTTGGTCCAGGTTGGTAGATTTGACAGCCTGAAGCAAGGAGGAGGGGGACTGTAATTTATAGCCCCTGGATACGACAATCAGTATCCAAGCATTTGAAACATCCTGGGATCAGATGGCAGCAAAGCCAACAGGTGTCCCCTCACTTGTTTACACTTTATTAAGAAGTAGGCCTACTGCCTAACTTGTAGGGTTTTGGAGGCTGGGGCTTAAAAAAGAACCTAGCTTTGATTTGACTCTGGGGTCATTGTTATTTGAGGAGCAGAGGGTTTACCCACTTCAGGTTTTGCCTTGTTTTTCTCATATTAACCCAAAAGGAGATTCCTCTTTGATACTTTACAAAAAGTATCAGCCATCCTGTCAACATTATAATGCAAGGCCACAGGAAAGAGCTCCAGATGGTGATTTAAGGACGTTTCCAACAGCATGGATCCCGAGCCATACATACAATTAATGGAAAGAGTAAAAAACATCATACATATGCATTTATGCAATTTGTACAGGGAGCCCTTGTGCGTCTACGCGTTTCGCCATTAGGCTTCTTCAGGACACGACCAAGGTTCAAAGATGTAACAGATAAGAGAACAAAATCTCACTATCTGAAATGAAATACATTGGCATTAAAATCAACATAGAACAACATGATAAAAAAGGCATATGTTGAATCACTCAAAGGAAACATAAAAAACAAAAACAAAAAGGAAGAGGGGGTAGCTTGAGTACATACCTTGTATATACCCACAGCCTGGAATAGGTGATGGGTTTTCAAAATTCAAAGTTATGAAAAAACCACATGTAATGGATCTCAGTAAGTATATCGCTGAAAAAAAAAAATATATGGCACAGCAAAGATGTATATATAAAGTAAGTACTTACTAATAAATAAATCTTACATTTTATGAACAGGGGCAGGTGTAGCCTTGACTCCAAATAGAGCAGAGCAATATTATACCATATATATAATTTAAGGGTTTTCTGTATGTAAAATGTAAAACGTAGATTGTATCCAAAATGGATGAGAGAGAAGGAGTATACAATGACAAAATGCATTACATTAATTTAACACACGGTATAGAGCCAAGATGTTGAAGTGGAACTTCAAGTTTAATTTTTTCTCCATTTTTGGGTAACCCTCCTCCAGTATTAAAAAAAAACTTTTATTCTACATAGCTGGAATTTTACTTTAAATTGATTGTAAAGTCTATTTTTTTTTTTTTTTAATAAAAATAACAAACATGTTATACTTACATCCTCTGTGCAGTTGGTTTTGCACAGAACAGCCAGGATCCTCCTCTTCCCTCTTTGCTGTTCCTGGCCCCTCCCTCCTGTCGAGTGCCCCCACAGAAAGCAGCTTGCTATGGGGGCACCCTAGCCGCCCCGCCCCCCCCCCTCCCCTGATTGGATAATGGACTTTGATTGACAGCGATGGGAGCCAATGGCACCGCTGCTGTGTCTCAGCCAATCAGGAGGACGGTCCTGGATGGCTAAGACACTTGTGGACATCGCTGGAGAGACATGGGCTCAGGTAAGTAATAAGATTGGAAATATCCATGAAACACGTTGAGCTATTAGATGCCGTTCATACTAATAACCTTTTCATACATCTATTATAACATGCCGTTTGGACCCCACCAACTGTTATTATGCTATTGTGAAGACAAGCAACAATGAGTCTGAGTCTGTTATTTATTCACCACTGCGATTACATTATGTTGCTATGCGACAATGCCACTGTGTATTATTTTGTGGAATGTGAGTTCATATATCTTATTATATCATCCTGTATGCATTTTGGTAGTATGCAGGCTATTTGGTCACCAGTATGGTCTATTGACCAGACATTATTATTATTACTGTGTTGCAGTCACATGCAACAAACAGTCTGATGTTTTTTATTATGGTACCATTATGACTACATTATACTGCTATGCCATCATGCTGCTTTATTAATATGTATATTATTATGAAATAAAGTTTCCCTGATTTACTATATTCTACTGTATACAATTTGTTAATATGCAAATGATGTGGTCGCAGATATGGTGTATCCATCAAATATTCTCATTAGTACTATGTTGTGTTACCTTCCCAGCTGCATGCCTCATATAAAGTCCCAAACCCTTTTTCCTTTTTATATCCTTTTTATTTTTTGCGCTATGAATCAAAAAAGACTGAAAATTCGGTAAAAACAAAAGTATTGGCAAGTATTGGGAAAGTATTGGTGAGTATTGGCAGAGTATTGGCAGAGTATTGGTGAGTATTGGCAGAGTATTGCAGAGTATTGCAGAGTATTGGCAGAGAATTGCAGAGTATTGCATAGTATTGCAGAGTATGGCAGAGTATGGCAGAGTATGGGCACTGAGCAGCGCTGTGGGCTGGATCTGTAGTTCCCACAGCGCTGCAAACGATCTCTCCCTCTCTCCTCTCACACTGTACTGATCGGTACAGAGAGGGGAGAGAGGAACTGGCGTCATGACATGATGCCGTTTTTTTTACAAGTGATGCTCCATCATTTGATGGAGTGATCACGTGGTAAACGGCCGCTATTAGCGGCCATTTACCGTGATCCATGATGCTCCCTGGTGCGTGCCCCAGGGGGCGTGCAGGAGCGCAATTCTGTGTGGACGTCTATGGACGCCCACCCAGAATAAGCCGACCGCGCTGTAGCCGTCTTTCGGCTATGGCCCGGTCAGCATGTGGTTAATATAGGCTACCAATATATGATCTAAGAGAACTGGAAGGGTTAACAAGTATTTTGGCTTGTATAAAAGAATGGGAAAACCAATCTGTTCCCAAAGATGTAATTACATTTTAGAAAATGTATTCTGTCAAAAACGATTTCAATTACTTTATAGTTAGAACAGACATAGATTGGAAAGTTGCTTTTTGAAAAACTCCAGGCAAACGTAAAGCATTCAAATCAAGCAATAAATACAATTACATTTAGGCCCCTTTCACACGGACGGATAGAATGGTGCTTTTAGCTGCGGATTTTCTAGTTTTCTACCGCAGCTAAAAGCACACAATGCTTTCCTATGGCCCCATTCACACACTGCATTTAGCTGCGATTTAGTTACATGCGGTTCTGTGCGGATAGAAAAAATAGAATTGACTGCGTCCAGGAGCAATTTAGCGCAGCTATCTGCAGCTATCTGCACATAACTGCAGGTAATCGCAGTGTACTATTTCTCCTGCGGATAGCAGCGGCAAAAAGGAAAGAAAAGCAACAGGAAGCACATCAGATATGTCAAGAATGTTCCAAACGCAGCTAAACGCAGCCGCACGTAAACGCAGCTAAACGCAGGTAATCTAACTGTACAAATGTAGCTGATCGCAGTGCCTGGAGTCTTGAATTTCACAGAACATATTATATGCTTTTACCTGCGGCAGAACAGCAGTCCGTGTGAAAGGCGCCTTAAGGAGAAATCACACGTTATTTTTTATTGGCAATACTAGTTCATTATATTGCACTTTGAACATCCTCTGCAAATTGGCTCAACCTTTAAATCAGAGTGCATGCCCTGACTGATTAAATAAGAAGGAAGATACTAGGCAAACACAATGCTATGTCTTTAACCTATAGCTCTGGCAATTTCATATTACATCCCAGATAGCAAGGATAACTTGCCACAAATTTGTGGCAGTGTTAAACTGTAAAAGAAAGAATACGCTGCACTAGAGTGTAATATATCAATCAGTATATAAATATAGGATCTACTCAAAATACAAACATAAAAATTATGTGCAAAAACACTTGTAACATATATGTAACGAATAACCCCTTTGGGTGAATCAAAAAGTGATAAATCCAAAATATATAAATATGTAAATACGTAAACGTAAAAAATTATAAATATATCAATAGAATATAAAACAAACACACTAAAGTGCAACGTGCATAGAACAATGAAGCAAATACATAAAAGTGCATACAAAAGTTAAAAAAGTGCTTAGTGCCCCACAATTGATGTGATAAACAGTCCTGATAAACAATGTTGCAAGTGATTAGTGATAAGTGAAATCCTGTCGATCAATATCAAAAAGATGTATATAATAAGTGTCCAGCATGCTCATAGTATTATTTGTGCTGCAAACCATGCTCTGGTGCAATCCAGTGGCCCCCCAGGTATTATGCTCACCTCAGAGCGTGTGACTCAGCTGCTACACTAATGCCCCGTATACACGGTCGGACTTTGTTCGGACATTCCGACAACAAAATCCTAGGATTTTTTCCGACGGATGTTGGCTCAAACTTGTCTTGCATACACACGGTCACACAAAGTTGTCGGAAAATCCGATCATTCTGAACGCGGTGACGTAAAAGACGTAGGTCGGGACTATAAACAGGGCAGTGGCCAATAGCTTTCATCTCTTTATTTATTCTGAGCATGCGTGGCACTTTGTCCGTTGGATTTGTGTACACATGATCGGAATTTCCGACAACGGATTTTGTTGTCGGAAAATTTTATATCCTGCTCTCAAACTTTGTGTGTCGGAAAATCCGATGGAAAATGTGTGATGGAGCCTGCACACGGTCGGAATTTCTGACAACAAGGTCCTGTCACACATTTTCCGTCGGAAAATCCAACCATGTGTACGGGGCATAAGTCAAAACATGCTTAGGAGCCACCCCAGCTCTCAGTGCTGATCACCAGATGTCAGGCTCCAATGCGGTTCCAAAGATATATATAAGAAAGAGAACTCGATGGTGTGATATCGTTTTGTAAATTTAATAAATGTAAAATCCATTCCCCACAATAGGGTACTCACACTATCCAGGTGCGTTAGTGCACCACTCTATTCAAAGCCTTCAAAACTGTAAACCGCTATAGGGGTATGGTATGCGTCTCATCTCTGACAGACCCTCTGCTCCTCGCTCCATCCTGGCCCCTCCCCAAAGGGGTTATTCGTTACATATATTGTTTTTGCACATAATTTTTATGTTTGTATTTTGAGTAGATCCTATATTTATATACAGATTGATATATTACACACTAGTGCAGCATATTCTTTCTTTTCGATTATTTGCACGATATATGAGACGTGATTTACGCGTGCAGCTAAGTAGTGATAGTCTTTTGGCATAAGATCATTATGGCTCACAGGATTTTTCTTCCTAGTGTTGAACTGTAAGTCTGTTAACTTGCTGCACATTTTCATTGGCAAGTTGTACACTTGCAGAGTCCTTAAAGCACAAGTTCTAGTTTACACTTTTCAAATTTTTAGCAAATTTACGTGGCAAGTCTCTAGCAAGAGCAAAGTTACAGTGGTGTGTCTACAGCAAGAGCTCTGCAAGTCTACAGCATGAAAATTCAGCCACAGTGACCCCTGTGGTGGGATGACTATAGCACAACATAACTGAATCAGAACTTGCAGCAGACTTGCAGAATGTTTGCAAAGAAAGTTGATCTGGAGTCATGCAATGTGGATTTGCTGCAATTGTGCAACAAACTTGTGAAGCTTGGCAAGTCTAGTAATAGCTTTTCAAGTCATTTTCAAACTTACAGCACAATTGCTTGCTATCTGGGATGGACTTTGGCGGTGTATCATATGCATACAGCAGATATTCAAAATTCATATTAGGCAGAATTAGGATTCTAAGGCTAAGTTCACACTGGCATTAAAAGCAGGCATTTTAGAGGAGTTTGAGAGGTTTTAAAAACGTCCCTCAAATGCCTATGCAAATGATACAATAGACTGCACACAGTGCTGTTCACACTATCAAAACATGAAGCGTTAGCATCATGTCGCTTCAAAATTGAAGCCTCATGTCAGGTCAGTAGGCGTTTGAAACCTTTTAGCGCCTCCATTCAAGTCTATGGTAACGCCTTGCAAATGTTCTGGCAAGCAGTTGCGGTGCGTTAAGATTAGTTAAATTACTGTAATCCCAGATAGCAAGTAATTGTGCTGCAAGTTTGAAAATGACTAAGCTATTGATAGACTTGCCAAGCTTCACAAGTTTGTTGAACAATTGCAGAAAGTCTTCATTGCATGACTCCAGATCAACTTACTTTGCAAACATTCTGCAAGTCTGCTGCAAGTTCTGGTTCAGTTATGTTGTGTAATAGTTTTCCCACCACAGGGGGTCACTGTGGCTCTATTTCAATCATTGCTCCCTGCTGTGTGCAAGGTTTTTCTTTAACCGATTCAGATCCGAATGATGGCTACAGCGCAAACCTACTTTGCCGGGGGGGGGCATCAACAGACATCCTCCCATGCTCAAGCAGCCTGCGCGCCCCCTGTAGGGCGTGTTTGGCGAGCTCTGTGATCAGCAAGTCTATGAGACTCGCTGGATCACAGATCGGAGTAAGGGGTCGATCCCGACCCCTTACCACGTGATCAGCTGTCAGCCAATGACAACTGATCATGTGGTATAAACAGACCCGGTAATCAGCTATTTTTTATCCTCACGCTGATAGCTTGAGGAGAAAGCAAAAAGGTGATCACCAGCTGCTGTCAGAGGGATATCGATCTCAATCAAGGAGAGCAGCCACCAGCTCATTTGTGCCCACCTGTGCCACCTGCCAGTGCCACCTACCAGTGCACAACAGTGCCGCCTACCAGTGCCCACAGTGCCACCTACCAATGCCCACAGTGCCACCCATCAGTGCCCACTGTGCCACCTATCAGTGCTCACAGTGCCACCTATCAATGCCACCAATCAGTGCCTCATCAACAGTGCTGCCCATCAGTGTCACCTACCAGTGCCCATCAGTGCCATCTATCAGTGGTACATATCAGTAACACCTATCAGTGGCCATCAGGGCCCATCAGTGCCATCTTATCAGTGCCGCCTTATCTGTGCCCATCAGTACCGCCTTATCTGTCCCCATCGGTGCCACCTTCTCTGTGCCCATCAGTACCGCCTTATCTGTCCCCATCGGTGCCGCCTTATCTGTGCCCATCAGTACCGCCTTATCTGTCCCCATCGGTGCCGCCTTATCTGTGCCCATCAGTACCGCCTTATCTGTCCCCATCGGTGCTGCCTTATCTGTGCCCATCAGTACCGCCTTATCTGTCCCCATTGATGCCGACTTATCTGTGCCTATCAGTGCCCATCAGTGCTACCTCATCAGCACATATCAATGAAGGAGAAAAATGACTTGTTTGCAGAATTTTATAACAAACTATGAAACATGATTTTTTTTTCAAAATTTTCCATCTTTTTTTGTTTGTTTAGCCAAAAATAAAAACCCCAGTGGTGATTAAATACCACCAAAAGAAAGCTCTATTTGTGTTAAAAAAAATGATAAAAATGTAATTTGGGTACAGTGTTGCATGCCCGCCCAATTGTCATTCAAAGAGCTGAAAGTTGAAAATTGGTCTGGGCAGGATGGGGGTTTAAGTGCCCAGAAAGCAAGTGGTAAATTGGTGCTGGGGCAGCCATAGAATCACTTTGGGAGTGATGTGCAGAAAGGTGAGTGGTAACCATAAGACCTGATACTGAGTTCAGGGAGGTAGAAATCAAGGAGTGACTAACCCTAATATTCCATTGGTGTAGCACAATTTGTAATGTTTTATTTTTCCTTGTTTATATGCTGAAATTTAGCAGAACGTGTGTATTTAACGAGAGGTGGAAATAGAAAACTCAAAGACCAAGAAACCTGGTAGTTCCACCACTGTATAGAGTACTACAAATCCCAGCAATACAGTAACAAAAAAGGAACAAAAACAGTACACATCATAAAAATTACAGGTGCAGTGCAGTATATCACTGGCTAATTTTGTAGTTTGTAAAAGGATCTCTTACACATGAGTGTGTATAATTTTATAAATGCCTTTTTTTTACGTAAATTTATTTTTAAATTTATTGTTTACATATTTTTAAAACAAAAAATTTTGATGGAGATCAAGTCAAGCTTTATTGTCATTCTACTACATGTAAGGACACATATTGTATCTCACAGGACCACGGAGCTACATACAGTACTACTTAAACATAATTGTAAATAAATAAAAATAGAACACAGTAAATAAAAAATAAATAAAAAACTATCCACAACTGGAAACTACTGTATATAACTGTACATATACTGTTAGTGAATGGCTATATATAAGATCTACATAATTATTGTACATGAGATTGTGCAAAAGAGATATTTCAGGACAATCAGTACGTAGAGCAAGATGATTTGTAGTGTACTGCCCAAACACTACATACTTCCTATTGAGTCCTTGTAGCAGCAAGTTCAGAGGGGATTAGAGTTGAGGGCTCTCACAGCCTGGGAGAAAAAGCTGTTAAGGAGTCTGACAGACTGGGTTTTGATACTCCGGTACCTTCTACCTGATGGCAGGAGCTGAAAGAGACTGTGGGAGGGATAGGTAGGATCTTTCATGATATTGGTAGCTTTGCTAGAGCATTGTGTATGAAAAATGTCTAGGATGGAAGAGAGATCTTTTGTCCAGGATGGAATGATCTTTTTTAGCTGTCTTCACAAACCGCTGCAGGGTCTTGCGGTCAGCAGAACTACAGTTCCAATACCAGACAATGATGCAGCTAGTCAGTACGCTTTCAGTGGTTCCCCTATAGAATGTGGTAAGAACAGGTGGAGGGAGACCAGTTCTTTTAAGGCGACCAAGAAAGTGTAGGCGCTGTTGTGCCTTCTTGGTGAGTGAAGTGACACTGGTTGTCCAGGTGAGATGCTCTGAAATTTAGTACTGCCGACTCACAGAAATTTAGTACTGCCAACTCTCCACAGTCAAGCTGTCGATGGTCAGTGTGGGGGGTGATCAACAGAGTTTCTCCCAAAATCCATCACAACCTCCTTGGTCTTACTTACATTAAAGTGGATGTAAACCCGATTCATTAAATTTGATCTGGGCATATATATCTGCAGTGTTTTGTTATCTCTCGTCAAAGCCCTGTGTCCTGTAGCTTTCTCCTGCTCCGTTCTTCTGTTTTCAGCCTGACAAGTTCTCTGTCACATATGATAAAAGCAGCTGGAGTTTTGTGTTGGGGGGGTGCTATAACTAGATTAGCAAAGCCCTGAACTATTCAACAAATGTAGCTGAAACTCTCTACCTACGAGGAGAGAGGGTGTGTGCCTTTCCTCCAATCAGCTGTCTTGGCTGTATGCCCAGGCTTCTCTGCAGTCTCACCATTTAACAAATTGTGTCACTTCTTCTCTATAAAGTGTTTCATCATTGTTTCTGATAAGACCTACCACAGTTGTGTCATCCACAAACTGGATGATGTGGTTGTAGCTGGACTTAGCAGTACAGTCATGGGTCAGCAGTGTGAAGAGTAGTGGGCTGAGCACACTGCCCTGTGGGGCACCTGTGCTCACTGTGGCAGTGATCGAGGTGCTATGGCTAACACGGACTGAGTGAGATAGATCAGCTTACAACTTGTATACCAGTGCATTTAAACTCCTTTCCTTTGCTAGTTGTAAAGTTGTAATTGTACAATAGATTTCATAACTTATAATATATCATATATGACTGCATACTTAACATCCTGGAAAATGTGAGAAACCAATATTCACAAGGCATTTCTTAAAACCAAAGGGATTCCAGGCCTTAACTCATATCCAGGAGATCAGAAGGGATATAAATTTCACTATGTGCTGAACGATGAAGGGATTTTAAGAGTTATCATTTTCCCATTAGCAGTCCACATGTAATCCTATAAAAAGCTGAACGAGGATTTATTTTAAGGCTGATAGCTGCTTGAAATTAATTTTCAATCCAAAATGAATTTTGGATTTAAGGATTTTACTTTCTGTAGTGCACATCTCTTTTGAGTATTTTTTTTTCACATAAAAGTGTAAGAATATCTAGAAAACAAAGTTGTTCTCTTGCCTATAAATAAATAAATATAAATGAATGGGCAGATTTTGTGCAATGCATTATTTTGGGCATTGTGATTCCAATACTTACCTTTTTTTACTTCAATATCTGTAAACTTAATCATCAAAATTGTATATACATTTTAACAATCTGATGCAATTTCATTACATTAGATTGTTCATTTTGAAAATTTTGAAATCAGCATTAAAATAATTACTGGTATCCTGCCTTCTTAGGGGGGACCTATGTCAGGCTGTAATCATGGATGTTCTCAGTGGGTCTAGCATGATCCACACATACATGACACTTTTTTTTGTGCCTTCTTTTTTGTATTTAACCACTTCAGCCCCGAAAAGGATTTACCCCCTTCCTGACCAGAGCACTTTTTACAATTTGGCACTGCGTCGCTTTAACTGCTAATTGCGCGGTCATGCAATGCTGTACCCAAACGAAATTTGCGTCCTTTTTTTCCCACAAATAGAGCTTTCTTTTGATGGTATTTGATCACCTCTGCGGTTTTTATTTTTTGCGCTATAAATGGAAAAAGACTGAAAATTTTGAAAAAAAATGATATTTTCTACTTTTTGTTATAAAAAAAATCCAATAAACTCAATTTTAGTCATACATTTAGGCCAAATTTTATTCAGCCACATGTCTTTGGTAAAAAAATGTCAATAAGCGTATATTTATTGGTTTGCGCAAAAGTTATAGCATCTACAAACTGGGGTACATTTTCCAGAATTTACATAGCTTTTAGTTTATGACTGCTTATGTCATTTCTTGAGGTGCTAAAATGGCAGGGCAGTACAACCCCCCCCCCAAATGACCCAATTTTGGAAAGTAGACACCCCAAGGAAATTGCTGAGAGGCATGCTGAGCCCATTAAATATTACATTTTTTTGTCCCAAGTGATTGAGTAATGATAAAAAAAAAAAATACAAAAAGTTGTCACTAAATGATATATTGCTCACACAAGCCATGGTTATATGTGAAATTACACCCCAAAATACATTTAGCTGCTTCTCCTGAGTACAGGGATACCACATATGTGGGACTTTTTGGGAGTCTAGTCGCATACGGGGCCCCGAAAACCAAGCACCGCCTTCAGGATTTTGAAGGGCGTAAATTTTTGAGTTCACTCCTCACTATCTATCACAGTTTTGAAGGCCATAAAATGCCAAGATGGCACAAAACCCCCCCAAATGACCCCATTTTGGAAAGTAGACGCCCCAAGCTATTTGCTGAGAGGCATGTTGAGTCCATGGAATGTTTTATATTTTGCCACAAGTTGCATGAAAATGACAAACTTTTTTTTTTGTTCAAAGTTGTCACTAAATGATATATTGCTCACACAGGCCATGGGCATATGTGGTATTGCACCCAAAAATACATTCTGCTGATTCTCCTGAGTACGAGGATACCACATGTGTGGGACTTTTTGGGAGCCAAGCCACGTACGGGGCCCCAAAAACCAAGCACCGCCTTCAGGAATTCTAAGGGCGTAAATTTTTAATTTCACTCCTCACTACCTATCACAGTTTTGAAGGCCATAAAATGCCCAGATGACACAAACCCCCCCCCAAATGACCCCATTTTGGAAAGTAGACACCCCAAGCTATTTGCTGAGAGGCATGTTGTGTCCATGGAATATTTTATATTTTGCCACAAGTTGCGGGAATGTGACAAACTTTTTTTTTTTTGCACAAAGTTGTCACTAAATGATATATTGCTCAAACATGCCATGGGCATATGTGGAATTACACCCCAAAATACATTCTGCTGCTTCTCCTGAGTACAGGGATACCACATGTGTGGGACTTTTTGGGAGCCTAGCTGCATACGGGGCCCCGAAAACCAATCACCGCCTATAGGATTCCTAAGGGCGTATATTTGTTATTTTACTCCTCACTACCTATCTCAGTTTCGAAGGCCATAAAATGCCAAGATAGCACAAAACCCCCCAAATGACCCCATTTTGGAAAGTAGACACCCCAAGCCATTTGCTGAGAGGCATGGTGAGTATTTTGCAGCTCTCATTTGTTTTTGAAAATAAAGAAAGACAAGCAACATTTTTTTTTCTTTTTTTCAATTTTCAAAACTTTGTGACAAAAAGTGAGGTCTGCAAAATACTCACTATACCTCTCAGGAAATAGCTTGGGGTGTCCACTTTCCAAAATGGGGTCATTTGGGGGGGGCAGGTTGTGCTACCTGGGCATTCCATGGCCTCCGAAACTGTAATAGGCAGTGAAGAGTGAAATAAAAAATTTACACCCTTAGAAAGCCTGAAGGAGGTGCTTGGATATTGGGGTCCCGTACGCAGCTAGGCTCCCAAAAAGTCTCACACATGTGGTATCCCCGTACTCAGTAGAAGCAACAGAATGTATTTTGGGGTGTAATTTCACATATTCCCATGGCATGTTTGAGCAATATATCATTTAGTGACAACTAAAATTTGTCTTTTTCCCGCAACTTGTGTCACAATATAAAATATTCCATGGACTCGACATGCCTCTCAGCAAATAGCTTGGGGTGTTTACTTTCCAAAATGGCATTTTATGCACAACATTTAGAAGCTTATGTCACACATCACCCACTCTTCTAACCACTTGAAGACAAAGCCCTTTCTGACACTTTTTGTTTACATGAAAAAAATATTTTTTTTGCAAGAAAATTACTTTGAACCCCCAAACATTATATATTTTTTTAAAGCAAAGGCCCTACAGATTAAAATGGTGGGTGTTTCATTATTTTTTTCACACAGTATTTGCGCAGCGATTTTTCAAACGCATTTTTTTGGGAAAAAACAAACTTTTTAAAATTTTAATGCACTAAAACACACTATATTACCCAAATGTTTTATGAAATAAAAAAGATGATCTTAGGCCGAGTACATGGATACCAAACACGACATGCTTTAAAATTGCGCACAAAGGTGCAATAGCGACAAACTAAATATGTTTTTAAAAGCCTTTAAAAGCCTTTAACAGGTTACCACTTTAGATTTACAGAGGAGGTCTCCTGCTAAAATTACTGCCCTCGATCTGATCTTCGCGGTGATACCTCACATGCATGGTGCAATTGCTGTTTACATTTGACGCCATACCGACGCTTGTGTTTGCCTTTGCGCAAGAGCAGGGGGGACAGGGGTGCTTTTTTTTTTTTTTTATTATTTTTTTGCTTTTTTATCTTATTTTTAAACTGTTGCTTCCATTTTTTTTTAATGATTTTTATTGTTATCTCAGGAAATGTAAATATCCCCTATGATAGCAATAGGTAATGACAGGTACTCTTTTTTGTAAAAATTGGGGTCTATTAGACCCTAGATCTCTCCTCTGTCCTCAAAGCATCTGACCACACCAAGATCGGTGTAATAAAATGCTTTCCCAATTTCCCAATGGCGCAGTTTACATCCGGCGAAATCTAAGTCATAAAATGCTTGTAGCTTCCGGTTTCTTAGACCATAGAGATGATTGGAGCCATTCTGGTCTCTGATCAGCTCTATGGTCAGCTGGCCGAAACACCGGCTGCATTCTCAGGTTCCCTGTTGGGACAGGAGAGCCAGAGAAATACATGGAAGACGGTGGGGGGGGTCATTCCCTCCCACTGCTTGTAAAAGCAGTCTAGAGGCTATTTAGCAGCTAGGATTGCTTTTACATGAAAGCTGACCGCTGGCTGAAAAGAATGATACCAAGATGATACCTAAACCTGTATAACCATTTAAAGTCCAGCAACATACCAGTACGTTGCTGGTCCTTGTTAGGCATATATTGTAAACTTTTTTTTCATGCAGCCTGTGGGCTGAACGAAAAAAAGAGATTGATCGGTGGGTATGCCCACCATTAGAATACCTCCCTTCATCCACCCACTTCTAATGATGGGCATACATGCACCGTTTATATATGCCGAAGCATGGGGGCATCCGCCCCAAAAAGGTAGGAGCAAATCGCTCCTCCGCCCCTGCTGCCCCCATGCTTCGGCATATATGCACTTTTTTTTAACTGTGGTGGTGAGATCACCTGCTACAGTGCTGGAGTCACGGCTTTATGTATCGTGGGAGCAAACGCTGTTGCTGTCAAGATAAATAAATCTGCGCTGCAACTGAATGGCGTACCTGCTAAGCAAATGATGGTTAACAATAAAACAAAGCAACATTACAGTATAACAGTAAGACTTACCATACCTGCAAAGCAAATAAAAAAAAAAACATAGTAAAAAATAAAACATTTTTTAACGCAACCTGTGCCTAAAATATATATATGCCGAAGCATGGGGGCATCCACCCGCAAAAGGTAGGAGCAAATCGCTCCTCCGCCCCTGCTGCCCCTATGCTTTGGCATATATGCTATTTTATTAACTTTTTTTTTAACCTCCAACAGTGCTGGAGTCACAGCTTTATGTTTGGGAGCAAACGCTGTTGCTGTCAAGATAAATCTGCTCTGCAGCTGAATGGCGTACCCGAAAACAAAAAAATGGTTAACAATAAAACACGATAAACAGTAAAGTATAAAAAAAATCGCATACCTATAAAGCAAACATGATAAAACATAATAACAATAAAACATTGCAGAATAGAATACAGTAAAAAAGAGCAGAACAATAGAAAGAGAATAGAGAGAGAACAATAAAACTATTTTTGTTTTTTTATTTTATATATTTTTTGTGTTTTTTTTTTACTTTTTTTTTTTACACTTTTTTTTTGTAACTGTAACTTTTGTAACTGTAATCGGTTCCAGGTTCGGGTCTCTCAAAATGTGATGGCATCTTGGGAGACCCTGTGTGCCTAGTCTGTGCAGTGCTGCACCCTACGCTAATACTCAACTAGTGTATGGTAGCGTTCAAAACATTCACCAATGCAAAGACCAGGATTGTCAGGACAGGAGGGACAATAATAGCGGGTGTCACGCCTATATCCACGCTTGCTGCAGACACGATATCTTTTTTGAGGGGTTTGTTGGGTAGGGGTGTTTGGGAGGACATAAAGAAAATGCCTCTCATGCAGCATTTGGTTGGGGAAGGTGAGGGTGGAGCACCGTCAGGAAACAGAAGGGCTCTGATGATCTCTTCCTGGAAGTTAAGGAAGGATCCAGTCCGTCCTGAAGCTCTGTATAGCACAGGAGCGTTCAGCAAAGCCAATTGAAATAAATAAACAGATACTTTCTTGTACCAGCATCTGGCCTTACGGGCAATTAGGTACAGCACCAACAACTGGTCGTTGAGGTCCACCCCTCCCATATTTTGGTTATATTCATGGACACAGAGGGGTTTTTTCCACAACACCAGTCGCCGTAGTAATTTGGACCGTTGTGTCTGCATGAAATGAGGTAAGAACGAAAACATTCTTATTATCCCTCCACTTCATAGTGAGCAAGTTATTACACTTGAAGCAGGCTCTCTCCCCCAGCCTAAGACAGGAATCTACAAGTTGCTGGGGAAAGCCCCGGCGATTAGGTCGCACGGTGCCACATGCTCCAATCTGCTGATCAAACAAGTGACTAAAAAGTGGCTTGTGTAATAATTGTCCACATATAAGTGGTACCCCTTTCCGAATAAGGGTCACACCAAGTACCACACAATCTTGCCAGTGCTTCCTATTTAATCAGGGCAGTTTGTCGGCTCTACACGACTATCTTTTTCCTCGTAAACCATAAAACTATATGTATAGCCTGTGGCCCTGTCACAGAGCTTATACATCTTGACCCCGTATCTGGCACGCTTGCTGGGAAGGTACTGTTTGAATGACAAGCGGCCAGAAAACTTAATCAGGGACTCATCAACGCAGACAACTTGATGGGGAGTAAACAAGTCTGCAAAACGTTGGTTGAAGTGGTTTATGAGAGGCCAAATTTTGTAGAGCTGACCATATCCAGGGTCTCCACGAGGACGACAGAGTTCATTGTCATTGAAGTGCACGAACCGCAAGATCTGCTCGTATTGTGTGGAGACAGAGAACAAGGGCATATGGTGAATTGGGTCAGTGGACCAATATGACCGCAACTCACTCTTTTTTGTTATGCCCATGTTGAGGAAAAGGCCCAGAAAGAGCTTTAATTCGGAAACCGTAATTGGTCTCCAATCTCTGGCAAGGGAGGACTGGGGAATAGTGGCGATGTGTTGACCAGCGTACAAATTGCTTTGGTCCACAATAGATCTATAGAGATCTTTGGTGAAAAACAGCGAATAAAAATCAAGTGATAAAAATCAACTCTTTCCACCTGAATGCCGGGTTGGCCAGTAAATGGGGGAAGTATGGGTGCTGCAGAAGTGGTGAGTTCCCAATTAGGATTGGCGAATGCAGCAGGAAGGGCACTATGGCACAACAGGCCTGTGTTCGTCTTCTTGGTGGCAGCGGGACACTACTTGTGCTTGCCACCTCACCAGCTTCAACTGCACTTATGGGACTCCCCACGTCACCACGTGATACTGCAGTGCTGGATTGACTACGACCAGGGTGTACTAGGCCGCTGGTGATTGCCAGTTCACCAGAAGGAATAGCGGCGCTAGTACTGCTCTGCTCCATACGAAGGACCTACGGTTCTTGCACATCAATGACAGAAGAAGGAGTTCGGGGTCTGGTACGCCTGACTCCGTCGTCAGACCTATCTGTCATGGAGCCGCTGTCCTCTACAGGATCATATTCTGAGCCTGAATCTGACAGATGAGTGACTTCCTCTTCACTATCTGTCATGCTCAGAAACGTGTAGGCCTCTTCACTAGTGTACCTTCGATTTGCCATTTTGGGCTCTAAATTTAGTGGTACACTAGTGAGACTCACAGGTAAAAAAGCTCCTGACTGTTAGTGACTGTTTTAAAATGCTACCAAAAAAACTGTTAGCGATCGCAGGGATCAGGCCTGACTCTGCAAACGCTGCAGTTATGTGTGTTTAGTGTTTTGTAAGTGACAGTGATCAATCAATACTGCACTTGGGTGGGCTGGGCTGGGCGGAGGGGCAAAACGCAGGTGCTAGCAGGTATCTGGGCTGATCCCGCTAACACTGCGTTTTTGGGAACTCTAAACTGCTGGGGACGCTAGTATAGATCTGATCAGATCAGATATTGATCCGTTCAGATACTATACCACTAAGAGAGGTGTATGCTGCGTGCGTGGGTGTTAGCGATACTGGCACTAACCTGACGCTGCCTGGGGTGATGAAGACCCTATCTGACCCTAAAACCTAACTTGTATCACCCGCCGGGTGATCAGGGGGTTAAACCTTTATTAGGTAATAAACAGCGGGTGCCCTGACACTATAAAAAACTAACCAGCGTCACCCGTAACAGTTATACGGTGATCACAGGTGAAGGGGATAACTAGGGGGCAATCAGGGGGTTAAAACCTTTACTAGGTAGTATACGGGGGTCCCTGACGCTATAAAACGCTGACGGCGAACCTAAATACTTACCTCCCTAACTAGCGTCACCTGTGACACTAATACAGTGATCAGAAAAACAATCGCTTAGTGACACTGGCAATGGGGGGTGATCATGGGGTTAAACCTTTATTGGGGGGGTTAGGGGGGTACCCTAGACCTAAAGGGGCCTACCACTAACTGCCCTAGCACTTATAATGGTCACAAATGACACCAAATGACACCAATGCAGTAATCAGTAAAAAAAAATAAAACTGCTATTGGTGTCACTGTGACAGGGGGTGCAGGGGGATGATCGGGGGGAGATCTTCATTGGGAGCAATCGCGAGGGGGTGGCCACGAAAGAGTGGCCTCCCCCTCAGCATGGATCGCTCCCCTAACGATGCCGACCACCTCGGGCACCGGGGGGGGGCCCGATGTGGGAGGCAAATCACGTATCAGATACGTGATTTTGCCTGCCCGTGCCATTCTGACGCAGTATATCTGCGTTAGGCGATCGGCAAGTGGTTAAGGCTTAATGTACACGGGACGTTTTGAAACCTCTCCTGAATGATTCAATTTGACAGATAGTAACCAATGTTTAAAAAGGTCTGTTTTGACGCGTTTACATACCGCGTTTACATGCCGCGTTTAGCTGCGTTTGCGTTTAGGAGCTTTTTTTCCCAAACAGTCAAAAATAGTATCTCCATTAAAAACACCTGTAAACAAAACGCGGCTAAACACAAGTTACTGCATTTACAAGCTGTTATGCCGCGTACACACGAGCGGACTTTACGGCAGACTTGGTCCGACGATCTTTCCGACGGACTTTGTAGCGTAGGTGCGCCGGCCTTACAAACGGATGGACTTGGACACACACGATCACTCCAAAAGTCTGATGGTTTTGAACTTAATGACGTACAGCACGTATGACGGGACTAGAAAAAGGAAGTCCAAGCGCCATTACGCCACCCTTTGGGCTCCTTCTGCTAATCTCGTGTTTATCTCGTGTTAGTAGAAGTTTGGTTAGAGACGATTCGCGCTTTTCACACTTCAGCTTATTTCAATCGTTTTCTGCGGTTCAATTTGCGCTTGTGAGGTTTGTATCTGGTTTTCAGTGTGTGTTGTCAGTTCGTAACCTGCATAGCAGGCCATTCTGGTCTGCTCGTTCCTGATCTTCAGGTCGCTCTTCATAGGCCTTGCTGTTGTTCAGTGCATTTGTTCTAAGTTTGTTTGTTTGACTAGCTGACCGTTTTGAAGCCATGGTGCGTGGACATACTCGTTCTTGAGTTCGTGCTGCGTTGGGGCTTGGTGTTGGGGTTAATACTTTGAACCGAGTCCAGTCCATGAACAGGGTGAGGAGGAGTTCATGGACAAAGAATTGGCTGCTCCGAGCGTGACCAATTCTCGCACATGCCTTTGCTCCGTGAGATCCGTGAGAATAATCCTGAGGATTTCAGAAATTATCTCAGGATGACGGACCCCGTTTTTAACATCTGCTGGCTATGCTGACCCCTTATATTAGCAGGCAGGGTACCTGCATGAGGCAAGCCATCACTGCGGAGCAGAGGCTAGTTGCCACGTTACGTTACTTGGCGACTGGGAGAAGCCTTCAGGACCTGAAGTTCTCGTCAGGCATCTCCATCCAGGCTCTGGGGATCATAATCCCAGAGACCTGTTCTGCCATAATTCAGGTCCTGCAGAAGGACTATAAGGAGGTAAGTTTTTTATACTTTAACATTCAAAGGCCATGTTGGTGGCCTTATATCTCCTCCTGGATCTGGATGGTTGTGGCTCCGAGCTTCCCTCTGCGCTAGTTCAAGATAATCTCTCCGCCATCTTTCTCTATATACTCCCACTGTGCAATGAAGAGTGAAGGGGCGAGGAAAAATCACCCTAAAGAACATCAGGGGCGGGCGACGCAGACACACGTGCAGTGTGTATAAAGCTATTACGCTGGCCTACGTATGTCCGAACGGAAGTAGCGAGCGGCATAAATGAAGATTTAAACATGGGCGTGTGTTTTGTGTATGTGTTTGGTGTGTGTGTGTGTGTGTGTGTGTGTGTACCCTATATTCTGATAAAAAAAATACTGGGAGTTTGGACTGACATTACAGTTTTTATCTTGTGTCTTGTCTTTCAGAAAAAATGAATCCCTTTAAGTAGGAGGAATTTTTGTCTCATTTTATTGATCTCTATCAAGAGAACAGAAACCTGTGAGAGGTCAAGCACCCCTTGTATTTCATTAAACATGCAAGGAAGGCAACACTGGGGAGACTTCTGGAGTTTGTAAAGACTCGAGTCCCCCAGGCAGACATTAAGTTAGTGGAAAATAAAATTGGGATCTTGGGTAATATGTACAGGTGGGAACTAGGGATGAGCCGAACACCCCCCGGTTCGGTTCGCACCAGAACCTGCGAACGGACCGAAAGTTCGCACGAACGTTAGAACCCCATTGACGTCTATGGGACTCGAACGTTCGAAATCAAAAGTGCTCATTTTAAAGGCTAATTTGCATGGTATTGTCCTAAAAAGGGTTTGGGGACCCGGGTCCTACCCCAGGGGACATGTATCAATGCAAAAAAAACTTTTAAAAACGGCCGTTTTTTCGGGAGCAGTGATTTTAATGATGCTTAAAGTAAAAAAAAAAAAAAGTGAAATATTCCTTTAAATATCGTACCTGAGGGGTGTCTATATTATGCCTGTAAAGTGACGCGTGTTTCCCGTGTTTAGAACAGTCCCTGCACCAAATGTCATTTTTAAAGGAAAAAATCTCATTTAAAACTGCTTGCGGGTTTAATGTAATGTCGGGTCCTGGCAATATGGATGAAAATCAGTGAGACAAACGGCATGGGTACCCCCCAGTCCATTACCAGGCCCTTTGGGTCTTGTATGGATATTAAGGGGAACCCCGCACCCAAATTAAAATAAGGAAAGGTGTGGGGCCACCAGGCCCTATATACTCTGAACAGCAGTATACAGGCTGTAGGTTTGTTGTTAAGTAGAATCTCTTTGTAATTTTGAACGGGTACATTTTTAACGTGTTTAGCTCCAGCCAAAAAATCTTTTTTAAGCTTTTTGGAAAACATAGGGAAGGGTTATCACCCCTGTGACATTTGTTTTGCTGTCTTTCCTCCTCTTCAGAAGATTTCACCTCACTTTTTGTCCCAATGGATTGGAAAGCATCAGTGGAAAGGAGAAATGTTTTTCCCATATTAACTCTTACAGGAGAGAATTTCCCTTCCTAGGGGTAGATTTCACTTCCTGTTGTCTCCTTCCGTTTGCAAGTAGGAGTCGTTTGTAAGTTAGTTGTTTGAAAGTAGGGTCCTGCCCTATATACTCAGCAGAAATTTGGGCCTTAGGTGTTGCTGTGGCCACAACACTGTAAGCCCTCACAGGGCTCTGCTGTGAAATATTAGATCAAGAATTGTAATTACATGCCCCTGTTGAACAGGAGCTGAAAAATTAGGCCTTAGGCACTGGTGCTGGTGCCACAACACTGCAACCCCTCACAGACACTCTAGTTGGAATGCAGGAACGAGCCCTGCTGCAAAGTATTGCATCAAAAACTGTAATTACACGCCCCTGTTAAACAAGGGCTGAAAAATTGGGCCTTAGGCACTGGTGCTGGTGCCACAACACTGCAACCCCTCACAGACACTCTAGTTGGAATGCAGGAACGAGCCCTGCTGCAAAGTATTACATCAAAAATCGTAATTACACGCCCCTGTTAAACAGGGGCTGAAAAATTGTGCCTTAGGCACTGGTGGTGGCACCCAGAACCAAAAATGTTCTTACAAGCTATCAGCGCGATGATTGAGGAGGAAGAGGATAATTACTCAGGGATAGTCACTCAGCATCAGCATAGGCAGTCTTTGAAGGGATCTGAGATTTCAAAAAAAATTATTCAGTTACATCAGCATCAGGTGCTTGGTAGCTGGTGGTGATCCAAGACTCATTCATTTTTATGAAGGTCAGTCGATCGACCGAGTCAGTGGACAGACGCACCCTGTGATCGGTTACCACGCCTCCAGCAGCACTGAATGTGCGTTCCGAAAGAACGCTGGATGCAGGACAGGCCAGTAGCTCAATTGCATACTGTGCAAGCTCTGGCCAGTGATCCATCCTCAAGACCCAGTAACCCAGAGGATTTTCGGTGGGAAAGGTGTCCAAGTCTGATCTTGCCCCTAGGTATTCCTGCACCATGTAAAACAGACGCTGGCGATGGTTGCTGGAACCGATCATACCTTGGGGCTGCGGACCAAAAAATTGTCTGAACGCATCGGTCAGACGGCCACCTTCTCCACCGCTCCTTCTTTGACTGACCGAAGCCTCAGCAACACGTTGTCCAGAAACAGGAGTTTGTAACCTCCCAGTCTCTGGGAACGCGTTGCACAGACCTTTCTGCAAGGCCTCCCGAAGATGTTTCATCCTCTGCTCCCTCTGCGATGGCAAGATAAGGTCCGCAACCTTACCCTTGTAACGTGGATCAAGGAGGGTTGCCAGCCAGTATTGGTCCTTCTCCTTGATACCACGAATACGAGGATCCTTACGCAGGCTTTGCAGGATCAGGGAGGCCATGCAGCGTAGGTTTGCTGAGGCATTCGGTCCGGAGTCCTCTGGGTCACTAAGGACGACATGGTCCGCAGCCACCTCCTCCCAGCCACGTACAAGTCCATGTGTTTCTTGGGACTGATCCCTTAAAGACTGCTGCTGATGCTGAGTGCCAGGCTCCACCTCCATACTGACACAATCTTCCTCCTCCTCCTCCTCCTCTTCCTCCTCGTCCTCTTCCTGTGTGATCGGCGGGCACGCAGGAACACTGTCTGGATAAAGGGGGCCTTGAGAGCTAAGGAAGTCCTCCTCTTCCTGCCTCTGTTCTGCCTCAAGTGCCCTGTCCATTATTCCACGCAGCGTGTGCTCCAACAGGTGGACAAGGGGGACAGTGTCACTGATGCATGCACTGTCACTGCTCACCATCCTCGTGGCCTCCTCAAATGGTGACAGGACAGTGCATGCATCCCTGATCATGGCCCACTGGCGTGGGGAAAAAAAACCAAGCTCCCCTGACCCTGTCCTGGTGCCATAGTCGCACAGGTACTCATTGATGGCCCTCTGCTGCGTGTGCAGCCGCTGCAGCATGGCCAACGTTGAGTTCCACCTGGTGGGCATGTCACAGATTAGGCGGTTCTTGGGCAGGTTAAACTCCTTTTGGAGGTCCGTCAGCCAAGCACTGGCATTATATGACCGGCGGAAATGCACACAGACTTTCCTGGCCTGCCTCAGGACATCCTGTAAGCCCGGGTACCTGCCCAAGAACCGCTGCACCACCAAGTTAAGGACGTGAGCCAAACAGGGCACATGGGTCATTTGTCCCTATCGGAGGGCAGAGAGGAGGTTGGTGCCATTGTCGCAAACCACCATTCCTGCCTTAAGTTGGCGTGGCGTCAACCACCTCTGAACCTGCCCCTGCAGAGCTGACAGAACCTCTGCCCCAGTGTGGCTCCTGTCCCCCAAGCACACCAGCTCAAGCACCGCATGGCATCTTTTGGCCTGCGTACTTGCGTAGCCCCTTGAACGACTACGGAGCACCGCTGGTTCCGAGGAAGAGGCCAATTTTCCCTTAAAATCCCACCCCTTGAGGAGGGTCGGTACCCAGACTTCCCCTTCCCCTTCCCTTTCCCTGTTCTCCCTGCTCCCCATCCCCTCCCCCCATCCCCTTCCCACCCTTCCTCTCCTTTTTTACATTGAAGAGGCCATGGAGGAAGAAGAAGAGGAGGGGGTGGAGGAGAGAGGTGTGTCACAATCATTAGCATTTTGGAGGCGTGGTGGCGGAACAACCTCCAACACTACTGCACCTTGTCCTGCATCCTTCCCAGCTGCCAGCAGAGTCACCCAATGCGCCGTGAAACTTAGGTAACGTCCCTGTCCATGCCTGCTGGACCATGAGTCAGCGGTAATATGCACCTTACCGCTGACCGCCCTGTCCAGCGGAGCATGGACATTGCCTTCCACATGCTGGTAGAGAGCCGGAATTGCCTTCCGTGAGAAAAAGTGGCGTTTGGGTACCTGCCACTGAGGAACCGCACATTCCACAAACTCACGGAAGGGGGCAGAGTCTACCAACTGAAAAGGCAGCAGTTGAAGTGCTAGCAATTTTGCCAAGCTAGCATTCAACCGTTGGGCATGTGGATGGCTGGGAGCAAACTTCTTTCGGTGGTGCAGCAGCTGGGGCAGGGAAATTTGCCTGGTACAATCTGACGTCGGTGTACCAAAATCAGATTGCCCACAAGTACGTGGCTGTGACACACCTAATTCTACACCTTCATTCCTCTCAGTGCAGGTCTCAGAGAGGACTGAAGGTCTAGTGGGGTTGGAAATCTCAGCTGATGAGGAGCAAGCAGAGGTCCTCTTTGTTCTTTGGTGTGGGTCTTTTAGATACGCTTGCCAACGAACTGCATGGCAGGTCAACATATGTCTGGTCAAGCATGTGGTACCCAAGCGGGAGATGTTTTGGCCACGCGAGATACGCTTGAGACATATGTTGCAAATAGCAGCGGTGCGATCTGATGCACTCGTCTCAAAAAAGGCCCACACCAAAGAACTTTTTGAATAACGCGCAGAGACTGCAGCGCCCTGCACATGTGGAGCTTTGGGGTGTGATGCAGTCAATGTGCTGCCCTTAGGCTGGCCCCTGGAGGGCATCCTGCCTCGTTGGTGATGTGCCGCCTCCTCCTCCTCCTCCTCCTCTCTCCTATCAGGCACCCACGTTGAGTCAGTGACCTCATCATCCCCTCCCTCCTCATCACTGGAGCAAACCTGGCAGTATGCTGCAGCAGGGGGAGCATGACTGCCAGATTGCTGTCCTTCTTGGGCACCCCCTCTGTCCGTGCTCGTGTTACTGCCTTCATCGAGCTCAGTATCATCATCAGAGCCTTCCAAACGCTGGGCATCCTCCTGGAGCATGTACCCAACACTGTGGTCAAACAGTTCGAGGGACTCCTCAGGAGGACATGGTGGGGCTAGGGAAGGAGTCACTGATGACATTGAGCCAAGGGAAGAGGCCGCTGCTTTGCCAGACAAAGTACCCTGGGCATGGGTGAGAGAGGATGAGGAGGATGAGGACGGCTTGGTCATCCACTCGACCAAGTCTTCCGCATGTTGCGGCTCAACATGGCCAGCTGCCGAAAAAAAGGCCAAGCGTGTCCCATGGCCACGTGCTGATGAGGATGCACCGTCTCCACGACCAGCACTAGACACAGAGCCTGCTTGCCCTCTCTTATTGGCTTGTGACTGTCTGCCTCTCCTTCTTGGCCTTCCAGACATACTAATGGCCTGTAGCTGCACTAAGCTGGGATATATATATATATATATATATATATATATATATATATATATATGTACTGATACTGCAGCTAGCAAAATCAACTGCCTGCCTGTAGTATGAGAACACCACCAACCTTCTACAGGTAGCTTTAGCTGAACACTGTGAGGTGGACGCACCCCACTAACTTGTAGGTTTAGCTGAACACTGTGAGCAGGGTGCACCCCACTAACTTGTAGGTTTAGCAGAACACTGTGAGCAGGACGCACTGCACTAACTGTAAATAGTCTAGCTGCCTGACTGTGGTACTAATAGGATCAAAAGAACACCAGCAATTTTCTTTAAAATACTGTAACAAGACAAGCCTGCCTGTCAGTAAGAAGATAACAGGAACGGATCTAGCTGAACACTGTGAGCAGGACGCACCCCACTAGCTTGTAGGTTTAGCTGAACACTGTGAGGTGGACGCACCCCACTAACTTGTAGGTTTAGCTGAACACTGTGAGCAGGACGCACCCCACTAACTTGTAGGTTTAGCAGAACACTGTGAGCAGGACGCACTGCACTAACTGTAAATAGTCTAGCTGCCTGACTGTGGTACTAATAGGATCAAAAGAACACCAGCAATTTTCTTCAGGTAGCTGTATTTACTGTAACAAGACAAGCCTGCCTGTTAGTAAGAAGATAACAGGAACGGATCTAGCTGAACACTGTGAGCAGGACGCACCCCACTAGCTTGTAGGTTTAGCTGAACACTGTGAGGTGGACGCACCCCACTAACTTGTAGGTTTAGCTGAACAATGTGAGCAGGACGCACCCCACTTACTTGTAGGTTTAGCAGAACACTGTGGGCAGGATGCACTGCACTAACTGTAAATAGTCTAGCTGCCTGACTGTGGTACTAATAGGATCAAAAGAACACCAGTAATTTTCTTTAAAATACTGTAACAAGACAAGCATGCCTGTCAGTAAGAAGATAACAGGAACGGATCTAGCTGAACACTGTGAGCAGGACGCACTGCACTAAATGTAAATAGTCTAGCTGCCTGACTGTGGTACTAATAGGATCAAAAGAACACCAGTAATTTTCTTCAAAATACTGTAACAAGACAAGCCTGCCTGTCAGTAGGAATATAACAGGAACGGATCTAGCTGAACACTGTGAGCAGGACGCACTGCACTAAATGTAAATAGTCTAGAAGATAACAGGAACGGATCTAGCTAAACTGAATACAGTGTATATATATATATATATATATATGCAACACCTGGGATGCATATATATACACAATACACTTTAAGTGCAGCTAACTGACTGACTGTCCTGCCTAATCTAGCTAACTCAAATGAAATGACACTGTCTTTCTCTCTCTCTAAGCACACCGGAACACACTGCACAGGGCCGCCGTGCAGGCGGCCTTATATAGTGTGGGGCGTGTACTAAATCCCCTGAGCCATAATTGGCCAAAGCCTCCTTGGCTTTGGCCAATTATGGCTCTCTGTTAAGGCGGCGCTGTGATTGGCCAAGCATGCGGGTCATAGTGCATGCTTGGCCAATCATCAGCAAGCAATGCACTGTAATGCCGCAGTGAATTATGGGCCGTGACGCGCCACACGAATTTGGCGCGAACGGCCCATATCGTTCGCAATTCGGCGAACGATCGAACAGCCGATGTTCGAGTCGAACATGGGTTCGACTCGAACAGGAAGCTCATCCCTAGTGGGAACACAAGAAGATCCAGGATTCCCTCAAATCAGGAGCAGCAGCAGACAAGGTTTATATCCCCAAGCTGTGGTACTACCCAAAACAGATTTCTGGATGACCATACAGAAGCAAGGCAATCGCTTTCGACCCTTCCCTCCGCCTCCACCCTTCCCTCCACCCCAGCTGAGGCGTCCCAGGAAGAACCGGGCCCTTTCATCCTTGATGAAGTGGATGTGCCCAGCTGCAGCCAGGTATACTTTTTTTGTAATTTTTGGATTGTGTAAATATTAATGATGTAAACTATAAAATGTTTTAATTGCTTAAAAATCAATGATTTAATCACAATTATTATTATGTATACATATCACTAGACAGCAGTGGCCAAACATGTACTTCAAAGATTAGTGAACAGCTAGAATATATTTGCAAGTCATGAGCAGAAAATTGTGTGTGATTGAGGAAGCAAAAATTATAACTATGTCCCTTTTTTATACACAGGATGAGCTCAGCCAGGAGGAGGCCGTGCCCAGTGGTATAGAGGAGGAGGCCTTGCCCAGTGGTAGAGAGGAGGAGGCCATGCCCAGTGGCAGGCAGGAGGTTGCTGGACCCAGTAGAAGCCTCACCGAATGCCAGGTGCCTCCCCTCCGCATTACCACCAACAGGCCCAGGAAGATGAGCCGAACAGAGGAGGAATCACTTGCCCTCATTCGGGAAGCCAGCCAAATGCTGAGTAACCCCCTCAATGCTGAAAAGGCCTATAGTACTTATTTGGCCACCAGGTTTGTGGAACTTGAGAAGGGGCAATGCCACCTCTGTGAGGGGATTTTTTATGAGGCCTTTCAGAAGGGGTAGAGAGGGCAGCTTACTCCAACAAGCCATATTTCGGATTAAGCCCCTCCTCCTCCTCCTCCTGCCACAAGTACACCACCAGAGGCACAGCCTCCAAGGAAGGCTGCAAAGAAGTGTGGAGGGAAGGCTACAGGGCAGCATGCAGGGAAGGCTCCACGGAATAGTCGAAAGTGATTGCCTGGCTTCAGTCTGGTCTGACAGAAGACACAGATTGTGCTCCCTATTCTATGGACTCCGCAAGATCCCAATTTTGTTTTCCACTAACTTGATATGTGCCCTGGGGGACAAAAGGCTTCACACATTCCAAAAATGGCTCCAGTGTTGCCTTCCTCATTTATGTTTTTCCCAGAATAAATGGCTATTTTATTGTGAGTAGGCAGGAATATGTCAAAAAGACTATGTGGGTTGTTTACAAAAAGCAAAATCATTTTCAAATTCAAGTGCAAAGTACAAGTGCAAAGTGCACTTTATAAATTGCACTGCAAGTGCACTTGTTGGAAGTGCAGTCGCTGTAAATCTGAGTGGAAGATCTCAAATAAGGGGAAGCTCTGCTGATTTTATCATCCAATCATGTGCAAGATAAAATGATTTATTTTTGGTTTCCTTGCATGTGCCCCTCGGATCCACAGCGACTGTACTTCCAAGTGCTCTTTCAGTGCAATTTCAAGTGCACTTTGCACTTGTAGTGCTAAATGAATTTGCCTTTTGAAAATAACCCCCCATGTCAAATTAACAAGGGACACCAACCTCATTAAGGTTCATTAACAATACAAAATATGAAGGTTATTGTAGTAACTTGAAACTCCATGAATGAATTAAACATTTAAATCAATAGATTTTTCAGAATGTATCACAAATTGTAAAATAGATATTGATGAAATATAAAAGTAAAAAAGATGAGTCAAATAAATAAATTTCTACATTATTTCTGGAGATCTGGCTTTTAAAAACTATAATATTAGTCATGACATGAGGATAAATAATGAAGAAAGTAGTTTGTGAGAACTCTGTGTGAATATAAGCAGAAAAACAACTTCATTCTTCTTGCATTATAAAGAAGAAAAGAATGCACTGTATTAAAAGATCACAGAATTAGCAGCATGAGGAATGTTCTAGCTTCAATACGAAGGCTAGTTTTACCAGACCGAGCGCTTCCGTCTTGTACTTGCTTCAGAGCATGCGCCAGTTTTGGTCCGTCGGACTAGCACACAGACGAACGGTTTGTATGCTAGAAAGCCGAGTCTGTTGGAAAGATTTGAAACATGTTTCATTTCTAGGTCCGTCGAACTTTTGGGAAAAAAAAGTCAGCTGGAGCCCACACATGATCGAATTATCCGACGGAGTCCGGTCCGCCGGACCAATCCTGCCGTAAAGTCCGCTCGTGTGTACGCAGCATAACAGGCATTTGGCACTTCAAATGCCTCTGAACATCCATCCTGAATGCATTTTTTTGCTTTCCAAAAAATGCTTCTAAACACAAACTGCCTAGAAACGACTATACATGACCCTGTGTACATGTACTGATAAGATAACATAGAGGAGAGTTCAGGGGCAGCTAAAAAAAAAAAATGCCCAACTGCTCCTAAATGTTTGATTACCAGCAGCAGTGTACATAAGGCCTAAGAATACCATTGGTACTGTGTACCTGTTTTGTTTTGGGTTGCATGCCCTAGGCTACCCAGCCTTTGTTTTGCAAATGCTAAAAACGAAAAAGAGTTTGCTTAAAGTAAATAAATAAATAAATAAAACAATTATTGGTGATCCTGTCTAGGGATGAGCCCGATGTTCGAGAGGATCGTAAGTTTGACTCGAACATCGGGTGTTCGCTGAACAGCAAACATTATGCAGTGTCCGCGGCAAATTCGAAAGCCGTGGAACACCGTTACAAGTCTATGGGACATTAACATGAAAAAACAAAAGTACTCATTCTAAAGGCTTATATGCAATTTATTGCCATAAAAAGTGTTTGGGGACCCGGTTCCTACCCCAGGGTACATGTATCAATGCAAAAAAAAATTTTTTAAATGGCCGTTTTTTCGGGTGCAGTGATTTTAATAATGCTTAAAGTTAAACAATAACAATGAAATATTCCTTTAAATATCATGCCTGGGGGGTGTCTATAGTATTCCTGTAAAGTGGCGCAGTTTTCCCGTGATTAGAACAGTACCACAGCAAAATGACATTTCTAAAGGAAAATAATTTAAAACTGATCGCGGCTGTAATGAATTGTTGGGTCTCAGCAATATAGATAAAACTCATTGAAAAAAACGGCATGGACCCCCTCCCAGTCCATTACCAGGCCCTTTGGGTCTGGTATGAATATTAAGGAGAACCCCGTACCAAAAAAAAAAAAAAAAAATGCATGGGGCCCCCCCAAAATCCATACCAGACCCTTCAGGTCTGGTATGAAAATTAAGGGGAACCTTGCGCCTAATTTAAAAAAATGGCATAGGGGTCCCCCCAATCCATACCAGGATCTGGTATGGATTTTAAGGGGAACCCTGCACCAAAATTTTAAAAAATTGCCTAGGGGTCCCCCCAAAATTCATACCAGACCCTTATCCAAGCATACAACCTGGCAGGCCGCACTAAAAGAAGGGGGATGAGAGAGCGATCCGCCTCTTGAACCGTACCAGGCCACATGCCCTCAACATGGAGAGGATGTTTTGGGGTCCCCCCAAAACATCTTGATCCCAAGTTGATGGGAACAAGGGCCTCATCCCCACAACCCTTGCCCGGTGGCTGTGGGGATCTGCGGGCAGGGGGCTTATCAGAATCTGGAAGCCCCCTTTAACAAGGGGACCCCCAGATCCCAGCCTCTCCCCTATGTGAATTGGTAACGGGTACCCCTACCATTGTACCCCTACCATTTCACAAAAAAATTGCGGGACATTTTTTATTTTTTTATCTTTTAATAAAGGACTTGTCAGTATCTCCTGTCTTTTTTACTATTTTTGACATTTTGTTTGTGAATCGGTGGTGGTACAATGTACCGTTACCAATTCACATGGGGGGAGGCCAGGATCTGGGGGTCCACTGCTTCCAGATTCCGATAAGCCCCCCCGCTCGCAGACCCCCACAACCACCAGGCAAGGGTTGTGGGGATGAGGCCCATGTCCCAATCAACATGGGGACAAGATGTTTTGGGGGACCCTTAAAACATTCTCTCCATGTTGAGGGCATGGTTCAGGAGGGGGCGCTCTCTCATCCCCCCTCTTTTCCTGCTGCCTGCCAGGTTGCGTGCTTGGATAAGGGTCTGGTATGGATTTTGAGGGGACCCAATTTTTTTTTTGGGTGCAGGGTTCCCCTTAAAATCCATACCAGACCTGAAGGGTCTGGTAGGGAATGGGGGGCCCTACGCCATTTTTTTAAATTTGGCGCAGGGTTCCCCTTAATTTCCATACCAGACCTGAAGGTCCTGGTATGGGTTTTGGGGGGACCGCCACATAATTAAAAAAAAAAAAAATTGGTTTGGAGTTCCCCTTAATATTCATACCAGACCTGGTAATGGACTGGGGGAGGACCCATACCGTTTTTTTCAATGAGTTTTATTTATATTGCCGAGACCTGACAATTCATTACAGTCGCAATCAGTTTTAACCGCTTCTGGACCAGCCGCCGCAGTTATACTGCGGCAGATTGGCTCCCCTGCGCAAAACCACGTAGCCATACGTTAACTCGTGGGGTCTGGATAGCAGGAGCGCGCATGCGCCCGCTGCACAGCGGGGATGCCGATGCTCGTGGCCGAAGGTCGTGATGAGCAGGAGACACAGAACAGGGACGTGCGTGTGTAAACACACACTTCCCTGTTTTGTTCTGACAGGAGTGACGAATCGTGTGTTCCTATTAGCTAAGAACTAGTTAGTCCCCTCCCCCTTCAGTTAGAATAATTTCCCAGGCAACACAGTTAACCCCTTCACTGCCAGTGATATTTTTACAGTAATCAATGCATTTTTAATCGCACTGATAGCTGTATTAATGCCAATGGTTTCAAAAATGTGTCAAAATTGTCTGATGTGTCCGCCATAATGACGCAATCACGATAAAATTCGCAGATCGCTGCCAATACTAGTAAAAAAAATAAATAAATTTTAAAAAATTCTATAAAAATACCCCCTATTTTATAGACGCTATAACTTTTGCGCAAACCAATCAATATACGCTTATTGTGATTTTTTTTTTTTTTTTTAACAAAAATATGCAGAAGAATACATATCAGCCTAAACTGAGAAAAAAATTGCTCTTTTTTTAAAAAAAAATGCAGACTATAGACACCCCCCAGGCACAATATTTAAAGGAATATTTCATTTTTTTTGACTTTAAGCATTATTAAAATCACTGCTCCCGAAAAAACGTCCATTTTTAAAACCTTTTTTTGCATTGATACATGTCCCCTGGGGCAGGGCCCGGGTCCCCAAACACTTTTTATGACAATAACTTGCATATAAGCCTTTAAAATGAGCACTTTTGATTTTTCATGTTCGTGTCCCATAGACTTTAATGGTGTTTGCGTGTTCGTCTGAATTTTTTGCCTGTTTGCATGTTCTGGTGCGAACCGAACCAGAGGGGTGTTCGGCTCATCCTTAAGCCTGTCATTGCCACGTGGGTGTCTCCTATCTGTGCTTCTGTGTTGTCACACTTTTACACAAGCTTTCAAAGGAGACTACAAGAAAGCATTTTAAAACACCTCCCATAGAATGGCATTTCCTGATGGTGAAAACACAGGACCATACCTGTTATCACTGGAGCACATCCATGTAGGCAGTAAGTGGCCGCAGTGAGGTTCCATGAAATCTGCAGCTTTTAAATGAAACAAAGGAAAAAATAAAGTGAAAAATGGATTTTAGGAAAAAATATCAATTGGTTATGATACATAATGCTTTAGCAAACTAAATATTATTCATTTAGGGACTGCCTATACTTTAATTCTATAAATAAAATGTTGTAATATCACGCAATTCTATATGAAACACCCTTGCCTTTCGTTCTTTTGCTTTACATGCAGTATATGACACAGAGGTAACCATCTCTATAAAGCCTGTTGGAAAGAGAAGACCCAGTGCTGGACCATTGCCCTAATCTCTTTTCTAAGGTTTTTATTGAGTTTTCCACAACAATAACAAAAGGTTTTTATATCATAGACATAATAGACAATGAGGCATGTCAATAAGTAGTTACATTACATCCATATAAGTATATAACGTAGGAGAACTAGAAGGGTAACCAAGCCATATGAGAGCAAGGACCCTGGATTCCACTTGGTCTAGGGCACTGCCCCCGTCCCTCAAGCACCCCTATTGGGAACTAACTGTGCTATAGTACACAGGGTCATCCCCCTCCCAACCTTTGTGAAAGTTTGGTCATATGCCTAACACATAAGTTAGATTCAATACCTCTAGAGTACAGGTAAGCCTGAAAGATTAAACAGTAAGTTTAGTAATATAAAATAAAGGAAATTAAAGTACAAAAAAGAAAAATAACTTGTACCATATTGATACGAAATTGGTTCAAAATATTAATGCTTAGGACCTTTCAAGAATCATTTCAGTCATCAACCGGATGACATAATGCCCATGTGTTCCAGCAAAGATTATATATAGGCAGGTTTGGGGATTTCATAGCAAAATATTTTTCATAGGTATATTGTGACTTTACTCTATATATTACCTCAGAAACATTAGGGGCCATTGTGGACTTCTATTTGGATGTGATAGTTAACCTGGCTGCGATGAGAATATGCATGATCAAGGGTCTGAACTGTGTGAGTACAATATGTATAGCTATATTAAGTACAGCCATCTTTGGTGTCGGGAGGATGATAAGACCGGTAATCATAGTGATCAGAGAGAAAACTGCTTTCCAGAAACTTCTTACCCCTTTGCACCTCCAAAGTATATGCAGAATACCGCTCTTTTCCCCACATTCCCTCCAGCATGTAGAAGTTGATTCTGGGTAAATCTGCACAAGTCTGACTGGAGTTAAATAGGTCCTATATAGTACTGTATCTTTAACATTAGTTCCCAGTGGTTCACACACTAATATAGCGATAATGGGACTGAATAGCTTTTTACCATTCTTTCTGCGTACAGGGGGAATCTAGCTCCTTCTCCCAATTTAGCATATTAGAAGACTTTTGAAAGTCACCTTTATATTGTAATGTATTGTAGAACCATGATAATCCTTTTGGTTTGTCATGGTTAGACAATAGGGATGAGCTTCGTGTTCGAGTCAAGCTCATGTTCGACTCGAACATTGGCTGTTCAGCCGTTCGCTGAATTTCGAACATTATGGGCAGTTCACGCTAAATTCGAGTGGCGCGTCATGGCCCATAATTCATTGTGGCATTGCAGTACATTGCTGGCTGATGATTGGCCAAGCATGCACTATGACCCGCATGCTTTCGCCAATCACAGCGCTGTCAGCACAGAGAGCCAGGAAGGCGATTCAGGTAGCTGCAGTCAGTGTATTTAGTATATATATGCATCCCAGGAACTGTATATATATATATATATATATATATATATATATATATATAAATATATACAGTTTAGCTAGATCTCACTTCAGAGTGTTCCTGTTATTCTCGCTGCAGTTTATTAAGTCAGTGTACTGTATACTGGGCTCAGTGTGCAGGTAAAGCTGACTGCAGACCACCCCTGTTCTCTTCCTAATAATATAGGCTGGCAGTTGATTGAGCTAAGCTGCAGTTTATTAAGTCAGTGTACTATATACTTGGCTCAGTGTGCACGTAAAGCTGACTGCAGACCATCCTTGTTTTCTTCCTAATAATATAGGCTGGCAGTTGATTGAGCTAAGCTGCAGTTTATTAAGTTAGTGTACTATATAGTGGGCTCAGTGTGCAGGTAAAGCTGACTGCAGACCATCCCTGTTCTCTTCCTAATAATATAGGCTGGCAGTTGATTGAGCTAAGCTGCAGTTTATTAAGTCAGTATACTATATACTGCGCTCAGTGTGCACGTAAAGCTGACTGCAGACCATCCCTGTTCTCTTCCTAATATTATAGGCTGGCAGTTGATTGAGCTAAGCTGCAGTTTATTAAGTCAGTGTACTATATACTGGGCTCAGTGTGCATGTAAAGCTGACTGCAGACCATCAATGTTCTCCACCTAATAATATAGGCTGGCAGTTGATTGAGCTAAGCTGCAGTTTATTAAGTCAGTGTACTATATACTGGGCTCAGTGTGCAGGTAAAGCTGACTGCAGACCACCCCTGTTCTCTTCCTAATAATATAGGCTGGCAGTTGATTGAGCTAAGCTGCAGTTTATTAAGTCAGTGTACTATATACTTGGCTCAGTGTGCACGTAAAGCTGACTGCAGACCATCCTTGTTTTCTTCCTAATAATATAGGCTGGCAGTTGATTGAGCTAAGCTGCAGTTTATTAAGTTAGTGTACTATATAGTGGGCTCAGTGTGCAGGTAAAGCTGACTGCAGACCATCCCTGTTCTCTTCCTAATAATATAGGCTGGCAGTTGATTGAGCTAAGCTGCAGTTTATTAAGTCAGTATACTATATACTGCGCTCAGTGTGCACGTAAAGCTGACTGCAGACCATCCCTGTTCTCTTCCTAATATTATAGGCTGGCAGTTGATTGAGCTAAGCTGCAGTTTATTAAGTCAGTGTACTATATACTGGGCTCAGTGTGCATGTAAAGCTGACTGCAGACCATCAATGTTCTCCACCTAATAATATAGGCTGGCAGTTGATTGAGCTAAGCTGCAGTTTATTAAGTCAGTGTACTATATACTGGGCTCAGTGTGCACGTAAAGCTGACTGCAAACCATCCCTGTTCTCTTCCTAATAATATAGGCTGGCAGTTGATTGAGCTAAGCTGCAGTTTATTAAGTCAGTGTACTATATACTGGGCTCAGTGTGCAGGTAAAGCTGACTGCAGACCATCCCTGCTCTCTTCCTAATAATATAGGCTGGCAGTTGATTGAACTAAGCTGCAGTTTATTAGGTCAGTGTACTTTATACTGGGCTCAGTGTGCAGGTAAACCTAACTGCAGACTATTCCTGTTCTTTTCCTAATAATACAGGCAGTTGATTGAGCTAAGCTGCAGTTTATTAAGTCAGTGTACTGTATACTGGGCACAGTGTGCAGCTAAAGTTGACTGCAGACAATTCCTTGTGCACCTATTCCAATACATCATGTTCCCTCAGCTGCAGCATACTGCCAGTTTTGCTCCAGTGGTGAGGAGGGAGGGGATGATGAGGTCACTGACTCTACATGGGTGCATGATAGGAGAGAGGAGGAGGAGGCACATCTCCAAAGAGGCAGGATGCCCTCCAGTGGCCAGCTTAAGGGCAGCCAACCAACTGCTTCACATCGCAGAGCTCCGCATGTGTAGGGCGCTGCTGTCTCTGCCAAAAGTTCTTTGGTGTGGGCCTTTTTTGAGACGTGTGCAGCAGATTGCACCATTGGTATTTGCATCATATGTCATGTGCGTATCTCGCGTGGCCAAAACAGCAGCTGCTTGGGCACTACATGCTTGACCAGACATATGTTGACCTGCCATGCAGTCCGTTGGCAAGCATACATAAAAGACTCACACCAAAAAACAAAGCAGACCTCTCCTTGCTCCTCATAAGCTGGGATCTTCAACCCCACTATACCTTCAGTCCTCTCAGAAACCTGCACTGAGAGGAATGAAGGTGTAGAATTAGGTGTGTCACTGCCAAGTACTTGCGTGCAATCTGCTATCGGTAAACCAACGTCCGATTGTACCAGGCAAATTTCCCTGCCCCAGCTGCTGCACCACCGAAAGAAGTTCGCTCCCAGCCATCCACATGCCCAGCGGTTGAATGCTAGCTTGGCTAAATTGCTATCACTTCAACTGCTGCCTTTTCAGTTGGTAGACTCTGCCCCCTTCCGTGAGTTTGTGGAATGTACGGTTCCTCAGTGGCAGGTTCCCAAACGCCACTTTTTTTCATGGAAGGTGATTCTGGCTCTCTACCGGCTTGTGGAAGACAATGTCTTGGCCTCGCTGGACAGGGCGGTCAGCGGTAAGGTGCATATTACCACTGACTCATGGTCCAGCAGGCATGGACAGGGACGTTACCTATATTTCACGGCCCACTGGGTGACTCTGCTGGCAGCTGGGAAGGTTGCAGGACAGGGTGCAGTAGTGTTGGAGGTTGTTCCGCCACCATGCCTCCAAATGCTACTAGTGGTGATTCTGACACACCTCTCTCCTCCACTCCCTCCTCTTCTTGCTGAACATCCCTTGACCGATGTTATTTCTGATTAATCAATTGTGATCCATACTTACATAGCAACTAATGACCTGCGCTTGTCAAACTGTGTGATTTTGAAAGCCATATGCATTGCTGCTTTTCAAGTCTGAGTGGAAGTTACTTGCTGAGCGGAACACACAAACTCTCTATACATAATCACCGCTGGCTAATCTCATCTGTATCACAGTGACTTTTGTCTCTATTGAGTTACCAGGCCAATCTGCGGTGAATATACAACAATCAAATTGAACCCTGTGTGTGAGATGGGTGACTGATGTGTATGGCAGGATTTATTATGGACACCGGTGTTCCTTTAAGACTTTCTTGTCTTAATTTTAAATAAATGTGTTTGAAGGAGGGATTTGGGGACTTTTTTACTATTTTAGACAAGTATTTTTGCAAGTATTTATTTGTTTTTGTATAATCAAATAAAGTTAAATTAGTCCTTTACACTTTATGTATCCTTTATGAAGAATACCTTTGGGGACCTTCGTCCCTATCTTTTTTGAATGGAGAGGGATGTTACCTATCTTTCACGGCCCACTGGGTGACTCTGCTGGCAGCTGGGAAGGATGCAGGACAGTGTGCAGTAGTGTTGGAGGTTGTTCCGCCACCACTCCTCCAAAATGCTACTAGTGGTGATTCTGACACACCTCTCTCCTCCACCCCCTCCTCTTCTTTTTCCTCCATGGCCTCTTCCTGTGCTGATTTGTCTTCAGAACCAGCGGTGCTCCGTAGGCATTCAAGGGGCTACGCAAGTACGCAGGCAAAAAGATGCCATGCGGTGCTTGAGCTGGTGTTCTTGGGGGACAGGACCCACACTGGGGAAGAGATTCTGTCAGCTCTGCAGGGGCAGGCTCAGAGGTGGTTGACGCCATGCCAGCTCAAGCCAGGAATGGTGGTTTGCAACAATGGCACCAACCTCCTCTCCGCCCTCTGACAGGAACACCTGACTCATGTGCCCTGTTTGGCTCACAGCCTTAACTTGGTGGTGCAGCGGTTCTTGGGCAGGTACCCAAGATGTCCTAAGGCAGGCCAGGAAAGTCTGTGTGCATTTCCGCCGGTCATATAATGCCAGTGCTCAGCTGGCTGACCTCCAAAAGGAATTTAACCTGCCCAAGAACCGCCTAATCTGTGACATGCCCACCAGGTGGAACTCAACGTTGGCCATGCTGCAGCGGCTGCACATGCAGCAGAGGGCCATCAATGAGTACCTGTGCGACTATGGCACCAGGACAGGGTCAGGGGAGCTTGTTTTTTCCCCACGCCAGTGGGTCATGATCACAGATGCATGCACTGTCCTGTCACCATCTGGGGAGGCCACGAGGATGGTGAGCAGTGACAGTGCATGCATCAGTGACACTGTCCCTTTTGTCCACCTGTTGGAGCACACGCTCCGCGGAATAATGGACAGGGCACTTGAGGCATAACAGAGGGAGGAGGACTTCCTTACCTCTCAAAGCCCCCTTTATCCAGATAGTGTTCCTGCTGGCCCGTTGATCACACAGGAAGAGGACGAGGAGGCGGAGGATTGTGTCAGCATGGAGGTGGAGCCTAGCACTCAGCATCAGCAGTCTTCAAGTGATCATTTACAGTCCCAAGAAACCCATGGACTTGTACGTGGCTGGGAGGAGGTGGCTACGGATCATGTCGTCCTTAGTGACTCCGGACCGAATGCCACAGCAAACCTACGCTGCATGGCCTCCCTGATCCTGCAAAGCCTGCGGAAGGATCCTCGTATTCGTGATATCAAGGAGAGGGATCATTACCGGTTGGCAACCCTCCTTGATCCAAGTTACAAGGCTAAGGTTGCAGACCTTATCTTGCCGTCGCAGAGGGAGAACAGGATGAAACATCTTCGGGAGGCCTTGCAGAAAGGTTTGTGCAACGCGTTTCCAGAGCCTGGGAGGTTACAAATTCCTGGTCCTGGACAACGTGTTGCTGAGGCTTCGGTCATTCACAGAAGGAGCGGTGGAGAAGGTGGTCGTCTGACCGATGTGTTCAGACAATTTTTTAGTCCACAGCCCCAAGATATGATTGGTTCCGGCAACCATCGCCAGCGTCTGATTTACATGGTGTAGGAATACCTAGGGGCAAGATCAGACTTGGACACCTTTCCCACCGAAAATCCTCTGTGTTACTGGGTCTTGAGTAGGGATGAGCCGAACACCCCCCCGTTCAGTTCGCACCAGAACTTGCGAACAGGCAAAAAATTTGTTCAAACACGCGAACACCATCAAAGTCTATTGGACACGAACATGAATAATCAAAAGTGCTAATTTTAGCAAGTTATTGTCATAAAAAGTGTTTGGGGACCTTGGTCCTGCCCCAGGGGACATGGATCAATGCAAAAAAAGTTTTAAAAACGGCCGTTTTTTCGGGAGCAGTGATTTTAATAATGCTTAAAGTGAAACAATAAAAGTGTAACATTCCTTTAAATTTCGTACCTGGGGGGTGTCTATAGTGTGCCTGTAAAGGGACGCATGTTTCCCGTGTTTAGAACAGTCTGACAGCAAAATGACATTTCAAAGGAAAAAAGTCATTTAAAACTACTCGCGGCTATTAATGAATTGCCGGTCCGACAATACACATAAAAGTACATTGATAAAAACGGCATGGGAATTCCCCATAGGGGAACCCCGAACCAAAATTAAAAAAAAAAATGACGTGGGGGGTCCCCCTAAATTCCATACCAGGCCCTTCAGGTCTGGTATGGATATTAAGGGGAACTCCGGCCCAAAAAAAATGGCGTGGGGTCCCCCTCAAAATCTATACCAGACCCTTCAGGTCTGGTATGGATTTTAAGGGGAACTCCGCGCCAAAATTAAAAAAAAATGGCGTAGGGTCCACCCAAAAATCCATACCAGACCCTTATCCGAGGACGCAACCTGGCAGGCCGCAGGAAAAGAGGGTAGGACGAAAGAGCGGCCCCTCCCTCCTGAACCGTACCAGGCCACATGCCCTCAACATTGGGAGGGTGCTTTGGGGTAGCCCCCCAAAACACCTTGTCCCCATGTTGATGGGGACAAGGGCCTCATGCCCACAACCCTTGCCCGGTGGTTGTGGGGGTCTGCGGGCGGGGGGCTTATCAGAATCTGGAAGCCCCCTTTAAAAAGGGGACCCCCAGATCACGGCCCTCCCCCCTGTGTGAAATGGTAAGGGGGTACAAAAGTACCCCTACCATTTCACAAAAAAACTGTCAAAAATGTTAAAAATGACAAGAGACAGTTTTTGACAATTCCTTTATTTAAATGATTCTTCTTTCTTCTATCTTCTATCTTCTTTCTTCTATCTTCTATCTTCTATCTTCCTTCGGTTTCTTCCTCCATCTTCTTCTTCTTCAGGTTCTTCTGGTTCTTCTGGTTCTTCCTCCGGTGTTCTCGTCCCGGCATTTTCCTCCACGGTGCCGGTGTCTTCTTCCCTTCTTCTCCTCGGGCTGCTCCGCAAGAAAGAAGAAGCATTTAAATAAAGGAATTGTCAAAAACTGTCTCGTCATTTTTAACATCTTTGACAGTTTTTTTGTGAAATGGTAGGGGTACTTTTGTACCCCCTTACCATTTCACACAGGGGGAGGGCTGGGATCTGGGGGTCCCCTTGTTAAAGGGGGCTTCCAGATTCCAAAAAGCCCCCCGCCCGCAGACCCCCACAACCACTGGGCAAGGGTTGTGGGGATGAGGCCCTTGTTTTGAGGGGCTACCCCAAAGCCCCCTCCCAATGTTGAGGGCATGTGGCCTGGTATGGTTCAGGAGGGGGGGCACTCTCTCGCCCCCCCTCTTTTCCTGCGGCCTGCCAGGTTGCGTGCTTGGATGAGGGTCTGGTATGGATTTGTGGGGGGACCCCACGCCATTTTTAAAAAAATTTTGGCGCGGGGTTCCCCTTAAAATCCATGCCAGACCTGAAGGGTCTGGTATAGATGTTGAGAGGGACCCCACGCCATTTTTTTTTTTTTTTGGCTGGGGTTCCTCTTAATATCCATACCAGACCTGAAGGGCCTGGTATGGAATTTAGGAGGACCCCCACGTCATTTTTTTTTTAAATTTTGGTTTGGGGTTCCCCTGTGGGGAATTTCCATGCCGTTTTTATCAACGAACTTTTATGTGTATTGTCGGACCGGCAATTCATTAATAGCCGCAAGTAGTTTTAAATGACTTTTTTTCCTTTGAAATGTCATTTTGCTGTCAGACTGTTCTAAACACAGGAAACATGCGCCCCTTTACAGGCATACTATAGACACCCCCCAGGTACGAAATTTAAAGGAATATTACACTTTTATTGTTTCACTTTAAGCATTATTAAAACCACTGCTCCAAAAAAAACGTCCATTTTTAAAACTTCTTTTGCATTGATCCATGTCCCCTGGGGCAGGACCCAGGTCCCCAAACACTTTTTATGATAACACCATGCATATAAGCTTTTAAAATTAGCACTTTTGATTTCTCCCATAGACTTTTAAAGGGTGTTCCGCGGCTTTCGAATTTGCCGCGAACACCCCAAATTGTTTGCTGTTCGGCGAACTGGCGAACAGCTGATGTTCGAGTCGAACTGAACTTGAAGCTCATCCCTAGTTGAGGATGGATCACTGGCCAGAGCTTGCACAGTATGCAATTGAGCTACTGGCCTGTCCTGCATCCCGCATTCTTTCGGAGCACACATTCAGTGCTGCTGGAGGCTTTGTAACTGATCACAGGGTGCGCCTGTCCACCGAATTGGTCGATCGGCTGACCTTCATAAAAATGAATCAGTCTTGGATCACCAGCTACCAAGCACCTGATGCTGATGTAACCAAATAATTTTTTTTTAATGTGAGATCCCTTTCAAGATTGCCTATGCTGATGCTGAGTGAATATCCTGTTATGCTTAGTGACTATCCTCTTCCTCCTCAATTTTCATGCTGATTAGGGATGAGCCGAACACCCCCCTGTTCGGTTCGCACCAGAACATGCGAACAGGAAAAAAGTTCGTTCGAACACACGAACACCGTTAAAGTCTATGGGACACGAACATGAATAATCAAAAGTGCTAATTTTAAAGGCTAATATGCAAGTTATTGTCATAAAAAGTGTTTGGGGATCCGGGTCCTGCCCCAGGGGACATGGATCAATGCAAAAAAAAGTTTTAAAAACGGCCGTTTTTTCAGGAGCAGTGATTTTAATAATGCTTAAAGTCAAACAATAAAAGTGTAATATCCCTTTAAATTTCGTACCTGGGGGGTGTCTATAGTATGCCTGTAAAGGGGCGCATGTTTCCTGTGTTTAGAACAGTCTGACAGCAAAATGACATTTTGAAGGAAAAAACTCATTTAAAACTACCCGCGGCTATTGCATTGCCGACAATACACATAGAAGTTCATTGATAAAAACGGCATGGGAATTCCCCAAAGGGGAACCCCGAACCAAAATTTAAAAAAAAAATGACGTGGGAGTCCCCCTAAATTCCATACCAGGCCCTTCAGGTCTGGTATGGATATTAAGGGGAACCCCGGCCAAAATTTAAAAAAAAAAATGACGTGGGGTTCCCCCTAAATTCCATATCAGACCCTTCAGGTCTGGTATGGATTTTAAGGGGAACCCCGCGCCAAAAAAAAAAAAAAAAACGGCGTGGGGTCCCCCCAAAAATCCATACCAGACCCTTATCCGAGCACGCAACCTGGCAGGCCGCAGGAAAAGAGGGGGGGACGAGAGTGCGGCCCCCCCTCCCTCCTGAACCGTACCAGGCCACATGCCCTCAACATTGGGAGGGTGCTTTGGGGTAGCCCCCCAAAACACCTTGTCCCCATGTTGATGAGGACAAGGGCCTCATCCCCACAACCCTGGCCGGTGGTTGTGGGGGTCTGCGGGCGGGGGGCTTATCGGAATCTGGAAGCCCCCTTTAACAAGGTGACCCCCAGATCCCGGCCCCCCCCTGTGTGAAATGGTATACCCCTACCATTTCACGAAAAAAGTGTCAAAAATGTTAAAAATGACAAGAGACAGTTTTTGACAATTCCTTTATTTAAATGCTTCTTCTTTCTTCTATCTTCCTTCATCTTCTGGTTCTCCTGGCTCTTCTGGTTCTTCCTCCGGCGTTCTCGTCCAGCATCTCCTCCGCGGCGTCTTCTATCTTCTTCTCCTCGGGCCGCTCCGCACCCATGGCATGGGGGGGAGGCTCCCGCTCTTCTCTTCTTCTTTTCTTCTCTTCTTCTCTTCTTCATTTTCTTCTCCGGGCCGCTCCGCAATCCATGCTGGCATGGAGGGAGGCTCCCGCTGTGTGACGGCGCTCCTCGTCTGACAGTTCTTAAATAACGGGGGGGGCGGGGCCACCCGGTGACCCCGCCCCCCTCTGACGCACGGGACATGACGGGACTTCCCTGTGGCATTCCCCGTGACGTCACAGGGAAGTCCCGTCAAGTCACCGTGCGTCAGACGGGGGCGGGGTCATCTGGTGGCCCCGCCCCCCGTTATTTAAGAACTGTCAGACGAGGAGCGCCGTCACACAGCGGGAGCCTCCCTCCATGCCAGCATGGATTGCGGAGCGGCCCGGAGAAGAAAATGAAGAAGAGAAGAAGAGAAGAAGAGAAGAAAAGAAGAAGAGAAGAAGAGAAGAGCGGGAGCCTCCCCCCAATGCCATGGGTGCGGAGCGGCCCGAGGAGAAGAAGATAGAAGACGCCGCGGAGGAGATGCTGGACGAGAACGCCGGAGGAAGAACCAGAAGAGCCAGAAGAACCAGAAGAACCAGAAGATGAAGGAAGATAGAAGAAAGAAGAAGCATTTAAATAAAGGAATTGTCAAAAACTGTCTCTTGTCATTTTTAACATTTTTGACAGTTTTTTAGTGAAATGGTAGGGGTAAGAACCCCCTTACCATTTCACACAGGGGGGGGCCGGGATCTGGGGGTCCCCTTGTTAAAGGGGGCTTCCAGATTCCGATAAGCCCCCCGCCCGCAGACCCCCACAACCACCGGCCAGGGTTGTGGGGATGAGGCCCTTGTCCTCATCAACATGGGGACAAGGTGTTTTGGGGGGCTACCCCAAAGCACCCTCCCAATGTTGAGGGCATGTGGCCTGGTACGGTTCAGGAGGGGGGGGGCCGCACTCTCGTCCCCCCCTCTTTTCCTGCGGCCTGCCAGGTTGCGTGCTCGGATAAGGGTCTGGTATGGATTTTTGGGGGGACCCCACGCCGTTTTTTTTTTTTTTTTTTGGCGCGGGGTTCCCCTTAAAATCCATACCAGACCTGAAGGGTCTGGTATGGAATTTAGGGGGAACCCCACGTCATTTTTTTTTTTTAATTTTGGTCGGGGTTCCCCTTAATATCCATATCAGACCTGAAGGGCCTGGTATGGAATTTAGGGGGACTCCCACGTCATTTTTTTTTTTAAATTTTGGTTCGGGGTTCCCCTTTGGGGAATTCCCATGCCGTTTTTATCAATGAACTTCTATGTGTATTGTCGGCAATGCAATAGCCGCGGGTAGTTTTAAATGAGTTTTTTCCTTCAAAATGTCATTTTGCTGTCAGACTATTCTAAACACAGGAAACATGCGCCCCTTTACAGGCATACTATAGACCCCCCCCAGGTACGAAATTTAAAGGGATATTACACTTTTATTGATTGACTTTAAGCATTATTAAAATCACTGCTCCTGAAAAAACGGCCGTTTTTAAAACTTTTTTTTGCATTGATCCATGTCCCCTGGGGCAGGACCCAGGTCCCCAAACACTTTTTATGACAATAACTTGCATATTAGCCTTTAAAATTAGCACTTTTGATTTCTCCCATAGACTTTTAAAGGGTGTTCCGCGGCATTCGAATTTGCCGCGAACACCCCAAATTGTTCGCTGTTCGGCGAACTTGCGAACAGCCAATGTTCGAGTCGAACATGAGTTCGACTCGAACTCGAAGCTCATCCCTAATGCTGATAGCTTGTAAGAACATTTTTGGTTCTGGGCACCACCACCAGTGGCTAAGGCCCAATTTTTCTGCCCCTGTTTAACAGGGGCGTGTAATTACAATTTTTGATGCAATACTTTGAAGCAGGGCTCATTTCTTGCGCTCCAACTAGAGTATCTGTGAGGGGTTGCAGTGTTGTGGCACCAGCATCAGTACCTAAGGCCCAATTTTTCAGCCCCTGTTTAACAGGGGTGTGTAATTACAATTTTTGATGTAATACTTTGCAACAGGGCTCATTCCTGGGCTCCAACTAGAGTATCTGTGAGGGGTTGCAGTGTTGTGGCACCAGCACCAGTGCCTAAGGCCCAATTTTTCAGCCCCTGTTTAACAGGGGGCATGTAATTACAATTTTTGCTGCAATAATTTGCAGCAGGGCTCATTCATGCACTCCAACTAGAGTTTCTGTGAGGGGTTGCAGTGTTGTGGCACCAGCACCTGTGCCTAAGGCCCAATTTTTCTGCCCCTGTTCAACAGGGGCATGTAATTACAATTCTTGATCTAATATTTGACAGCAGGGCCCATCCCTGTGCCCACCAAGAGTAACTTTGAGGCCTTACAGTGTTGTGGCAACACCACCACACCATCCACCACCAAAGACCCAATTTTTCTGACCCTTTTCAACAGGGGCATGTAATTACAATTCTTGATCTAATATCTCACAGCAGGGCCCGTTCCTGCGCCCACCAAGATCAACTGTGAGTGCTTACAGTGTTGTGGCAACACCAACATCTAAGGCCCAAATTTCTGCAGAGTATATAGGGCAGGCCCCTACTTTCAAACATCCAACTTACAAACGACTCCTACTTGCAAACAGAAGGAGACAACAGGAAGTGAAATTCTCTCCTGTAAGAGTTCCTTGTTTCACTAAAAACCCCAAATTGTCAAAATTCAATTGTCATTGGGACAGAAAGTGAGGTGAAATCTTCTGAACAGGTACACAGACAGCAAAACAAAGGTTACAGGGGTAATTACCCTTCCCTATGTTTTCCACAAAGCTTAAAAATATATTTTTTGGCTGGAGCTACACTTTAAAAATGTACCAGTTCAAAATTACAAACAGATTCTACTTAAGAACAAACCTACAGTCCCTGTCTTATTTGGACGCCTGTATACTGCTGTTCAGAGTATATAGGGCTTGGGGGCCCCACGCCTTTCCTTTTTTTAATTTGGGTGCAAGGTTCCTCTTAATATCCATACAAGACCCAAAGGGGCTGGTAATGGGCTGATGGGGGGGTACCCATGCCTTTTTTCTCAAAGATTTTCATCCATATTGCCGGGACCAGACATTACATTAAAGCCGCAAGCAGTTTTAAATTACTTTTATTCCTTTAGAAATGTCATTTTGTGCAGGGACAGTTCTAAACATGGGAAACACGTGCCACTTTACAGGCATACTATAGACACCCCCCAGGCATGATATTTAAAGGAATATTTCACTTTTATTTTTTCACTTTAACCACTTCAGCCCCAGAAGGATTTACCCCCTTCCTGACCAGAGCACTTTTTACAATTTGGCACTGTGCCGCTTTAACTGCTAATTGCGCGGTCATGCAATGCTGTACCCAAACGGAATTTGCGTCCTTTTCTTCCCACAAATAGAGCTTTCTTTTGAAGTTATTTGATCACCTCTGCGGTTTTTATTTTTTGCGCTATATACGGAAAAAGACCGAAAATTTTGAAAAAAAATGACATTTTCTACTTTTTGTTATAAAAAAATCCAATAAACTCAATTTTAGTCATACATTTAGGCCAAAATGTATTCGGCCACATGTCTTTGGTAAAAAAAAATGTCAATAAGCGTATATTTATTGGTTTGCGCAAAAGTTATAGCGTCTACAAACTAGGGTACATTTTCTGTAATTTACACAGCTTTTAGTTTATGACTGCCTATGTCATTTCTTGAGGTGCTAAAATGGCAGGGCAGTACAACCCCCCCCCCAAATGACCCCATTTTGGAAAGTAGATACCCCAAGGAAATTGCTAAGAGGCATGTTGAGTCCATTGAATATTAATTTTTTTTGTCCCAAGTGATTGAATAATGACAAAAAAAAAAAAAATTAGAAAAAGTTGTCACTAAATGATATATTGCTCACACAGGCCATGGGCATATGTAGAATTGCACCCCAAAATACATTCAGCTGCTTCTCCTGAGTACGGGGATACCACATGTGTGGGACTTTTGGGAGCCTAGCCGCGTACGGGGCCCCGAAAACCAATCACCGCCTTCAGGATTTCTCAGGGCGTAAATTTTTGATTTCACTCCTCACTACCTATCACAGTTTTGAAGGTCATAAAATGCCCAGATGGCACAAAGCCCCCCCAAATGACCCCATTTTGGAAAGTAGACACCCCAAGCTATTTGCTGAGAGGCATGTTGAGTCCATGGAATATTTTATATTTTGACACAAGTTTCGTGAAAGTGACACATTTTTATTTTTGCACAAAGTTGTCACTAAATGATATATTGCTCACACAGGCCATGGGCATATGTGGAATTGCACCCCAAAATACATTTAGCTGCTTCTCCTGAGTATGGAGATACCACATGTGTGGGACTTTTTGGGAGCCTAACCGCGTACGGGGCCTCGAAAACCAATCACCGCCTTCAGGATTTCTAAGGGCGTAAATTTTTGATTTCACTCTTCACTACCTATCAAAGTTTCGGAGGCCATGGAATGCCCAGGTGGCACAACCCCCCCCCCCAAATTACCCCATTTTGGAAAGTAGACACCCCAAGCTATTTGCTGAGAGGCATGGTGAGTATTTTGCAGCTCTCATTTGTTTTTGAAAATAAAGAAAGACAAGAAAAAAATAATTTTTTTTTCTTCTTTCAATTTTCAAAACTTTGTGACAAAAAGTGAGGTCTGCAAAATACTCACTATACCTCTCAGCAAATAGCTTGGGGTGCCTACTTTCCAAAATAGGGTCATTTGGGGGGGTTTTTTGCCACTTGGGCATTCCATGGCCTCGGAAACTGTGATAGGCAGTGAAGAGTGAAATCAAAAATTTACGCCCTTAGAAAGCCTAAAGGCGGTGCTTGGTTTTCGGGGTCCCGTGCGTGGCTAGGCTCCCAAAAAGTCTCACACATGTGGTATCCCCCTACTCAGGAGAAGCAACAGAATGTATTTTGGGGTGTAATTTCACATATTTCCATGGCATGTGTGAGCAATATATCATTTAGTGACAACTTTGTGCAAAAAAAAAAAAAAAAAATTGTCTTTCCCGCAACTTGTGTCACAATATAAAATATTCCACGGACTCGACATGCCTTTCAGCAAATAGCTTGGGGTGTCTACTTTCCAAAATGGGGTCATTTGGGGTGGGGGTTTAAACTGTGCTGGCATTTTATGCACAACATTTAGAAGCTTATGTCACACATTACCCACTCTTCTAACCACTTGAAGACAAAGCCCTTTCTGACACTTTTTGTTTACATGAAAAAATTATTTTTTTTTTCAAGAAAATTACTTTGAACCCCCAAACATTATATATTTTTTTAAAGTAAATGCCCTACAGATTAAAATGGTGGGTGTTTCATTTTTTTTTTCACACAGTATTTGTGCCGCGATTTTTCAAACGCATTTTTTTGGGAAAAAACACACTTTTTAAAATTTTAATGCACTAAAACACACTATATTGCCCAAATGTTTGATGAAATAAAAAAGATGATCTTAGGCCAAGTACATGGATACCAAACATGACATGCTTTAAAATTGCGCACAAACGTGCAGTGGCAACAAAATAAATACGTTTTTAAAAGCCTTTAAAAGCCTTTACAGGTTATCACTTTAGATTTACAGAGGAGGTCTACTGCTAAAATTACTACACTCGATCTGACCTTCGCGGTGATACCTCACATGCATGGTGCAATTGCTGTTTACATTTGACGCCAGACCGACGCTTGCGTTCGCCTTAGCGCGAGAGCAGGGGGGGACAGGGGTGCTTTTTTTTTTTTTTTTTTCTTTATTATTTTTTTGCATTTTAATCTTATTTTTAAACTGTTCCTTTCATTTTATTTTTTTTTAACCATTTTTATTGTTATCCCAGGGAATGTAAATATCCCCTATGATAGCAATAGGTAGTGACAGGTACTCTTTTTTGAAAAAATTGGGGTCTATTAGACCCTAGATCTCTCCTCTGCCCTCAAAGCATCTGACCACACCAAGATCGGTGTGATAAAATGCTTTCCCAATTTCCCAATGGCGCTGTTTACATCCGGCGAAATCTAAGTCATGAAATGCTCGTAGCTTCCGGTTTCTTAGGCCATAGAGATGTTTGGAGCCACTCTGGTCTCTGATCAGCTCTATGGTCAGCTGGCTGAATCACCGGCTGCATTCTCAGGTTCCCTGTTGAGACAGGAGAGCCAGAGAAAAACACGGAAGACGGTGGGGGGGGGGCATTCCCTCCCACTGCTTGTAAAAGCAGTCTAGAGGCTATTTAGCCACTAGGATTGCTTTTACATGAAAGCCGACCAAAATACCAAGAAGATACCTAAACCTGCAGGCATCATTCTGGTATAACCACTCAAATTCGTGAATTGCGTACCTGAAGACAAAAAAATGGTTAACAATAAAACACAGTTAACGGTAAAGTATAAAAAATGACATACCTGAAGAGTAAACATGATAAAACATAATAACGATAAAACATTGCAGAATAGAATACAGTAAAAAAGAGCAGAACAATAGAGAGAGAATAGAGAGAGAGAGAACAATAAAACAACAACTTTTTTTTTTTATTTTATATTTTTTTGTGTTTTTTTTTTTTTTACACTTTTTTTTGTAACTGTAACTTTTATAACTGTAACCGGTTCCAGGTTCAGGTCCCTCAAAATGCGATGGCATCTTGGGAGACCCTGTGAAAGTGTGTCTAGTCTGTGCAATGCCCAGGATTGTCAGGACAGGAGGGACAATGATAGCGGGTGTCACGCCTATATCCGCGCTTGCTGTAGACATGACATCTTTTTTGGGGGGGTTCGTTGGATAGGGGTACTCGGGAGGACATAAAAATGCCTCTCATGCAGCCGACTGCATTTGGTTGGGGATGTGAATGGGGGAAGTACGGGTGCTGCAGAAGTGGTGGGTTCCCAATTAGGATTGGCGAATGCAGCAGGAAGGGCACTATGGGCACGACGGGCCTGTTTGTCTTCTTCTTGGTGGCAGTGGGACACTACTTGTGCTTGCCACCTCACCAGCTTGAACTGCACTTATGGGACTCGCCACGTCACCAAGTGTTACTGCAGTGCTGGTTTGACTATGACCGGGGTGTACTAGGCCGCTGGCACTTGCCAGTTCACCAAAACGCTACCAAGAAAACTGTTAGCGATCGCAGGGATCAGGCCTGAATGCTGCAGTTATGTGTTTAGTGTTTTGTAAGTGACAGTGATCGATCGATACTGCACTTGGGTGGCTGGGCTGGGCCGGGCGGAGGGGAAAAAAAGCAGGTGCTAGCAGGTATCTGGGCTGATCCCGCTAACACTGCGTTTTTGGGAACCCTAAACTGCTGGGGACGCTAGTATAGATCTGATCGGATCAGATATTGATCCGTTCAGATACTATACCACTAAGGGAGGCGTATGCTGCGTGCGTGGGTGTTAGCGGTACTGGCGCTAATCTGACGCTTCCTGGGGCAACGCATATCACCGCTGGGTGATCAGGGGGCTAAACCTTTATTCGGTAATAAACGGCGGGTTCCCTGACACTATAAAAAATAAACGAACTAACCAGCGTCACCCGTAACAGTTATACGGTGATCAGTGGTGAAAGGGTTAACTAGGGGGCAATCAAGGGGTTAAAACATTTATTAGATAGTATATGGGGGTCCCTGTCGCTATAAAAAGCTGACGGCGAACCTATATATTTACCTCCCTAACTAGCGTCACCAGTGACACTAATACAGCGATCAGAAAAATGATTGCTTAGCGACACTGGCGACGGGGGGTGATCAAGGGGTTAAAACTTTATTAGGGGGGGTTAGGGGGGTATCCTAGACCTAAAGGAGGCTAACACTAACTGCCCTACCACACTAACTGTCACAAACTGACACCATGCAGTAATCAGAAAAAAAAAAAACTGCTTGGTGTCAGTGTGACAGGGGGGGGAGGGGTGATCGGGGGGGATCGGGGGTGTAAAGTGTGCCTGGCATGTTCTACTGAGTGTGTTGTGTTGGTGCACTCACATTCCAGTCTTCTCTCCTCAGCGCCGGAACGGAAAATTCCGAGCCGAGGAGAGATGACATAATTTCCTTTGCTGCTGTGTAGCATACAGCAGCAGAGGAATGATCTGATTGGCTGGGAGCGATCGCGAGGGGGGGCCACAAATGGATGGTCTCCCCCTCACGTCTGATCGCTCCCAGACACTAGCCGACTGCCTCGGGCACCGGGGCACAGGTACGTGATTCTGGCCCGTGCCATTCTGCCGACGTACATCAGCGTGAGGTGGTCGGCAAGTGGTTAAGCATCATTAAAATCACTGCTCCTGAAAAAACGTCCGTTTTTAAAACTTTTTTGTGCATTAATACCCTGGGGTAGGTTTTAGGACAATAACTTGCATATTAGCCTTTAAAATTCGCACTTTTGATTTCTCACGTTCGAGTCCCATAGACTTTAACGGGATTCGAAAATTTGCACAAACTATCGGTCCGTTCACAAGTTCTGGTGCGAACCGAACCGGGGGGTGTTCGGCTCATCCCTATTAGACAGTAGATATGTCCAAGTTTCTCTGTCTACCCTATAGTGTGAGCTATGAGTAAGCACTTGGTGTAAGTGCGAAATGCGTCAGTTATTCTTGTACCACCCCACAGTCGTGTTTTGTGTACCCCATGATCCTGCATTTTGAATAAAAAGATGGATTTATCCATTCTGGTGTGCGACTGTCCAGGTCTTCTTGTTCTCTTCTACTTACCCTATAGTGTATGTAAGGGTTGCTATTATGAAAGTGGGTAATTTGAATTTGAGAGAAATAATGTGGGTCTGGGTTGTTTGGATAGCAATTCTTTTTTAGGTCAGAATGTTTTGTAACCACAGTTGGATTTTTAAACTAGGTATTGTATACTCATACATCTGTAATGGAAGCTCAGTACATTTGTCTAATGTATCAGGAGATACTATTGAATGTAGTTTATTCCATGCTTTTAGTGTTGCGTCTATTGAGGGAAATGCCCTATAGTATAGTTTCAGATGAGTCAGATGCAATAGCAAAAGAGAGGGTAGGTGTCTGTTATCTGCCACGTGTTTTTCAATGTGAACCCATAGCTTATCAGAGTGTGGGTTGAACCACGCTTTGATCTGGTCTAAGAAGGCAGAGTAATAGTAATTTTTAAGATTAGGGAAGTTTACACCTCCTTTAATTCTGTTTCAATAGTAGCGGCAATTAAATTCTATACATCTTTTTTTCCAAAGGAATTGTCTAAATAATTTTTCTGTGACTGTAAAGAAGTGTTCCGGTGTCGTTATTGGTATGGTTCTAAAATAATAGATGATTTTAGGTAAAACTGCATATACGGACACTTTACTATTATGATTGCTGCTGCCTGCCTCTCATTGCTGCTTTGATATCATTAGATTATATCTAGATATACAACGAGTACAAACAAAGATATGTTGTTTGTTTTTTGTTTGTTTTTTTCGTTTTTTTTTTTTAAGTGATTGTAAATGATCACCTTGTAAAACAACCCATTCAGTTTAAAACATAAATGAAAGGCAAAACATTTTTGTATAGATATTTAAAAATAATTATAAATACCCTTTTTTTTATACGTGATCACATTCCCTCTGTTCTAAGCTGCATAAGTGCTGGGGGGAGGAGAAGCAGTAGCACACTGAGCTTCCCAGTAAATGGCTGTGCAGTGGGGGCATGTCAGGACAAGTCAGATGCTTGGAGTTCCCAGCACAGCTATCGAACTGAGCACGGTGTGCTCTCCTGCTTGGTGTAGTCAGTTTTTAATAGGAAAGCAAGGTGACTAGCAGGAACACCAGAGATTTCACATAAAGAAAGCAATACAAAGAGAACAGGAGACTTTCTCATACAAGTATATGGTACCGCAAGCACATATCAGGAATATGAAGTATTGGGGTAACTAATGCTTTAAGTTTATATGTTTGTCAACTATTGTTTTATAATATGTATACCTTTATTTTGTAAATTCATTATTTTATAAAGATTCTGAGCATTACACAATACAAAGGCATGACAGAATCATTATAAACAAGGCCAAGGTGTGCTTATTAGCAATACAAAATAGATACATTCTATTCTTGAGAATAAAATATTTAAAAAACATGGTTCAATCAAGTTCCTTTGTTTTCTGCCGCTTTCCATATTCTATGAAGAATTGACAATATGGGGTCGATTTACTAAGATTCCCGGGAAGTACTGGGTGCTCTACATGTAACAGTGCCCATTTCAGGCAATTAAGAGTTCAACTAGAACATTTGAATGAAAAATCACGCTATTAGCGGTGAACATGCCTAAGTAAATTTGGAATCAGCGCTAATCAGCAATTCCTCCATGTGCCAATTGCTACCAAGTTATTATATTGCACTGCAACCATGATCCATGTATGTAAAGAAAACTATTTTATGTGAGATGTGCTCTACCTCGTGTGCATCAATTGAGGTATGTTGCAATTAGTATTCCTAGCTTTTTTCTTCTTTTGCTAATGAATGCAGTTATGAATGAGTGTTGCAGAGTAATGTCTGCTATTCTGCAAATTTACATGTATTGAAAAGTTACAGTTACATATCTGTTGTATGTTATTTTTTTTTATTTAGGTGACTATAAAGCAGTTATTATTTATGTTCATTCTTTAATCATACTACACTATTATGCAGATCTCAGCATACTTAGCACAATGGCTTGGTGGTCTGCTCAGATGTCTCCAAAGCACTCAAGTTATGAGTTCAAATCCCAGCCAACCTACCACCCACCAGCTGTGTTTATTTTTCCAGTGCACAAGCAAAATTAAAACAAAAAATAAACAAACAAAAAATGTAAACTGCCTGTTAACTAGTGTGTGATGTTTGGAATTCCACACCATAATATTGTTGAATACTTACATACCATTGCATGCATTTGAATAGTTAATATAATAGAATCAACCAAACTAAAGTGCATTGGCTAATTGGCTAATAGGCCCTTGTCTATTTTCAGCATGTGCAATCTTTTAGTAGGAGATACCCTCTGTGGGATTTGAACACATGAGTCCTTCAAGGCCTGAGTCGGGTCTTTCAAGGTAGAAGCGCTGGCGACTAGCCTATTCGGTTGAGCACAATCATTAGTAGAAAATACATTTACTAGCGTTTGATTTTATACAATAATGTTTTGCAACTGAGCCATTAATATTATGGAAACAACAATGCTCATGCTTATGTGTCATTGACTATTAGGAAAAAAAATTGGAAAAAACGGTGTGGGCCCCCCATTCCATACTAGGCCCTTCGGGTCTGGCATAGATTTAAGGCAAACTCCACATCAAAATAAAAAAAAATTGTCGTGGGCCCCCCCAAAATCCAGACCCTTATCCGAGCATGCAGCCTGGAGGTCAGGATAGGTAGGCGGATGAGCGAGCACCCCCCTCCTGAACCATGCCAGGCCACATGCCCTCAACATGGGGAGGGTGCTTTGGGGTGCCCCCAAAGCACCTTGTCCCCATGTTGATGGGGACAAAGGACTCTTCCCGACAACCATGGCTGTTGGATGTCAGGGTCTGCAGGCGGAGTGCTCATCGGAATCTGGAAGCCCCCTTTAACAAGGTGGCCCTCAGATCCGGGCACCCCCCTATGTGAATGGGAATTGGGTACACTTTATTTTTTGACACTTTTTTGGTGAATATGTAGGGGTACAAACAACAAGAGACAGTTTTTGACAAATCCTTTATTAAAAAAAATAAAGTGTCCCGCGATGTACATCCATCATCAATCGGTGCCAGACGGACCTGAAAAATAGAAAAAAATCAAAACACTCACCCCCAATAGGAGGGCTCCCACCGTATGCGATCTGTGTGCTTTGACAGTTATTTTATAGGCAAAGGCGGGACCACCCAGGTATGTCACCTGGTGGCCCCGCCCCCCCTGTCATCACGTGGGGTTATCCAGTTACATCACTGGGTGGCCACGCTCTTGCCAATATAACACCTATCAAAGCAAAGAGACAGCAGTCAGCGGGAGCCCTCCCATCGAGGCGGAGCATTTTTTTTCTATTTTTTGGGTCCGTCGGATGCTGTGATTGATGATGGATGTACATTGCGGATTTGGACAATAAAGGATTTGTCAAAAACGGTACCCTTACCCATTCACCAAAAAAATTTTTAAAAATACAAACCACAAGAGACAGTTTTTGACAAATCCTTTATTAAAAAATAAAAATAAATAAAAGTGTCCCGCAATGTACATCCATCATCAATCACGGCACCCGACGGACCCGAAAAATAGAAAAAAAACGATCCGCCTCGATTGGAGGCTCCCGCTGACTGCTGTCTCTTCGTTTTGACAGGTGTTGGCAAGGGTGGGACCACCCAGTGACGTAACCGGGTGACCCCATGTGACGTCAGGGGGGCGGGGCCACGAGGTGACTTACCCGGGTGGGCCCATCCTTGCCTATAAAAGAACTGTGAAAGCGGGTGCATATGGCGGGAGCCCTCCAGTTCAATGCAGAGGGTTTCTCAACCAGGTTGAGATATACATTGAGATGCTGCCCCAGGCATTTCCCACAGACAGAAGCAAACTAGGTTTCATGATATCTTTGCTTTCCGAGAGAGCCTTGGCCTGGGCAAACCCTCTATGGGAGATGCAAAAACCTGTGGTCCTGAGTTACCCAGAATTTGTGGCTTCTTTCAAAAGGGTATTTGACGTTCCCGCACACTCCGCTTCTGCTGCCAAGAGCCTCATGTCCATCAAACAGAGTCTGAGAACTGTTGCCGATTATGCCATTGAATTCCATACTCTGGCAGCAGAGGTTGCTTGGAACAATGAGGCCCACGTGGCTGCCTTCTTTCATGGTCTCTCGGATAACATCAAGGATGAGATAGCAGCCTGAGGTATACCCACTGAGCTGGAGAGGTTGATCACATTTGCTATCCTCATTGACTCCAGACTCAGAGAAAGACTCTCTGTTAAGGAGCGCTGGCGCAAGCCTCCTGAACATTTGTCTCCGAGCTTTACAGTCCCACCCTTACCTCCCTCACCTCCCATGCCTCCTGGTACCGAGTCGGTCTGTGAAGAAGAATCCATGCACTTGGGTTTCACACGTCTCTCTGCGGATGAGAGGGCCCTTAGGAGGAGGGAGAGATTGTGCCTTTATTGTGGCCAGGCTGGTCACTTTTTGAAATCTTGTCCTACCCGTCCAGGGAACGCCAGAAAGATAAGCCCCTGGTATCGGTTACCCTGTCTTGGGCTGAGTCATCTGTTGAGATATAGGCTCTATTAGTCTCTGGGGCTGCAGGCCTTTTAATTGATGCTGCCTTTGTATCGAAGCACTCGATTCCTCTGCAGCTGCATAACACTCCACTTGCCATTGAGGCTCTTGATGAGAGACCTCTATAGCCTGCCCATGTGACTCATAAGACTCTTCCATTGTCCATGGCCGTAGGGGCCCTTCACCATGAGATAATCCAATTTCAAGTAATTTCCTCACCTAAGTTTCCACTGGTTATTGGTTATCCTTGGTTACAGAGGCACAACCCTTCTTTTGATTGGCTCCGTGCTGAGGTTCTGTCCTGGTCCCCACAGTGCAGTGAGAGATGCTTCCAGAATGTAGCCAAGGTCCTGCACCTCTTCACTTTCCTCCCTGCCGGAGGAGTACCATGATATTAGCAATGTCTTTGACAAAGGTCAAGCCGGTACTTTGCCTCCACACTGGTCGTATGATTGCGCAATTGATCTTCAACCTGATGCCATACTCGTGGCTGGGTTTACCCTTTGTTGGTCTTGGAGGATAAGGCCATGGAGGAGTATGTTGCAGACGCACTTTCTCAAGGTTTCATCCACAAATTCGTGTCTCCTGCTGGTGCTGGTTTCTTTTTTGTGAAGAAGAGTGGTGAGCTGAGACCTTGTATCGATTATAGGGGTCTCAATCATTTCATGATTAAAAATGCCTATCCCACTCCGTTGATTACGAAGTTATTTGACTGCCTCAACGGTTTTCATGAAGCTTGATTTGAGAGGGGCATACAATCTCGTCAGGATTAAGGAGGGTGACGAGTGGAAAACTGTGTTTAATACTAGATCAGGTCATTATGAGTATCTCGTAATGCCTTTTGGCCTTTGTAACGCTCCGACAGTTTTCCAGGAGTTCATTAACGATGTCCTCCGAGATTTGTTGCAGTTATGTGTGGTGGTTTATCTCGACGATAGCCTCATATTTTCCAAGTCCCTGGAGAGCCACCACACAGATGTCTGTCGTGTGCTTCAGAGACTAAGAGATCAATCTCTATTGGAAATTGGAAAAGTGCGAATTCCTTTGTGAAGAGGTTAAATTCCTGGGCTATGTCATTTCCACTGCTGGTTTTTCGATGGACCCAGAGAAACTTTCAGCAGTCCTACAGTGGCCTCGACCCGTGGGTTTACGTCCTCTGCAGTGTTTTCTTGGCTTTGCCAACTATTATCGGAAGTTTATTCATAACGTCTCATCTCTGGTCAAGCCCCTGACTGATATGACCAGGAAAGACTACAACCCACAGAGTTGGTCTCCGGAGTCCATTAAGGCCTTTGAGAGTCTCAAGGCTGCCTTTGTTTCTGCTGCTGTGTTGGCACGCCCTGATCCTACATTTTATTCTAGAAGTTGATGCTGCTGAGACTGGAGTTGGCACCCTTCTTTCTCAACGTCCTAACTCTAAGTGCGCTATGCATCCGTGTGGCTACTTTTTCCAAGAAATTGTCATCGGCAGAGTGCAATTACGAGATTGGTGATAGAGAGCTGTTGGCAATCATTTTAGCCCTGAAAGAATGGAGACATCTCCTTGAAGGTACCACTGTGCTGGTTCTCGTTCTTACTGACCATATGAATCTCACATTCTTGTCTGAGGCTAAACGCCTCTGTCTCAGAAGGGTGCGATGGGCTCTTTTCTTGTCAAGTTTCAATTACATTGTCTCATTCTTACTCGGTACTAAGAATGTAAGGGCTGACACCTTGTCACGACAATTTTCCTCCACTTCCAAGATGGAATCGGTTACTGTTCCTGTGACTCCTCCTGATCGGATTCTGGCTACGGTTTGCACCAGTCTCACTTCTTGCCGCTCAGGTCCATGCTCCTCCTGAGCAACCTTGAGAATATTGCTTTGACCCCGAGAGTCTCCGTACTGACCCAGATCGACCATTCTCCCAAGGCTGCTGGCCACCCTGGGAAGAATCAACTCTTTTGGGCCATTTCTCAACAATTCTGATGGCCTAGTCTATGTGCTGATGTAGCCGCCTTTGTAGCTGTTTGTTCCGTGTGTTCTCAGAGTAAGACACCACGACACCTTCCAGTGGGCCTCTTACAACCCATACTAAATGGAGAGAGGCCTTGGACCGACCTGTCCATGGATTTCATTGTGGAGTTACCCAACTCTCAGGGCAACACAGTTATCCTTATGGTGGTTGATCGGTTCTCAAAGATGTCTCATTGTATTCCACTTAAGAAGTTGCCCACATCTAAGGAATTGGCTTCCATTTTTGCTCGGGAGATCTTTTGCTTACATGGGCTACCCAAGGTGATCATCTCAGACATCTCTGTCCCCAATCTCGTTATTGCCTTCTGCAGGTGACAATTTCTTGGAAAAGTAGCCATAAGAATGCATAGCACTCTCAGAGGTAGGACGTTGAGACAGAAGGGCACCAACTCCAGTCTCAGAAGCATCAACCTCAAGGATAAAAGGTAACGTAGGATCAGGATGTGCCAACACAGGAGCAGAAACAAAGACAGCCTTGAGACTCTCAAAGGCCTTAACGGACTCTGGAGACCAACTCTGTGGGTTACTGTCCTTTCTGGTCATATCAGTCAGGGGCTTGACCAGAGAGGAGAAGTTACAAAACTTTCGCTAATAGTCGGCAAAGCCCAGGGAACGCTGCAGAGGACATAAACCCTCGGGTCGGGGCCACTGTATTTTCTCTGGGTCCATCGAAAAACCAGCAGTGGAAATAACAACCCAGGAATTTAACCTGTTCACAATGGAATCTCGCACTTCTCTAGTTTACAGTAGAGATTGTTCTCTCTTAGTTTCTGAAGCACTTGACAGACATCTGTGTGGTGGCTCTCCAGGGACTTGGAAAATATGAGGATATCATTGAGAGAAACCACCACCACACAATTGTAACAAATCTCGGAGGACATGGTTAATAAATTCCTGGAAAACTGCCGTGGCATTACAAAGGCCACAAGGCATTACGAGGTACTCATAATGGACTGTTCTGGTATTAAACGCAGTTTTCCACTCGTCGCCGTCCTTAATCCCACAAGATTGTATGCCCCTCTCAAATCAAGCTTCATGAAAACCGTTGCTCTCTTCGTAATCAACGGAGTGGGATAGGCATTTTTAATCATGAAATGATTGAGACCCCTATAATCGATACAAGGTCTCAGTTCACCACTCTTCTTCTTCACAAAGAAGAAACCAGCACCAGCAGGAGACGAGGATTTGCGGATGAAACCTCGGTAGTGCATCTGCGACATATTCCTCCGTGGCCTTGTCCTCCAAGACCAACAAAGGGTAAACCTGGCCATGAGGGGGTATGGCACCAGGTTGAAGGTCAATTGCATAATCATACGACCGGTGTGGAGGCAAACTACTGGCTTGACCTTTGTCAAAGACATCGCTAAAATCGTGGTACTCCTCTGGCAGGGAGGAGAGTGAAGAGGTGCACAGGACCTTGGCTACCTTCTGGAAGCATGTCTCACTGCATTGTGGTGACCAGGAGAGAACCTCAGCACAGAGCCAAAAAGGGGGTTGTGCCTCTGTAACCAAGGATAACCAATAACCAGCAGAAACTGTGCGGAAATAACTTGGAATTGGATTAGCCCATGGTGAAGAGCCCCTACGTCCATGGACAACGGAACCGTCTCATGAGTCACATGGGCAGGCTGTAGAGGTCTACCGTCAAGAGCCTCAGTGGCAAGTGGAGTGTCACGCAGCTGCAGCAGAATCGAGTACTTCGATGCAAAGGCAGCATCAAAGAACAGGCCTGCAGCCCCAGAGTCAATTAGAGCCTGTATCACGACAGACGACTCAGCCCAAGAAAGGGTGACGGAAACAAGGGGCTTATCCTTCTGGATAACTGGGGATGAAATAACGCCACCTAAGTTTTGTCCATGACAGGACCTCAAGGTTCGGGCAATAACTGGGTGGGTAGGAAAAGACTTCAAAAAGTGACCTGCCTGGCCACAATAAAGGCACGATCTCTCCCTCCTCCTAAAGGTTCTCTCATCTGCAGAAAAGACGTGTGAAACCCAAGTGCATGGGTTCACCTTCACTGACCGACTAGGTACCAGGAGGCATGAGAGGTGAGGGAGGCATGGGTGGGGCTGCAAAGCTCGGGTACAAACTTACAGGAGGCTTCCGCAAGCGCTCTTTAAAAGAGAGTCTTTCTCTGAGTCTGGAGTCAATGAGGATGGCAAACGTGATCAACCTCTCCAGCTCAATGGTTATATCGCGGGCTGCTATCTCATCCTTGATGGTATCCGAGAAACCATGAGAAAAAGCAGCCACAAGGGCCTCATTGTTCCAAGCAAACTCTGCTGCCAGAGTACGCAATTTAATGGCATAGTCGGCAACAGTTCTCGTACTCTGTGCGATGGGCATGAGGCACTTGGCAGCAAAAGCAGAGCATGCGGGAACGTCAAATACCCTTTTAAACTAAGCCACAAACTCAGGGTAGCTCAAGACAACAGGTTTTTGTGTCTCCCATAGAGGGTTTGCCCAGGCCAAGGCTCTCTCAGAAAGCAAAGATATCACAAAACCTACTTTGCTATTGTCCGCGGGAAATGCCTGGGGCAGCATCTCATGGAATATATAAACCTGGTTGAGAAACCCTCTGCATTGGACTGGATTGCCCCCAAATCGCTCGGGAAGCTGAGTCTTACCAAACATACCTCTTATAGAGGTAATACATGAGACAGGCGCCTGCACAGAGACTGGTGCAGCAGCAGGGTCGGCCTGCAACATAAGTTGCACCGGGGCGGCCACAGTGGAAGATTCAAGGTGAGCCGTGAGACTCAGGAGCGTTTGTAATGTAGTTGGACAGCAAGCAGGATCTGAAGCCAGAAGGGATGTCAGCAAAGCCAGTCTTTAAACAGGAACGCGGGAGATAGTTTCTTGTGATGTTGACCAAGGTGAAGGCAGAGATCCACTGGGCTGAACGGCTTAAGTAGGCAGGACTGACGAGCAGGATATCATCAACAGCTGAGTAACTGTGGAGAGATAAGTGCTGGCAATTAGCCGACAGCTGAGCAGCCAGCTCTGAGAAGGAAGGGCTGAGCCTTGACAGTTGCAGAGGACGTATACCCATGGGTTGGGGCCACTGTAGGACTGCTGAAAATTTCTCTGGGTCCATCCAAAAACCAGTAATGGAAAAGACATAACCCAGAAATTTAGCCTGTTCACGATGGAACTCGCACTTCTCCAGTTTACATTAGAGATTGTTCTCTCTCAGCTTCTGAAGCACATGACAGGCAGCTGTGTAGTGGCTCTCTAGGGACTTGGAAAAAATGAGGATATTGTTGAGATAAACCACCACACATAGCTGCAACAAATCTTGGAGGACTTCACTGATAAATTCCTGGAAAGCTGCCAGACCGTTGCAAAGGCCAAATGGCATTATGAAGTACTCATAGTGGCCTAGTCTGGTATTAAACGCAGTTTTCCATTCATCGCCTTCCTTTTTCCTCACAAAATTGTATGCTCCTCTCAAATCCAGCTCTGTGAAAAACGTTGCTCCCTTGAGGCGGACAAATGACTCTGTAATCAATGGAATTGGATAAGCATTCTTAATCATGAAACAATTGAGACCCCTATAAATAATACAAGGTCTCAGTTCACCACTTGTTAGGTACCTGGTAGTAGAGCCTGACTTGTAGGAGAAGACCTCTCATACAACGCTGGTTCAGGAGCCACTGGAATGGGGACAGTGGTCTCATGAGCACAGTGGGGTAGGAGTGCCTGTTGAAGTAGAAGTCTCTGATGCTGGAGCAGAGTGGAGATCCCTCCAGGGATGGCTGGACTGCAGGTAAGGTGGTAGCAGAGAGCAGCAGGCTGCAGCACTGAAGATGCAGAGATCACTGGAGCTGGAGCTGAAGGTGCAACAGCACAGAAGAAAACAGCAAGCACAAGCAAGGTCAGACAGTCCTGATCAGCAGGTAAACAAGACAGGTAATAACGGCAGGCAGAAGCAGAGTCGGTAGGCAGGCAGAGGTCGGCAATGGTACTGGTAGAAGCAGCAGCAGGGTCAGGCAGGCCGGGTCGGGTTTGGAGAAGGATGGATGGTCAGACAAGCTGGGTCAACAAGGTAAACGATCAATCAGGTGCAGGTTAACAGATATCACAGAGCTGAGACGAAACAGCAGCGCACCCCTGCAACAGGAGGATTCTTATGCGCTCCTGGGTGCCAAAACGGCGCTAATGCGAACACGCGCGCGCCTGTGCCCGAGCGTAGCGCTGATGCATGGTAACAGCTGAAGATTGCTGCATTGTGTGAATAGGAGCACGCCGGCGCATAGGCGCATGCAAATGTCCCGGTCTGGTGCTGACAGATCCCTGACATTGCCCCCCTCCAAAGGGCAGCCTCTGGATGCCCACACACCTTCTTTTCTCAGGGTGGGTAGAGAAATAAGCGCGAACTAATGGCCTGGCGTGAACATTGCTATCTGGCTCCCATGAGTTACTCTCTGGACCGTAACCTTTCCATTTAATCAGAAATTGATTTTGTCCTTGTCTTCTTCTACAGTCAAGAATAGCCTCAACCTCAAATTCCTCACTTCCATCTACTAAGATAGGTTCAGGAGGTCTAGTTCCTCTACCAGGAAAGGGATCAGGTAAAGCAGGTTTAAGCAGAGACACATGAAATACCGGGTGAATCTTGAGAGAATCAGGCAAGGTCAGTTCATAAGATACTTCATTAATTCTCCTCTTAACCAGGAAAGGTCCCATAAATCTAGGTGCCAACTTCTTAGACGGACATGCTAACTCGATATTACTGGTAGAAAGCCATACCTGATCACCAAGCTGTAACTTCAACTCCCCTCTTCTTCTTCGATTGAAGACTCTCTTGCTGTCTGCCTGGGCCTTGGACACCGCCTCCTGCAACATCTGATTGTTGTGGCTGAGGAAGTCCACTGTATTCTGTACTGCCGGAACTGAAGATTCTGGAAGGAAATCGGGCAGAAAGGTTAAATGAAAGCCATAATTGACGAAAAAAGGGGATTGACCGGTAGCTGAATGTTTGGCATTGTTGTATGCGAATTCTGCTAAGGGCAGCAGGGACACCCAATCATCCTGTGTGAAGGATGTAAAGCATCTGATGTACTGTTCAAGGGTCTGATTGGCCCTTTCTGTCTGCCCATTAGTTTGAGGATGATAGGCTGAGAACAAGGCCAGTTCAATTTTTAGGATTTCACACAGGGCTCTCCAAAAACGTGAGGTGAATTGTACCCCTCTATCAGAAACTATATTTGCAGGGACTCCATGTAGTCTGATGATTTCCTTGATAAATATGCGGGCAGTTTCGATCGCAGATGGAGTTCCCCTTAAAGGAAGGAAATGGGCCATCTTGGTTAAACGGTCCACCACCACAAAGATGGCTGAACACCCTTCAGAACATGGAAGCTCTACAATAAAATCCATGGAAATCATTTTCCAGGGTCTATCAGGTACAGGCAAAGGTTTTAACACACCCCAAGCTCGATTTCTAGACGTCTTGTTCTGGGTACAGATAGGGCAGACAGGGCTAATTACACCATATGGGGCACAGTGGGAGTCCGTACGAAGTATCCTCAAAAAACATTGGGGAATACTTGAGAATGGTCCAGGTATTAAGGAGATTGTAGGACCATCACCCACTTTGGTGGCCAAAAGAGCCAGGAATTTGGGCGATACACTAATACGATCGGAATACGTGAGGGAATCAAACTCGAACTGGCTGTCGAACTACCCCAGAAGCAAGGGCATGTACCCATGTAATGGATGTCAGGTATGTCCCTATGTGGACAGGACCGCGGTATTCCATGATGTATCGGGGCAGCAGTCCTTTGAAATACGGGACCTAATCAATTGCCAGACCAGCAGGGTGATCTATATGCTCACCTGTCCCTGTCCGAAGATCTACATTGGTAAAACCAAGAGGTCCATCAAGGCTCGGATAGGTGAGCACCTACGAGAGATCAAAGGTGAAAAAGAAAGGGACCCTACCAAAAGCAGAGAAAAACCAATTGCAAAACATTTTACTCTATATCATGAAGGCAAACCAGATGGTCTAAAAGTAAAGGGCATATATGCACTCAAGCTGTCCCCGAGGAGGGGGGACTTTAATCGCATCCTCCTACAGAAGGAGAAGAGGTGGATTTATCGGTTGGGGTCCCTTGCTCCACGGGGACTCAACACTGAATTAAATTTACAGGCCTTCCTGGAACCATAGTAACATGGTAACATGGAGGTCAGGCAGTCCCTTTGTGAGTGGAGTAGGTGGAGATATGGCGAGCAACACATTCCATCTATGGACTAATATACATATCTCCAAAGTTAATTTAGAGCCATAGGCCCCAAGGCGGTGAGTGACTCACCTAGTATGCAATAAGTTTCAACAAAATGGGCACGGGATGCATTGTTACCAGATATATGTTAATTGATAGTTCCTGAGTTACACTTTATTATCTGGAACTCATTAGTTATATAATGTATTATATATTTTATATAATTTTCATTACAGCCCAGAAGCTTCTTTCACCTTTAATAAGCATACACCATAACCAGTACGCTGGCCGCCTATGCCTGTAAGATAGGCCCAAATGACCCGTTTGCCCCCCGCACTATATGATCCACTAAGACTACAGGTTGAAGAGTGCAGTTTGACCTATATGATTCAATTTATATGGTTCAGACTGGAATAATACTGTGTGCCTATGCCTGTGTTGCACTTTTGCATTTTTGCTTCTTTGCATTTTTGCATATTTACATGTCTTTTGTTATGGCACTACCGACATCCTCTATGTAAGTCCTGTCTTCTTTGTGGTTCTCTGTGAGTGTCCCTTTAAACAAGAGAATGGATATAATTTGAAATACCTCTAGTAATAGCCCAATGTGCTTATCTGCAAATAAATGAGCACAAGCGGTACTAAATAGAATAATATGAAAGTGATTGTAACCATCATTAGCCTATATCGACTTTGAGCAGGCTCTGTCAAAGAATGAAATGAAGGATTCTGAACTCAGTAAACAATACTCCCTTAAAAAGGTATGAATAGAATAGATGGTGGGTGAAGGGATCCTATTCATGCGCTCTATATATGTAGGTGAATTATCCCAATCAGAAGGGGGAGGGACTGCCCGGACTCATAAGCTTGATGACAACTAAGGGCGGAGCTATAACGATGAGGATACCTCTAAAAGGATGACAGCTCCTAACCACGCCTAGTCCAGACGAAGCTACGCTGATTGGTCAAGCGAAACGCGTTGACGTCACAGCGGTCATGTGACGCCGGCCGGACGACACGCCTACCACTCCCCCATTGGATACCGTCACGGAGCAGGAGACGAGCGCCGGAAGCAGAGTGGATGAGCACCCTTACCGGTCCTTCTGCTTTACTGCCTATTGGAGCCACGGTGGGTAAATTCCACCAACCCCGCGCTGCCAACGAATGTACAGCTATAAGCTAAGACAGCACCACCATACACAAGCATCAAGGATAACTCCTAAAGTGTGGTGAAGGGGATCAGGACATCAACAAATGATCCATGCATGCTGACCAATTGGGTGGTAATGTAGACTCTGCTTCCTTCTAACCCCCCTCAGTCTCCACTTGTTACCTTTACTTATAGACACTCGTCCAACTGTACCTGCGGGTGCAGCATCAGCCCATATCAGCGTTAAGGGCATATTATGCCCAATGACACACGTTTACATCATTGTATGAATAAATTATGGACTGATTGATGTTCCAGCGGGGAGATTGGACTGCCTTGTGTGCTTGAATTAATCAGCTGGTGAACTAAAAGGCAACTACAGCTATTAGCTGCTGCACGCTATATCTTGTGAGGGCCTTTGGGGAGAGCCTCTAGAGTTTGTGATAGGATATAGTTCACTGATACCAGTCCTACTTGGGCCCCTACTTTGACCCCCTACTCAGCAATACATGCTCAACTAGCCCTTGTTCACTAGCACCATCAACAGCCATTTGGTTTTCCTGGGGGAGTCTTCACAGTGATACTGGAAATACCCTAGGTTGATGCAACATACGATATGCATCCCCATGTCTCCTACCCTTTTGAGGTATAATGGTAGCAACATTGGGGTATGGTCATCCAGCCTCACTGTGAAAGGCATTAAGCCGGCGTCCGGACTGTCTGTGTGGTGGTTGTGTCATATATGTGTCACTTGTTTGTTGTCTTGCTATGTGTTCTGGTTTATGTGGTTTTTTCCTGTTGTTTGAGGATAATTCACTGACCACAGTGCCCACCAGGACAGTATTCCTCCGCTGCACCTGGTGATGCACATCTTATGCATGAGCCACAAGCCCTGCATATGGATGCATTTGATGCATGTTGAAGCAGTTTTAAACTAATAAATATAATTGTTTTTTATATAAATACATATCCTGGTGATGATTTATTGTTGCTTCAAGTAGCCACTATTTGACCCCTGTAGCAATATAGGGGTTGACCTTTTCTATTGTATGCTGCAGTTTGTTTGGCTATAGCAACATCACTAGACTTCAGTGAATGGATATAGGGTACAATATTATTTAAAGTCCCTATCACCGGATTGTATATAAAGTGGGACCTGGTTATATTTTCTCCTTTTTGGTTACAGATAGGGCAGGAACTGACATATTTTTCACAAAAGTCTTTCAAATTGGGCCACCAGAACGTTCGTTGCACAAGTTCCAGGGTCTTGCGGACCCCAAAGTGACCTGCCAGTGGGTGATCATGAAGAAGCGTCAAGACCTTGACCCGAACCTCCTCAGGAACAAAAATTTGACTCCTCTTCCAGAACAATCCATCTCTGATCGTCAGAGTAGTCCCTGTAGGCCTGGATGACTCAGAGGATGCTTCTTTAATCTGGGAGAGTAGATCTGTTTGCAGGAGTAGGAAATTGTTTGCGGGCAAGATGGTGTCAGGAGTAGATAAGTCCTTCGGGTTGTCATGCATATGTGACAATGCATCCGGTTTGATATTCTTTGAGCCTGGCCGGTAAGTTATATGAAAACAAAAACGTGAGAAAAACAGAGCCCAGCGGGCTTGCCGAGGCTTCAATCGTTTAGCAGATCTTAAATACTCTAGGTTCTTGTGGTCAGTGTATATTAATACTGGATGCATAGCCCCCTCCAACAGGTACCTCCACTCCTCCAGAGCAGCCTTGATAGCGAGAAGCTCCCGATCACCAACATCGTAGTTCTTCTCTGCAGGAGAGAGTTTACGGGAGAAAAACCCCACAGGATGCATTAGATCTTTGCTGCCTTTACGTTGTGAGAGTATTGCACCCACCGCTATTTCAGAAGCGTCAACTTCCAAAATAAATGATAATGACAGTTCAGGATGGGTGAGGATTGGAGCCGAGGTAAACAGTCTCTTGAGATTCTCAAAAGCATCCTGGGCTGATTGATTCCAGGAAAAACGGGCATTCTGTTTAGTCAACTGCGTGATGGGTGCAATTATGGCCGAGAATCCCCTGATGAATTTCCTATAAAAGTTTGCAAACCCGATAAACCGCTGAATTCCCTTCTTGTCCAGGGGTACCGGCCAGTCCAGAACAGCGGATACCTTCTAAGGATACATTTTGATGCTAGTTGGAGAGATTATCAACCCCAGGAATTGGATGCTCTGTTGCTCAAACTCGCATTTCTCTGCCTTTGCATAAAGTCTGTGTAAGCGGAGATGACCCAACACCCTGCAGACATGTTCCCGATGCAGCTCAAGAGATTCCGAGAAGATCAAGATATCGTCCAGGTATGCAATCACAAATACGTCTAAAAAGTCCCTGAGAACATTGTTAATCAGGTGTTGGAAGGTCGCAGGGGCGTTGCAGAGTCCGAAGGGCATGACCAGGTATTCATAATGCCCGAATCGGGTCCGAAAAGCTGTCTTCCATTCATGCCTGGCCCGGATGCGGATCAGGTTGTAGGCCCCTCTTAGATCGAGTTTAGTAAAGATGACAGCAGTCCTTAATTTTTGGAATAGTTCAGGTATCAAGGGTAGGGGATACCGATTTTTAACTGTAATTTTGTTCAATTCCCGATAATCTATACACGGGCGGAGTGTCTTGTCCTTCTTGGTGAAAAAAATATTCCGGCACCTGCTGGGGAAGTGGAATGGCTGATGAATCCCTTAGCCAAGTTTTCATCAACATATGTTTTTAGTGCCTCTTGCTCCTTCTCTGATAAAGGGAAGATACGACCGAATGGAATCTCGGATCCCAGCAGCAACTCGATAGGGCAGTCGTAGGGGCGATGAGGCAGAAGGGAGTCTGCCCCCTTCTTACTAAAAACATTGATGAACTCGTGGTATTGTTTAGGTATGGACTGGCATAATTTCTGGTCGGTGTCAAGACATAGCAGAGTAGCTGAGGGGTCGGGGTTCCTCATTAAACAGTGTTCTTGACAGTAGGATGATAAAAATTTTACTTCTCCAGAGACCCAGTTGATGTGTGGATTGTGGGCTTGGAGCCAGGGGATGCCCAAGATAATTGGAAACAGTGGAGAAGTAATGGCATCAAGGATCAGCAGCTCCTTATGTTGGGAGAAAATGGTAGCAGGCAAAGGAAGAGTCTCCTGAATTACTTGTCTGGATCTAATGCAGGAGCCATCAGCTAGGAAAACAGAAAGTCCATGAGTCCTAGTCCGTAAAGGAATGTTATGCTGGCTGGCAAAGGTCAAGTCGATAAAACAGCTACATGCTCCGGAGTCAATGATTGCGTTGACTGGTATTATCTCTTCTTGGAGCTGTAATGAGAGAAGAATGGCAAGGTGGGTGGAGTTGGAAGACAAAGCAGAGAGACTGGTAGACACAGAAGATAAGCACTTATCTTGACTGGACAATTATGGACATAGTGCCCAGTTCCACCGCAATAGAGGCATAGGTTAAGTTGACAACGCCGTGCACGTTCTTCAGAAGATAAGGCAGGTCACATCAGTCCTAGCTGCATGGGTTCCGAAGTGTCAGGCGTGGTGTTGACTGGATTCACACTGGGTGAAGGTAGGTAGCGTACTGCAGGAACCGGAGCCCGTGCTATCATTCAGGCCGGGCGGGTTTGCTGAGCAGAGCGTTCAGATCGACGTTCTCGGAGGCGACGATCAATCTGTATTGCCAAGGAAATCAAAGCCTCAAGAGTATCTGGTATGCCAACTCGAGCAAGTTCATCTTTCAGCCCTTCAGATAGGCCCATGCTGAACTGATGACGCAGGGCCGCATCGTTCCACTGCGTGTCCGCCCTCCAGCGTCTGAAGTCAGTGACATAGTCCTCGGCCGGTCTGCGGCCTGTCTGGAGCGCGAACAGGGCTGACTCGGCTGTGGCAGTTTGCTGAGGATCCTCATAGAGCTGCGCCATGGCTTCAAAAAAGGAGGGTATAGATTGGGTTAAGGCTGAGTCCCCCTCAAGTAAATGGTGAGCCCAAGTCTGAGGTTCCCCTTGTAGGAGGGAAATCACAAACCCCACCTTAGTAACTTCCAGTGAGAAGGTCCGGGGTTGTAAGGCAAAAAAGAGCTTTTGCCACCCTTGGTTCGGGTGGGAGAATCACAACGGAAGGAGCAGGAGCAGGCTGTGCTGAAGCTGTGGCTGAAGAGGAAACTATGGGACTAGGCCCAGCGAGATTCTGAACTTGTCCTTCAAGTCTGGTATAATTATCCTGAAGGGATTGCACCGCTTGAGTGAGGGCCGCAAGATGTGTGCAGATCTCCTTCATCGGGGAGGTATCTCCTGCAGGCTCAGTCATGGCCGTTTCATACTGTTAGGTACCTGGTAGTAGAGCCTGACTTGTAGGAGAAGACCTCTCATACAACGCTGGTTCAGGAGCCACTGGAATGGGGACAGTGGTCTTGTGAGCACAGTGGGGTAGGAATGCCTGTTGAAGTAGAAGTCTCTGATGCTGGAGCAGAGTGGAGATCCCTCCAGGGATGGCTGGACTGCAGGTAAGGTGGTAGCAGAGAGCAGCAGGCTGCAGCACTGAAGATGCAGAGATCATTGGAGCTGGAGCTGAAGGTGCAACAGCACAGAAGCAAACGGCAAGCACAAGCAAGGTCAGACGGTCCGCATCAGCAGGTAAACAAGACAGGTAATAAAGGCAGGCAGAAGCAGAGTCAGTAGGCAGGCAGAGGTCGGCAACGGTACTGGTAGAAGCAGCAGCAGGGTCAGGCAGGCCGGGTCGGGTTTTGAGAAGGATGGATGGTCAGACAAGCCGGGTCAACAAGGTAAACGATCAATCAGGTGCAGGTTAACAGATATCACAGAGCTGAGATGAAACAGCAGCGCACCCCTGCAACAGGAGGATTCTTATGCGCTCCTTGGCGCCAAAACGGCGCTAACGCGAATGCGCGCGCCCGCCCGAGCACGCACGCGCCGTGCACCCGCGCACGCCCGAGCGCCGCGCTGATGCACGGTAACAGCTGAAGATTGCTGCATTGTGTGAATAGGAGCGCGCCGACGTATGCAAATGTCCCGGTCTGGTGCTGACAGATCCCTGACACCACTCTTCTTCTTCACAAAGAAGAAACCAGCACCAGCAGGGGACAAGGATTTGTGGATGAATCCTTGAGAAAATGCATCTGCATCATACTCCTCCATGGCCTTATCCTCCGAGACTGACAAAGGATAAACCCGGCTACGAGGGGGTATGGCACCAGGTTGAAGGTCAATTGCGCAATAATATGACCGGAGTGGAGGCAAACTACTGGCTTGACCTTTGTCAAAGACATCGCTATAATTGCGGTACTCCTCTGGCAGGGAGAAGAATGAAGAGGTGCACAGAACCTTAGCCACATTCTGGAAACGTCTCACTGCATTGTGGCAACCAGGACAGAACCTCAGCACAAAGTCAATCAAAAGATGGGTTGTGCCTCTGTAACCAAGGATAACCAATAACCAGTGGAAACTTAGGTGAGGAAATAACTTGGAATTGGATTATCTCATGGTGAAGACAAAACAAAACAATACTTATGCATACCACACACTTACTCAGAGGTATGCAATTGTGTATTTACGGTTACTCTTTATTATGAATAACTTCTGAGTTAACATTCATATATGTATATATATATATATATTGCTACTCTGATACACTGTAAGCCAGACCCTCCTCACTAATTCTTATTTAGTGCATTTCAGTTGTACCGAGCCATTAAAGTTTTTCGCTTTTATATATAATATCTTCAACACGCTCCTCATCACCATCCTTGTTTTCACCAGTTTACTTATTTATTTATTTATTATTTTCATACTACCTACACTGGATCTTTTCTAAAGGTCCCCCATATATTCTTTCATTTTTTAGAGACGCCTTCCTGTGACCTCAGCATACCGCTCTGGCTTGCGTGCGCCCGGGTCGGGCGGGACGGGAGCATTGTCACACTCCTCTATGGTGACTGCAGTCTACCAACCTGCAGTCCTCACCATTTAAGAATCAGCATCCATACTAGCTATACCCTTACTGCTTACTCCCATATCCTGCCCTTTCTCCGTGGTTTTCTTTGCTTTTAACAAAAATCTCCTTTCTACAAGCAAACAATCAAATCCCTTCAGGTAGGTGATCAATTAATCATTCCAACCTCTCATTGGATATCTATTGATAGTCCCACCAATATCTGATCCCCCTTCTTCTCATTGTTTTCAATTAGTCCTGATGAACCCTTCTCTCTCAACTATGCCCCTGAAGAAGGACCTTACAAATATTAAGTACCCCGAAACGCGTCGGGCTTGAGAAGAGCTTTTCATCATTACTCATTATCTGTTGTTCATCATGGTTACTATGTAGTTTTATTATGTTACTCTAGATATCTATTGCTTGTTTTTAACAATTGTATTTTTCAACACGAATAAAATCATATGTTTTTTACCATGTACAAACGCTTTCTACCTTATAACCTTTCTTTGTCTATGCAAGTGCCGGAAAAGTCCACTTAGGGGAACCCTTTGTTTTGTGTTTATGTATGACTGGACGTGGCACGGCTCTTTCTCCTAAACAAGTTGGTCACCCTTTCTCTGTTCAATGTTTCTTTGGTAGCAAATACCACTCCCCGCCCGACCAACGAACTTTAGGTTATTGTATAAATTGTACACCAATCAAAAATACCCCCAGGGTACTGTGTCTCTCCCCCCCCCCGGGAGGAATTTTTTACCCTGTCCCCGTTTTTTTCTAAACCCTTTTAAACAAACTTTTTCTTTACAAAATGGCTTCAGAAACGGAGACCTCTTACTTTGAAAATATATTTCTGGGTCAAGATTGGGAAACTTTAATGCAACAATATTTAGACAAATTTGGCGACAGTGATCGAACCGAAGCAGAGATTTCCTCCCTGTTCTTTAAACTTGCCAAAAACTTAGAGGAAAAGTCCTCATTTTTTTGGCACATCAGGTCATTTCAAGACTACATGAGGAGCAACATGAACCAGTTGGGTCTCCGCGTCCAGATCTTCCCAACCTTGGAGGACCTGGACGCGGCTTTCAAGTCCACATGGGAGAATGCTCTACAGACATGCTCACGCAATCTTATGCAGATACTTATAGATGAATATTCAAAAAGATCTTCAGTATTGGACATTGAAATCACTAGGATTTGTGAACAACTCAAAAAATTTCAGGCACACCAATCAGTCTCTATCAAAGAGAAAAAACTCAAAACCCACCTTGAATCCTTTAATAAAAATATTCTGATTAAGAAAAACTTTAAATTTCACAGAGACAAAAATGCATTTGAGGCCGGGAAGGCCTACAAATGGAACCAAAACAACAAGACAACTAGGAATTCTTATACACCCCAGAATCCCCCCTTCAATAAACCCCCGTCACATATTCCCCCGCTTATTATTCCTAAAGCAAAACCCTCCTCTGGTACCAAACGCCAACTTTCTGGCGATCCCACCCAAGACCAGAAATCTAAAAAATCAAGTGCAGAAAAGAAATTCAATCCCCCCACCCCCGCACACCCTGATAATATCACTAAGGGATCTTCGTCCAATCACTCAACACAGGCATACCCACCCCTTCCCTCTCAGAACACTATTACTGTACACGAGCCCAGTCGTAATGACTCGTCTTTTTTAGACCTGGTACTGGCCGGTCTCAAACCACCCCCACCGAATCTGAACACCTACACACAAATGACACTATGAATCCTCTCCCCACCACATTCACCCACTTGGATAATGATCTGAGTATCATCAACTTATCCTCTCATCCCCTCACAGAATATGAAATCTCTATCCTGAAAAAAGGATTGAATTTCTGTCCTGACCACAGATTAGACAAATTCGAATTTTACAAAGATCTCCAATTCTTTATCCGGAAAATAATTCTTAGAAAACTCTACCAGAAACAGGATGTCAAATTTACCTTTACCCCCCAGGAAAATCGAGCTCTGGACCAGCTTGTGGCGCTATTGGAGGAGAGTGATACAACTGATCTGATAGATCAAATAGACCTTCCACGTATCCTTCAACAAATAGACGACTCGGATGTTCACTCACATCCGGGCGCCTCCAAATTAAAGAAAAAATCGGACCTTTGCCCACCACCGAGCACATGTCCGAATGCAGCAGCTTTTCTTAAACTTGTTAACAATGATCTGGAGAAACTCAAAATAAAACAGCAAGGACCCTCTAATCTTAGCCCAAAAGAATTAGAGGCATTAGACTCCCTGAAGGCGAACGATACAATTACCATAAAACCTTCTGATAAGGGAGGGAATGTTGTGGTGTTGGACAACAACCACTATATCAAGATGTGCAAAAAAATTCTCAACAATGCAGACTGGTACCGTTGCATGCCAGCCTCCATTGTTGAGAAGTACAACAAAGAATTTTACGCTTTGGTTGACTCCGCTTTTCTTAACAACACCATCAGCAAATCTACTTGGACTTTCGTGAGAAACAATTTTCCCAAGACCCCTACGTTCTATGCACTCCCCAAAGTGCACAAGAATCTTAGAGACCCACCGGGTAGGCCGATAATTTCCGGTGTGGGCTCAATAAGCGACAATGCTAGCAAACTTATTGACGAATATCTTAGGCCCCTCGTGGTGTCTCTAACATCTTATGTAAAGGACACTAGCCATTTTTTACAAATTTTGGACCACCTTTTTGTCTCTGACCGAGCCCTCCTTGTCACCATTGACGTGGAGACGCTCTATAGCTCCATTCCACATGAATTGGGTTTGGCAGCAATTGGACACATACTCCAGCAAAAAGTGCATTCCGATCCCATGTACAACGAATTCATCATTGAGCTGCTCGAGTACATCCTCACCCATAATGTCTTCACCTTTCTCGGCTCCCACTACCTCCAGGTGCAGGGGGTAGCGATGGGGACATGCTGTGCCCCGTCGTATGCTAACCTGTACCTGGGGGAGTGGGAGAAAGCCCTTCTTTCAGATGGGAACCTTACTCATTATACAAACCACATCCAAGGGTGGTATCGATACATAGACGACATTTTCGTCATGTGGGAGGGTCCCTCGGATGTACTCGAGCAGTTCATACTTAGGATGAACAAGAATGACTTTAATCTGACATTTACTATGTCCTTTAATAATACCCACGTAACTTTTTTAGATATTGAAATTTTCAAGGATGGACAGGGCAAACTTTCCACCAAGCTATTTAGAAAAAGCACTGCCGGCAATACCATATTGCACGCTGCTAGTTTCCACCCTAAACCTTTAATTGACTCCATTCCTTACTCCCAATACATTAGGATCAAGCGCAACTGTACAGACAACAAAACCTTTCTTACAGAAGCTGCTGCCCTCCGAGATAGACTGTTATTACGCGGCTACTCCCACAAGTCTCTCAAAAGGGCCTTCCATAAAGCCAATAACAAACCCAGACAAATGCTCCTCCACCCCACCAACCAACAAAGAGATTCACACCAACTCAGTATCATCACAACATACAACCAGCAACACCGTCAAACTAAAAGAATAATTGAAAAATACTGGCACTTACTGGCCCTTGACCCCAGCTTGGGCCATCTGGTTCCAGAAAAGCCTTACTTCACCTTCAGAAGAGCCACCTCTATTGGTGACCAGATCACCAAAAGCGAGTTCAGACTATCAACAATCCATTGCAAATACAGGGGTACTTTTGCCTGTGGCTCATGCCACTACTGTGGTTACATGCTTACTCAAAGAAATCCCACTCTCCCCAACGGGAAAACTTTTTTTTCCAAAACATTTCGCAAACTGCAGAACCACTGGAGTGATTTATCTACTCCAGTGCAACTGCGGCTGCTTCTATATAGGAAAGACCAAACTTGAGTTTTGGCGCCGAGCATACAGGCACATTTTATCCATGAAAACAGCTGACCCTGACCTTCCTCTCGGTCGACATGTAACATTGGTACATGGAGGCAAATTCCCCTCCATTAAATTCCTAATTTTGGATCGCATACATCCTAGCCCCAGAGGGGGCGACTGGAATAAAATCTTACTCCAGAGAGAACTCAAATGAATCCATCTACTTAAGGCCACTACACCCCCAGGCCTCAACGAGGCGGTTTGTTTTAAACCCTTCTTACAAGGCTTTAATTCCAGAGGTATGGAAAAATAAGGTCATGGCCATCTCTGAGTACACTCCTTTCATCCCCTTTTTTTTTTTTTTCTTCCTCCCCCCCCCCTTTCTCCTCCCATCCCTCCACTTCCAGTACCTACATTATTATTTGCTACATTATTTATTCAATATTACTATCTATTCGTGTCCCTAACTATTTATTATATTTGGTTGTTCCTCTCTGGTTATGATATATTTTTGTACACCAAGCTGTATGTCTGCCACATACATGCTCCCCCTTCCCTTCTCCTCCCCCCCGCCTTTTTTTTTTTGTTTTTTTTGTTTCCCCCACCCTTTCCCCCCCCCCCTCCACACCTCCCCTTAATTGATTATATAAATCACTTACTCATTATCTCCAATCCAATTATCCATTACCCTATTGATTTTTTCAGTTGGTACCATAGGGGACCATGTATCGGACACACAATCAGCTTGGTTGGTTCCCTTATGGAACCCTCTTTTTGTTTATACAATGGTTATATATTATTCGTCAATGTTTGCCACATATCATGTGTTAGCATTTGTATATCCTTCAATTGTTTTAGATCCCCTGTTGTCCATTGCCGTTTTCCCCTATTGTCCCCCCTTTTTGCTTATGATTCTGCTTAGTATAAATGTCTGTATAGAGGCACTATTATGCCTGTTTCATCACTACTTCCCTTGCATTTTATGCTAACATACTGCGCAACCTTTTATCATGTTTGTCCCCCTACATATAAAAGATATACTTACATTTTCTAGTATGATCCAGATCCCTTTTACCTTCAAAGAAACCACTTTGATTTGGCTTAGGTGAGTTGTTTATCCCCTATCCTAGTTCCTTGTTCAATATCCCTTATGCCTTTCCATTAACCTCCCTCCCCCCCTTTTTTACTTCTCCATGCTTGGAGGTATATATGTTATAATTGTGATCGGGCCCAGTTTTACCCTATCCTGTTGGTACACAATTTTTTTATATGCTCTCTCCTGTGTTTTGTTGTGACATATTCCCCCTCTCCCCGCCCCCCCCGAGGCGCGGGGGGCTAGAGTGGTTGCCCAGCACGGAAAGCCGCCACAGGATTCCCTTTCCTGGGGCGGCGCTTAGGGAGGTACTTGGGCGGTTCTCCACCTCACGCCCACTGCCACCATGTTGCCACTCCGGCGAGCATGCTCAGTTCGCCGGAGTGATACTTCCGTGCCGGTGGGGCGGGTGTGCGCGACGTTGCCCCAAGCGCCATTGCGCCCGCGCGTGCGCCGTGCATCCTCGCTTCGGGGGGTCAATATAGGACGTTTCAGCTCACGTTCTCCATAACACAGCTGTGCCTCGTTCCGACGCCAGCTGATTGGAGCCTTTACATCATTTAAACCAGCCTCACTCACTCCCTGCTAGGGCGCTATACACGCCGGACGCTGGGTTGTGAGGCTGACTTCATGAACACTTGTTCCTTTTCAAGGTATGATATTCTAGTTATTTCTTTTTACTTTTCCTGTACCCTAGTATCTATGGTTAAAGCACAGTTTCATTTCCCCCCTCATTCCTACAGTTACACTTGTACTACTCCCTGGCCTGCTTTTGTCCTGGTCCCTACAGGCTATTGGAAGCATGCTTATATGGGTACTGTAGCAACATATTTGTTCCCCATACACTTTCCATATACCATTGTGTTGAACTCAATTATACTATCCCAGCTGCTCCTAAGTACATACTATGAAACCCCTCAATACTTATGCATACCACACACTTACTCAGAGGTATGCAATTGTGTATTTACGGTTACTCTTTATTATGAATAACTTCTGAGTTAACATTCATATATGTATATATATATATATTTTGCTTCTCTGATACACTGTAAGCCAGACCCTCCTCACTAATTCTTATTTAGTGCATTTCAGTTGTACCGAGCCATTAAAGTTTTTTTGCTTTTATATATAATATCTTCAACACGCTCCTCATCACCATCCTTGTTTTCACCAGTTTACTTATTTATTTATTTATTATTTTCATACTACCTACACTGGATCTTTTCTAAAGGTCCCCCATATATTCTTTCATTTTTTAGAGACGCCTTCCTGTGACCTCAGCATACCGCTCTGGCTTGCGCGCGCCCGGGTCGGGCGGGACGGGAGCATTGTCACACTCCTCTATGGTGACTGCAGTCTACCAAACTGCAGTCCTCACCATTTAAGAATCAGCATCCATACTAGCTATACCATCACTGCTTACTCCCATATCCTGCCCTTTCTCCGTGGTTTTCTTTGCTTTTAACAAAAATCTCCTTTCTACAAGCAAACAATCAAATCCCTTCAGGTAGGTGATCAATTGATCATTCCAACCTCTCATTGGATATCTATTGATAGTCCCACCAATATCTGATCCCCCTTCTTCTCATTTTTTTCAATTAGTCCCGATGAACCCTTCTCTCTCAACTATGCCCCTGAAAAAGGACCTTACAAATATTAAGTACCCCGAAACGCGTCGGAATTGAGAAGAGCTTTTCATCATTACTCATTATCTGTTGTTCATCATGGTTACTATGTAGTTTTACTATGTTACTGTAGATATCTATTGCTTGTTTTTAACAATTGTATTTTTCAACACGAATAAAATCATATGTTTTTTACCATGTACAAACGCTTTCTACCTTATAACCTTTCTTTGTCTATGCAAGTGCCGGAAAAGTCCACTTAGGGGAACCCTTTGTTTTGTGTTTATGTATGACTGGACGTGGCACGGCTCTTTCTCCTAAACAAGTTGGTCACCCTTTCTCATCTCATGGTGAAGAGTCCATACGGCCATAGACAATGGAACAGTCTCATGAGTCATATGGGTAGGCTGTAAAGGTCTCCCATCAAGAGCCTCAATGGCAAGTAGAGTGGCACGAAGCTGCAGCAGAATCAAGTGCTTAGATACAAAGGCAGCATCAAAGAACAGGCCTGCAGCCCCAGAGTCGATTTAGAGCCTGTATCTCAACGGATGACTCAGACCAAGAAAGGGTAACCAGAACCAAGGGCTTATCCTTCTGGATAACTGGGGATGAAACAACGCCATCTAATGTATGTTCCCTTACGCGACCTCAGGGTTCGGGCGTTACCTGGACCGTTGGGACAAGATTTCAGAAATTGACCTGACTGGACACAATAAAGGCACAATCTCTTTCTCCCTCCTCCTAAAGGTTCTCTCATCCACAGAGACATGTGAAGCCCAAGTGCATGGGTTCATCTTCACTGACCGACTCGATACCAGGAGGAATGGGAGGTGAGGGAGGCAAGGGTGGGACTGCAAAGCTTGGAGACAAATGTACAGGAGGCTTCCACAAGCTCTCCTGAAAAGAGTCTTTCTCTGAGTCTGGAGTCAAAAAGGATGGCAAACGTGATCAACTTCTCCAGCTCAGTGGGTATATCTCGGGCTGCTATCTCATCTTTGATGGTATCCGAGAGTCCATGAGGAAAAGCAGCCACGAGGGCCTCATTGTTCTCACACATTCTCTGCTGCCAGAATACGGAATTTAATGGCGTAATCGGCAACAATTCTTGTACTCTGTTTGATGGACATGAGGCACTTGGCAGCAGAAGCGGAGCATGCAGGAGCATCAAATAAGCAAGAGCTCAGCGTACTTCAGGACAGGCCAGGAAATCAGGAAATCAGCGTAATGGAACAACAAGCAGGATCAGGACCAGAAGAGACGTCAGCCAAGCAAGTCTTCAATAGGTACACAGGAGAGAGTCTCTGGATGTGTTGATCAAGGCGAAGGCAGAGAGGGACTGAACTGAACAGCTTAAGTAACCAGCAAGACTGACTAACAGGATATCAGCATCAGGTGAGTCACTGTGGAAAAGCAATTTAACCGACAGCTGAGCAGCCTGCTCTGAGAAGGAAGGGCTGAGCCCAGCCCTGACAAAAAGTTACATGGCTTGGGATACAAATAAAGCTAATAACAATTATGACAAACCTTTGTGGTGTTCAGAAGTCCTCACCCCAAACCCCTAAAAAGTTAAAAGGCAGGATTATCATAAGCAAAAACAGACAAAATTAATACAAAAGCCAAAAAGGCAGCGCACAAACTACATTGACACATATAGCAGGTCTGAATTAGCAGGAACCTTCCTTTTCATATAAACCTTTACATAGCAGTTGTAAGTCTAACGTGAGATTTAGAAGCAATCATAAAACCACAGCCTTAGTGAGGTGTGGGTCGGAAATTATGCACCCCCACCCCAAATAAACCCCACAAAAAACATCTATTTGTAACCCAATATACACACTGCAAAGAAAGGTTCAGGCCTGTTCTTAGGCAAAACACCCACCACAAATGCAGGCCTTTAAATAATCTAGCTATGTTTGCTTGCACACCCACCTAGATCCACCCAGTAAAGGACACACCCACCAGTGTAATTGTTTCTATCTCTGCATGTATGCCTCCAGTGCTCACACCTGTTCATCAGGAAAACACACTCTTTACAAATGAAAGAATGCATCAGTATAGATATCTGTGCTGGGTAAACTTCAAAATAACAAATGTCCATGGCTCTGGCCATGATCAGTGATCCCAACATTCTCCAAATCAAACTTGTTGGGTCTGTGGGGCGTACAAAACAGGAAATGACAAGTTTGTGAATGCTGCTTTACACAAAGTGGTTACATAAGGTAATTCAGTAACAGCATACAAAATTAAAATATGTGTGCAGGATCACACCAGACTTATGCATCCACATCTGGCCCAAAACACCACAGTTCTAAATTTGGTGCAAACCTATGCTTGCTTGATTTATAATGGTATTTCTTGTGGTACCATTATGTGAAACCCATCAAAAATGTAATCACTGGTGAAAAAGAAACTTTAACACCACAACAGAGGAAGAACTTACAAACCTCTAGCCAGGTAGCGGGATTGGGATTCAAACCAACAACCTCAGTGCTGCTAGGCAGAAGTGCTAACTAGTTAGCCTCTGTGCTGCCACATGTATGTAGGCTGTATCGCTGGTGTGAAAATGACCTAAGTCCCAGGAGTGCAAGAAGTTAATCAACGCAGATGTACTGTGGAAGGCCAGAGAGACACTGAACAACCTGTTTCTGGCATATGCCATCTGTTTTGAAGGCTGGTTATGGCTGATTACTGTCAGCATGCTGAGAGATAAACAGCTGTCATTTTGTGGTTTTGGGCTTGGTAAGAGGCTGCAATTAGTGTGGGTGGGGACATGTTAAGAATGATTATAGCCCTTGCCCATGGAAAACATATGACATGATTTGCAATGGTGGTGGAACCCTCCTAAACATAAATACTAAATTTAAACATAATTTTATGTAAGGACCTATGTTTAACAACATAGGGAGAACAGACAACTTCTGTACTTGAAGTGGGGTGTTTGGGATTCAAACCAAGAACCTCAGTGCTGTTAGGCAGAAGTGCTAACCTGTTAGCCACTGTGCTGCCACATGTGGAACCCTCCTATACATAAATACACATACATACTGCATTTCTTTGGACATATAGGTGGTGGAATTACATTAGTCAGGAGTTATTCTTCTTGATTTATTCAGTGATATTTGGTGGTTCTTGGTGTGTGAGTGTAGAATAGTGATGTTACAATTGAATTTTGGAAACTACATTTTTATTTCTGATGTTGGCACACATCACATTTTTTGGGCTCAAATTATGATTATTTGGAAATACTAAACACACAATTGTGACTCATTTTAAATTTGCATCAGCAATTGTATTGTTTGTGGTTTGTAAAGACACCTGTGTGAGATTGGGTAAAGATTTTTGTGAGATGGACAGCAACAAGTGAGAGACGGAAAAAAAAAATATTTTTATCAAAACATCAAAACATTACACATTCTAGAATTCTTAAAAACAAAATAGATGAAGAAAAAGCAACACTGTTGCAAGCACACTTTATTTGAGAGAATTCATCTCAACATTAAATGTATATATTTGGGGAAGTTACACTTGTTCCATTAGAATCAGTGAATGAAACTTGCGACATAACTCTAATTTTTACTCTCAAAAACACTTTTTAGCCTAGCGCTAATTTTGGTATGTACTATAGCACCCTGTAAAAAAGGCTAAAATGAGAGTAGTTTGATGTCTGAGCATGCTCAGTTGTGCTGGCACATAGTTGTAAAGAGAGAATTTATCTCTTCTCAGTCTTTTAAAGATATTTCAGGCTATATATAACATTTTAAAGCAGTTTAAAAGCAGATTATCTTTAAACAATATACCACATATTTCAGTACCATTTAGGCTACCATGCCATGCTCTAAACATTATTTCCATATATTTTAACAATTCTCCAGGTTCTAGGAAGAGTAAGGGTTTGGGCGGTATCTGTTGTCTGGGCGTTATAGTAAATTTGATTTTGGGAGTATTTTTTCCCTAGGGCTATAGTGATTTCCATTTGGGCGCTAATTAGTGTGATTTCACTATTTTGAGAGTGTTTATTCTCCCATTCTCATATTATCGCTATAGTAAATGACCCCCTATGAGTAAGACAAGAAGGTGGAAGTTATCTTAGTGGAGGACACCTGTGTAGTCAAGTAGACAATGGTACAAGCCTTCTAATACTAATTGTCTAACCAATGAGTATAGGGTTAGTGGCTAAGGGAATGAGGTATGTAAGGTAGGAGACCAAGAGGTAGACAGAAAACGGAGACATCTTGAATGGGTCAGGTGTAAGGAACAGCAGGGTTAAGTAAGAGGCAAATGAAGGGTTTGGAAAATGATGAAGGGCCCATGGAACAAGGGGAGAGATTATAGGATCCCTTTGGGCATGTAGTTAAAGGAGGCCAGTTAGTTTAGTCTTCTGACTTTAGAGCCTTGACCTCATTTGAGAAAATAAAGTTGATCCAATAAAACAATGTGGTTGATTTACTAAAGGCAAATACAGGGGGTTATTTACAAAAGGAAAATCCACTTTGCACTACAAGTGCAAACTACACTTGAAATTGCACTGAAAGGGAAGGGGGGAGGGGTATAAGGGGGAAAAAAAAGAGGTGACAAAAGGGGGGGGGGGGGAGGAAGGGGAAAGGAAAAGGGAAGGGAGGGGGAAAGAGAGAGAGAGAGATAGGCCTGTGATGAAAATAGAAAATATATGTAATTATGTTAAGATAAAATGAAGGGGTATGCAATAATGATAACATAAAAAGGTCAGAAATGATCTAATACATAAGTACTTATAAAACAGTAGCTATCTCAATGCTCTCATTTAGGCCACCCGGCGAAAGAACATCGAGGGTATAAATCCAAAAAGTCTCCCTAGCGTACAGTTTTTTGAAACGTTCAGCTGCGGTGAGAGACTTAGGGATTTGTTCAATAACCCAAACATGAAGGCCCATAGTGGATTTTTTGTGGAATTCCACAAAGTGCCGTGGGATGCTGTGCATGTCCTTACCGCCCTCGATTAGTCTACGGTGCTGACCGAAACTCTGAGAGGGCAGATCGTTCGGCCAACATAAATCAACCCGCAGGGGCATGTAAGTGCATACACAACGAAGTCAGAGGAGCAGTGGTAAAATTGTTCCAATTGATATGTTTTGCCTTTTGAGGAAAAGGACTTTTGTCCATGTGTGATGAAAGAGCAGGTTTGGCACAACGCCTTTTTGCATCTATGCTTGACAAAGGAGTGCCGCTATTCCCTCCACCTATAGCGAGCCGACTCGGAAACGCATCACACAGTAGTGACGTCACTGCCCGGCGCCCACTCTGTGCTTGCTCTCCAAGCTTCGTTTTGGCTCCAACTGCACGGCCGTGTTACTTCCCATCACGAGGCTATGTTGATCCCGCAGCACAGCTGATGATTGGCTCTGGTCTTGGCGTCCTCCCTCACCCCATCCCTGGAACCCACACCATCTTCTGACAGCCTTCCGTGACTCCATCTCCTGCTGGTGTGTCATCTGGACTACATAGAGAGCCTGCTACCACTCATCCCTGACGGCCATGATGTGATGTCAGCACATGACCCTGCTGCTACTTGTAGTCCTCCTCTCTCTCCTCTACCCGGAGATGTACCTGAACTCTACTTTTCAGTCCTACATGTGAGTGGATATTGCTTGTTATTATTAAAGTGTTATTGATATATACTCAGTGGCGCCCCTTTATCCTTGTTTTTTCCTCTCAGCACATTGGACTCGGCTTCTGGTCCTTCTGGTGGCAGCCCTGATAGACTCATTGTATATATGTATATACTTGTCTATATACATATATCTTGCCTTTGGACTATGAGGAACAGTTGTTTGAGGTACTTATGTATTGCGCCTTTTTTACTTGTTCAAATGTCTGTATAGAAGCTTTTTGTGCTGCATACCTAAACCTCTTTCTAACATTACCCAGTCCCTACATCACTGTCCCATTATTGTTTACAATTGGTTCCTTGTTCCTGCTTTATTTACCATTTACTGCACCTGCACATGTCATTTGTATGTAATATATTGCTTATATACACATCTACAAATGTCTTTTTTATGCATCGCATATTACTTCATTTCTTCACCACCGCATATATCTTCCACGTCATCTCTATTTTTTTTTTTTTTTTTTTTATGGATCTCCTTAAAGATATAGAGGCCCACAGGCATAGTGTTTTGGAGGAATTATATACCATATTACCGGCCCATATTTTTTCCAACGATATCAAATTAACTGGTACCACTAGATATAATTTATGTGGTAAATTTAAACATCTGGAAAGGATTATCAAACACACCAATCAACAATGGTGGGATAAATTCTTTCTAGAAAAATACATCTCCACCAAAATTTCACCCAGAGTGTTTAGGGTCATTAAGGACTGTCCTTTTTTGAATACCTCCAGCAAAAAAGAATGGGAAAACATTTCCGAATTCTGTACCTCAAAGTGGATGGAAAACCTTATTGAGCACAGATTACACCTCTTTGAAAAACTTAGATTAGAAGCTAAAACTTTAGCTAAAGGAATCATTGACCAGAAAATCACCTTTCCTTTTTCTTGGCTCATGATACTAAAGAAGAATACTAAGTCTGATGAAGACCTTTTGATCAAAACCAAAATACAGTAGGAAAATTCAAGAGAGATCTAGATGACTTCAATCTGGATCGTGTATTTAATTGGAAACAGAAATCCACGCCACCTATCCATGACATCAGGCTGAGCCCTTTCTTCTCTGAGCTGGCTGCTCAGCTGTCGGCTAATTGCCAGCTCCTATCTCTCCACAGCTACTCACCTGTTGATGATATCCTGCTCGTCAATCCTGCCTACTTAAGCCGTCCAGCCCAGAGGATCTCTGCCTTCGCCTTGGTCAACATCACAGAAAATCTACTGCATTCCTGTTTAAAGACTTGCTTGGCTGACATCCCTTCTGGCTCCAGATCCTGCTTGCTGTTCCACTACAGATCCCTGACCTTTTGGCTTAACTGACTATCCGTTCAGGTTACCTAACTTTGGCTATGTTTTGACTATGGTTGTTCTATTTTACTTTTATTATTAAACAACTGTTATTTAAGTGTACTTCTGTCTCGGTCTGATTTCATGGTTTCTGACAATTGGCCCACCCTTTGCAGTTTCAACTCTTTTGGGAAGGCTGTCCACAAGATTTAAGAGTATGTCTATGGAAGTAGTTCTTAACTCCTGTCCTCAGGACCCACTAACAGGCCATATTTTAAGCATTACCTTGAGGAGATGCAGACTAGAATACTGAGCAGCAAATTATATCACCTGTGATGTATTTCAGTTATTTTGCAAACCTGGCCTGTTAGTGAGTCCGGAGGACAGAAGTTGAGAACCAATGGTCTACAGGAATGTTTGACCATTCTTCCAGAAGTGCATTTGTGAGGTCAGGCACTGATGTGGATGAGAAGGCCTGGCTTGCAGTCTCCGCTCTAATTCATCCCAGGGTGTTCAATTGGGTTGAGGTCAGGCCAGTCAAGTTCCTTCGCCCCAAACTCGCTCGTCCAAGTCTTTATAGACCTTGCTTTGTGCACTGGTCCACATTATTTGGTGGAGGGGGGATTATGGTGTGGGGTTATTTTTCAGGGGTTAGGCTTGACCCCTTAGTTTCAGTGAAGGGAACACTTAAGGCATCAGCATACCAAGGCATTTTGGACAATTGCATGCTCCCAACTTTGTGGGAACAGTTTGGGGATGGCCCCTTCCTGTTCCAACATGACTGCGCACCAGTGAACAATGCAAGGTCCATAAAGACATGGATGAGCGAGTTTTGGGTGGAGGAAATTGACTGGCCTGCACAGAGTCCTGACCTCAACCTGATAGAACACCTTTGGGATGAATTCGAGCAGAGACTGCGATCCAGGCCTTCTTGTCCACATCAGTGTCTGATCTCACAAATGCCAGCATCAATTCTTCCTTCACCACTGTGTTCCCTTTTACTCCCCAGTCAGCTACCTGCTTCTCTGCACCCCATGTGTTTGCCATGAGTCCTAGCCAGCCTCCTATTACCAACACCTGTGCACTCCCAGTCTGTGTTTTTTTTGTGTGTCTGTGTGCTTCCATTTACTCCTAGCAATTGGAACTGTTACCCATAGCTGTGTGAATCCAGCTCCTCAGCACGACAAGGGGCTTTCACCTACCCTCTGTAGCTGCCTGCTCATGTGAGTCAGGGGACTGCAACCTTGGAATCACTTATAGTGTAACATCTAAACCATTAGGAGCTCTGGTGAAGACAAGGTGGTTTCTTAGACTCTACATCTTGGTCCTTTTTGGGGGCTCCCACTATCGCTAATCGAAGATACAAGCTAAACTCTGTGCTTTCTCCATGGCTTTTGCCAATGTCTGCCCCAGTTGCTATACCAAAACCTAATCAGCCAGTATGCCTATAGTGGGACCAGATTCCCAGTCTGTGATCCCAGAGAATGTATCTGAATACCACTTTGAAAGCAGGGGTTTGACTTTCTGTTAAGGGTAACTTTAGTTTTGTATATAAACATTTAAAATATAACAAAGAGTTCCCAGAAACACTATAGGTTGTATAAAGGGAAAGAACACCTTGCTTTTAATCTCCTTTTATCTGAAAGAACCCTTAAACCGACCATACACTTGACATTGGGAGACAGTAAGGGCCCGTTCACACCAGAACACGATGCTGGCAACCAATATTCCACATGCCTTTCCCACACCGCATTCAAAAAGCACTGAGGGTGCAATCTACTGGCAGTATCAATGTAGTCCTAATGAAACCTCAAACACAGATTGCAAGTGCAGCGCGGATGTCTGCACTGGATTGCATGGTATCGCAGTACCGTGTGATCCAGTTACAGTGAGTTTTTAAAAGTAGTGCATGCAGATGGTCCACTGTTGACATCATCAGGAAGACTACTCTGAGAAATGTCAGGCAGCTATCTCTGGAGTGTCTATATATATGGACTGAAAGAGGCTGCAGGAAATCAGCGGATCTGAGATGCAATAAAGGGTGAAAAGGGTAAAAAAGTAATTGTATTTAAATAAATGACAGTTTCTTATGATATACTATGCTTTAGCAAACTGAATGTCTTTCATTTGGGTATTACTTACACATTAATATTAAGACTGTTATTTAAAAGTGAATTGTAATGTAATCATAATTTGCCACGCTAAGTTGAGTAATATAAAGTTTAAATAACATTTAGTTTCTAAAACAGCATTTCTAAAAAAAATGTTTTATTTGTATTTATTTTGGTACAATTTCCATTCCAATGATAAATGTGGTATTTACATATATCTAATAAGAAATGTCAGTTAATTTACATGTAGAAAACTAGTGGCACTGGTACTTTATAAACAGAGAAGCAAATTCATTTTAATCAGTAAAATGCCTTTTACTTTGTGTTAACTGCCACACGCTAAATTGCTCTCTGAAATGCAATGATAAGACGGTAAATGAATGGTTTTTGGAGCGGCATCCTGAATAGAGCAATTAACGGCAAGTTAAAATGCAATCACTGACAGACATTCATTAAGTCATCTTTTATTTAAGTGACTGCTAGCAATTAAAGAAGGTGATTAATAGTTCATATTGCTGCATTGTTTAAGTTTTATGTCCACAAAAGAACTTTTTTAATTATATACCATATTGTCCCTTTGATATCAACTAACTTTAAAGTGCAAAACTCTTTATTGCCACATAGTAACCTGCCCTGAAACTTACACTGGAAATAATACATGTATTTATTTAGTTAGCATTATAATGTTTTAAACTAAATATATTACTAAAGGCATTGCATCTTGCATTAAAAACTGAATACTCGCCCATAAATTATCCCTTTAATGATAATCTCCAGTTTTAATTGGTTAATGTAATTTCAAAAGGCATCTATGATATTTCAAATTGTCAGGTTTCCATAAATTAATAGCTTGTGATCCTGCCATGAAAGTCCTTGTTTAGGCACCTTCAGTCATAGGGTGACAATGTTTTGTTCTTTAGCATTATCACTATATCACACAGGCTTTGAATGGTGGCTGAGGTGGTTTCAACATAATATGCTGACATGGTGTACCCTTACCTTAGGGCAGTGAAGCCGAACCTTGGCACCCCAGATGTTTTGGAACTACATTTCCTATGATGCTCATGCACTCTGCAGTGTAGTTGAGCATCATGGGAAATGTAGTTACAAAACATCTGGGGTGCCAAGGTTCGCCATCACTGGATTAGTGTGACTCACCGTGAGAAATGCCATGCCGCCATTGCTGGTGTGACTGTAGACTGGAAGTGACTGCAACTAGGTCATCGGCACTGGGATGTAAAAAAATGTCCACCATCCCCCCATCCCTAAAGTACCTCGCTAAATGGGAATATGACTTATAAACCACCTTTACCGAGCAATAATGGGTAAGGATCATCCAAACGGAACATAAAGCCTCTATATCTTGCAAAATTCAGGAGAAGGGTAAGCAAACGTCAACCAGGTGGTACAGGGTACCCACTACCTTACATAAACTGTTTTTACAGAGTTTCCCATTGCGTTGGTGGTACCGAAAGGAAGGCGGCACTATGCTCCACATGTTTTGGTCTTGCATGTGTTGCGCTACCCCCATAGGAGCCACTAGATGTATTACCCGGATCTTCTCCTATTTCAACTCTTGCAACCATACACACAATATTTCCTTCCACAGCCAGGTGCACACTTACTTCCACTCTTTTTCTTCAATGATCAGTCTAGGGATTATGTTCTTTTTGGTATTTTATTCTAGAACTTGAACTCGGAGTATCCCACTACTATTCCTTCCCTATCCAATTAATTACAAGGAGGACAGCTTCTTTAGCTGAACTGTGGAATTACAGCATGATTAACTGTACACTCTTGAGCAAGTCCTTGGCAAGAGTAATGGATGGTTGCTCTTCAGGACACTCGCCAGTATCCCCTTTCTGCTGACCCAGTAGCTGACTTTCCTAGCACAGTGTTGGGTAGCCAAAGAACCAGGCCCCAAGATCTTTACAGTCTGCACTCACAAGGCCACTGGACCAAAGGGTAACCTCCTTCCTCCAGCAGTACCCTCCAGTGATCCCAGACAGATCTTTCAAGGGATAGCTCCCCCTCAGTCAGCTCTTCAAAAAACTCTGATCAGCATTCTAACATCCATTCCATTCTAACCCCCTCCTCAGCTGAACTCTCCTGACCAGGAAAAGACCACTTCCTGTATGCTTCACCTAATATAAATGCCCTTCCCAGCATGCATAGGGACCCCTATGCTTGTAATTGGCTAAGATGGCATCCATATTCATGCTGCTGGTTTGTATTAGTCACTCCTATTCATCCAGCACTTTGCAAAGTTGCCTGGATACAGAGGAGCCAATACAGACACAGCAGCACTGTGACATACACAGGACTTCCTAGCTAAGCAATGTAATTTTCCTGTTAAGCAGGGAATCTGCTATGTTTTACCTAACAGCCTCCTGTTAAGCAGGGGACCACAATACAATAACCTACCTACATCCTAGCAACCTACCTAGGAGGATGCTACACATGAGTCTCAGTGACTTTTGGGCACAAGTTAGGCACTGGATTTTCAAACTGAAGGACATCCAAATGTCAGTAGAGGCTGCTGTCTTTCTCTTTCACTTAACTCCCATATCGTTGTTTTGAATGCTGCAAAGGCGTGCATTCTATTATATTGGGATCAAACTGCAGCACCACCAATAAGTCTGTGGTTTACTAAGGTAAATGCAATACAGCCAATGGAAGCACTTATTCATAGAGAAGAATGTTAGTCTGATAACACCTCATTTTACACCAAGTTCCCTTGTTCTTCTGAATACAGGATATTTTGGGCATTACCCTGCCAGTCTTGATCATTGGAAATCCTGGGTTACCCAGAGTAAAATGTTATTATTGAAAGAAACACAGGTTACATACTTACCCCTCCTCCCCACTTTTCCCTCCCCTTGTCTTCACTTCCTTCCATCCACCACACTCTAAGACACTACCATCCTTCTAATTTCTCCCCCTTGCTTATTTTCTTTTTCTTTTTTTTTCTTGTGTCTACGTGGTAAATTTCTCAATCCGTCAGTCTAGAACTAATGTTATTTTTCTCCATAGTGAGGAGGGTCTCTCTTCCAAGGTTTCTTGAGTTAGTGTATGGTACGTACGACTACACTCGCTAGCTGTTGTCTAAGTTGTCTTTTTTTTTTTGGAAGATAGTTGTATGTTGTACATTGGAGCACACAAACTAATTGAAATGTTGTGTACTGCATACACCACCCTTCTGCTGAGATTGATTACACCTGTATGTCTTGCATAAAAAATATAAATAAAGAATTAAAAAAGAGATTAAAAGAAAGTGAAAACAATTGTTTTGTAAAACAAAGTGTCATAGGTGCCAGAGAAAGGAAACATAGAGTACTGTGGTAGAAGCACAAATTTGACACAACCGGAGATTTGTCGAATGTAAAGATTCTTTGGGTGGCTTTGTTCAATAATGAAGCTAAGATTTTACTAATGGGTGACATAATGGGTAATTTAAAGTGTCTTCTTTTATGGTTACTTTTTGTTTTTACTTTTTATTACAGCAAGTAGCTCCTTGGTGTTTATCACATACAGAAAGCCTGATGAATTGATAAATCAAAATGTCAGTACTAAGTATTTTCTTAAGCTGGCCATTTACTGTTTGAATTTTGCCCAGCTCCTGATGAAATTTGCTTAGATGGCCCCCTTCCTCCCAACATTCTTTTACTGAAAAATCAAAAGAGCCATGTTGAATATTATGGGTCAAACAGCACCTGTGTCCAATCAGATGCAGCCACTGTTTTTCAGTATTTTGAAAGAAGCTGGTATGTGGAGATTTGTCCATCCAAACTGTATAGCTGTTATATCTTTTATTAAGAGCTATCTATTACGAGTTCTACCCATTTAGAGTTCATATTCTTTTTTTTTTTTTGAGGGGGGTCTATTGCATTGTGCACTTTTTTTCATTGCATTGTTGCACCATCTAATTAGGTCTAGAATACGAATACATGTACAGGTCACATATAGTGGGTGGTAAAGATGATGGAGTTAATATGTAGGATAAGAGAGGTGAAGGAGATAACAGGTCACATAGGGGCAGCATGTAGAGATGTTGAAAGTGTTAAAAAAAATCCCACAATCACTTACAACCCCCTGAAGGAATGAATCATCTGCTGCCAATCCCTTCATTTACAAATTTTCTTTATCGTACATCACAGGACACAGAGGCGGTTATTATAATAGCTACTTGGGTTATACACCACCTATAGGTGAATGGACACTGATAGATCAATCAAACAGCAAGTCCTCCCCTATATAAGCCCTCCTACACAGGAAGCAGATCAGTTTCTTCGCCAGTGTCTATAAGGTGGTGGTCACTGATGTAATACATGTGCTCTTGGAGCATACTTGGAGGTCTTGACGGTTCTTTTAAGAATCATGGACATTAATCAGATCCATTCGAAAAAGCTATCAGCCAAAATGGATAGTACCCAAGCCTCATTGGAAGAAAAGAAGACTCCTCGAGGTTTGCCTGTAATGCAGCCTTATGGCGCTGTGCCCTGCGTAATGGAGCCCTGTGCAGTGTTTGTTCTGACCAAGGTGCATTCCTGCAGAGTGCTATACAGGTCAAGGGGAGTGGACCCCACCCAGTCTCTGAAGGTCTTTTATGATAAAGCTCGCCATGATGGGTGAAGAGTAAACTCCTGTTATGTTCAGAGTCCTGCAGCAGGAATGATAAGTTTGCATTTATTTTCAGTTTTCTTTTAAAACAAAGAAAAAAAGAGAGATCTGACTGTCTGTTCTCCCGGTGGCCACTGGGGGCAGTGTGCTGTTTAATCATGCTGTGTACTTTTTAGTCGTGTGGGCTGCAGTTCCTCCTCCAGCCAGTAGAGTGCACAGGCTCGCTCAGTATGGCCTATTTTTATATAGGCAGGAAGTGGAAGGGAGGCGTTGTTGCTGTGGTCAACAGGTCAGCAGGGCCTCTGGAGGCATGACAGCAGCCCATGGATACTAGCAAATTGTGAGTACTTACTATGGGAGAACTATGTGGACAAGTCATGATTATATGCTGAATATTTACTGTTTAAACCAGGGGGACTGTTCAGCTGTAGGTCGATGCACCCCTGGATAGATAGCAGTTCACTTTAAAGTGTTTTTTTTTTTTGCTGCTCGGAAGGCAGAGGCAGCATAGCATACATGCTTGCAAACTTGTTGCTTAAAGGTATGTTTAAATATACACATGTTTGGAAAAACATGGGCATGGGAGCACTTTAAGGAATTGTGTCTCCAGTATAGTGTGCATTTGATCTATTTTCGCTGTTCTGAAACAGCATAGAGGCTGCATTGGATGCATATGTGCTTGTCTAAATCCTGCAGGACTAGTATGGGGCCAGCTGCAGTTAAGCAGGTGCATGCTTGCTAACTAGCTAAAACACAACTTTGCTGAAGCACATGGTTGCTAAAGATACATGTTATACATGTTTGCATAAAGATACATGGTTGCATAAAGATACATGACTGCACAAAGATGCATGTTTATACATGTTTGCATAAAAATACATGGTTAAACATGTTTGCATAAAGATACATGATTGCATATAGATACATGTCTGCATAAAGATGCATGTTTATACATGTCTGCATAGATGCATGTTGCATAATGTTGCATAAACGCATGCTTGTTTACTGCGTAAATGCATGTTTCCATGGGGATGTATTGTATTAATGTGTGTTTACAGTGATGCACACTTTCATATTTTGACTAAATGCATAGTTGCATAACACATGCTTACATGTTTCCATAAACACATGATTCCATAGATGCATGTTGCTTAAACACATGCTGGGATGTTTTCATTTGTACTGCATATGTTTTATTACATTAAGCTGTATACATATGTACTTGTTTTTTTCCTTGGACTACATAAATATGTGCTTATTTGCCTAGGACTACATGCATATGTGCTTATTTGCCTGGGACTACATACATGTGTGCTTGCCTGAGGGTATTTACCTATGTGCTTATTTACCTTGGGTAACATACATATGTGCTTATATATATATATATATATATATATATATATATATATATATATATATATATATATGCTTGGCTATATATATGATCATCTAGGACCAATATTGGAAATGCAGCAAATTGTTTAAAGCATTGTATATACTTCTAAATCTTTTTCTCGTTTTACCGTAGATATAAATTATTGTGGTGACCAAAACTTATTACCCCTGAAGAAGAGATTGATCCCTTTATTACCTTGAAACGTCTGTTTTTTTCTATCTGTTATTATACAATAGGATTGGTCAATGTTATTTCTTCTAATCTCCATGTATATGCATCCATTTTAATGCTCATTATGTTATGTCATAGTTACAATGTTTTTATCTTTGTTATCTATGTTTACCTACCTGTCAGTGACCCAAATCAAAGTCCCACTAGAGGATATACACTCATGTTTGAGTAATTTTTTCTTCATTCTATTAGGGATGTGGGTTCACTGACACTACAGCTCTCCTCAGAGGTGACACTATATCCCCATACATATGTGCTTATTGGCCTTGAACTGCATACATAAATGCAGGAATGGCAACAATACTTGTATACCTGCATGTTTGCATACATAGGTACTGACATAAAGGCATACCTGAGTACCTGCATACTTGCATACCTAAGGGGTTGCATAGTGGTAAACCAACAATGTTTTAGGCCTGCATCCTTGGAGGACTGTATATTAGGTTGATTAATATACTTGCTGTGTTATTTACCTGTTATACCAGTTAAATGGTTCCAGAAAAGAGAGGCAGCCGGGGGAGGCAGGTGCACCGATCTCAGCTTCAGGGATCTGGCGGTGTCCACATCCCCGATGAACAGTGGTGCCAGGTGCACCTGAGCCACTGTGGTGTTTGGCATTGCAGTGTTTCCTGACGCATTAATTTTTCATCAGATAGACTGTGGCCGCATCACCTTAATCATGTCTGATCTCGGTTGATCGAAGCCTAAGCAGGATCAAGCCTGGTTAGTATATGGATGGAAGACTGCTCGGGACCACCAGACACTGTAAGCTTTTCCCCACCTGGGTGAGGGAGGCATCTGAGGCTGCTGCGTTTTGGGAGTATCTCAGGCCAGAAGATCTTAGCCGGCAGAAACCTAGGGGGTTAAGTGCACCTCTTGGGACTGTCTGGGTCTGCCACAGAGTCATCAGTCTTTTGCCTTGCATTTGCTCTTGGAGCAGAAGTTATGGGCTCATTATTGTGAGACAATTAAATGGTAGCAGTTCCAAAACCAAATAGGGACATGAGGTCTATTTTAAGATCTAGGCTATATATGTTCAGTGATGACCTCTCTGCAAGAGGTAGATTTCGGGGTCATTAATCATCTGTAAACGCACGTCTTCATGTGGTGGTTTGTTTCCAGGTACATCAAGGATTTCTTTATTTGCAGTGGAAAGCCTTTTTTTTGTGAATCTTCCCTTTGGGTTGGCCACAGATCCAGGGGGTTCACAAAGCATCTAGCCCCAGTGCTGGGCTTGCTGGAGACATCTCAATACTCATTTCCTCAATAATCTTTGCTCAGGAAGCAGTCGATTCGATATATTTCTACAGGAGGAAGCTGTTTTTAGGTTATAGCATGATCCCTACATACAGTCATACTCTAGGTCTTGGTAGAGGATCATTCTCTCTATCTGGAACTTGAAGATCCAGGCATTAGATTGCCAGAAGGCTCTGTTTTGGGGGTGTTGCAGAGCAAAAATTGGTGGTTGATATTCTTCCTTTTCAGGAATTTAGGGAATAATAGCCACTGATGCCACCCTTTCCAAGTTGATTTGAGGCTGGCTACAGTTCAGGGGGCCAATGCACCTTGCTCTGGATTATAGGACAAACCAGTTGTAGGTTCAATCCAGAAATGCCTCTGCAGGCATCTATATCGACCACCAGGGCAACACCAGAGGTCATGCGACTCATTCTGTCTGGGACAGTACAAATGCTGTCTCTATTGCCTATACATATTCCAGGGATAGAATAGTGGCAAGGGGAACTCTGCAGGGAATTCTACTATACTCTAAGTTCTACAACAGTTTGGGACAGGTGTGTCCAGGATGAGAGTCCCACTGCCAATAGGGGTAAATGTACTGGTAACATCTTAAGGAACGGTTCTCCCTTATTTGATGTTTTTTCTCCTGATTCGCCTTCTGCCACATCTTTTGCAAAGAATCCGTGAGGTGATAACACTTATATTAGTGTTGGCCGAATTAGCCCAAGAGGGCTTGGTACACTGACATAGCGCGTCTTGCGGAGGTTGCTCCTTGGACACTTCCAGTCCAGCAGGACCTGATGGTCTTGAGTCCTGTATCTCAGCACTGTTGAGCCCTTGGTAGCCAGCTTTGGGGAACTTCAATTACAGGATTTTGAAAAAGTTTGCCTGGGGTGAAGCTAGGAAGTGGCACCCGCAGAAATATGTGAGTGGGAGATTTTCTTTTGCTTTCTCCAATCAGTAGGGGAAAGGAGATTGGCCTTAAGTACCATTAAGGGTCAGAGTTCATCCCTATCCATTCTTTTCCAGAGGCCATTGTTTCTCACTTCTTGTTTCATACCTCATACAGCATGTAACTTGGACAGTTCCACCTGTCAGGCCATTCCTGTGTCCTTGATTGTCCTTGCAGAGGCCACATTTTGAACCAATAGGATTCTGTTGGTCCTTTTATCTCAGAAGGTGGCTTCTTTGGTTGCTATCACTTCACTGAATGGAGTGCCAGAGTTGACGGCTCTTTCATGCAAGGAGCCGCTCTTGGTCTTGCATCATAAGGTGATGTTGTGTCCTCATCCACTTTTATTGCCTAAAGTGGTTTCTAGTTTTCACTTAAATCAGGACAGTGTCTTGCCTTTTATTTTTCTTCTTATCCACAGTCAGCAGGAGAAAAATTGCTACATACTATAGAGGTTGTTCAGGCACTCAGGATCTACTTGAGTTGTCAGCACAGGTCAGGAATCCTGGTTTGTGTGGCTAAAAGCGCCCAGGAAGGGCAGACTGCATCCAGGTGGAATATTTAGCAGTGGATCTGCCAGTTTATCAATGATGCCAATGGTTTAAATGGCAAAAACCCATTTTTTTCTGGGGAGAGATTCTCTACCAGGTGTGGTCGAGTATCTTGGGCCATCCATCATAGGGGGTCAGTGGCCCAGGTGTGCAAGACCACTATTTGGTCTTTGGTTTATACATCTACAGGATTTTTACCAGGTGGCTGTCAATCACGTAGAAGATATTGCCTTTGGCCTCAGCGTATTACAAAGAGTACTGTAGGTCCTTCTATGGTGGCAGTTTCTATGATGGTGTCTCCCTCCCCTCAAGGATATTGCTTTGGGATGTTCCAAGTATTTATTATTATAATAACCGGCTCTGTGTCCTGTGATGTACGATAAAGAAAATGGGATTTTTTCTATAGCTTACCTGTAAAATCCTTTTCTTGGAGTACATCACAGGACACAGAGGTCCCTTCCCTCTTTTGGGAATTTATTGCTTGCTACAAAACTGATGTGCTTCCTGTGTAGGAGGGGTTATTTAGGGGAGGACTTCCTGTTTGATTGTTCTGATTTATCTGATGTATAACCCAACTAGTTATTATAATAACTGGCTCTGTGTCCTGTGATGTACTCCAAGAAAAGGATTTTGCAGATAAGCTGTAGAAAAATTCCTATTTTTTTAGTGATAAATACAACAGAGGAAAGAGAGCGTTCTCAGATGTAAACATCATAGTGTTTACATTTGTAAACGTTGTGATATGTTATCACAGCTATCACAATTTATAGAGCCAGTCAGATCGGCTCCATACTTCTGTGTGTGATTTGGCCATCCAGTGATGATTCAGATCACAGCCAGTAACAGGAACAATGACTATATGTTCATGTTGACCACCTGTTCCTTATGTCTGCAGTGCCATTTGTAAACAGCACTGCACAAATACACATCCACCACTCCACCATTTTTAACCACTTTCTGTCCCTTCACATTTAAATAAGTGTAGGGACTTCAAGTAGTTAAAACAAACTTGTGAGCTTGGCACTATTTTTTTAAATCTAGGTCTGGATGGGGCTACAGCAAAATTACTTTACTGAACCCTGATATCTCTATGTATACCTGTCAACTTCTCATGCTATCACATAGGGGACTTGTAAACAGCAATGTGAGGTATCTCTGCAAATGTTGGCATGAGAACAATAATTCTAGGATCATCCCTGATAACCTGTAATGGCTTTTAAAGCATCACCTATGGACAATTTTGGGTACTATAGTTTTTTGCCAATTCACAGGGCAACTTTAAGACTTGACATGTTTGCTATATACTGTATTTACTTGATGAAAGTCCATCTTTTTTATTTTACCAATACATTTAGAATGATATTGTGTTTGTACGCAGTAAAATTCATTTTAGTGTATTTATTTTACCAAAACTATACATTTATTAAACAGCAATGACATAAAAATTACAACTACCAATATTTTCTTATATACAGTATTTTCTTTCAGAAACTATATCACTATTTGGGGGTTTTTAAGTAATTTTCTAGCAAACGAAATGCAGATGTTATCATGTATGTGAAAAGTTAAAAAAATACCCCAGACTTCCAGTTGTTAAACATTTGGTTGTAGTGGTTATACTGTATTTACTAATACAGTATACATACAGTATAAATATACTGTATTTATCTGTTTGTGCATCATTGGAACATTTCTGTTAAATTCCTGTCCCTTTGAGGCATAACAGAAAATTAAAGGCGAAGCGCTATTTTGGGAGTGGGTTATGGCCCTCCTCAAACAGGCTATTGTGCTAAACCTGTAGGCAAATAAGAGAGTCTTAACCTTCGCTAAGTGGAAGAGTGGGTTTGATAATGAGTGCCTGCAGTGCCTCCATCCCAGACAGGGCCTCTATGAACAGAGGGATTTCTCTTCCTGAGAAAATAATTGGTAAACTAATCAAAACAATTAGAAGCAAAACTACTGCAACCCACTGACCTGGACATTTTATTGATAGGCAACTCCTATCCTCATATTGATTAGTGGTTCCAAATTGATAATAACTCCTACAGTAGGGAACAGACACAAGATACACTCTGCATCTTTCCAAATAACTGTTCTGCTTTATTATGATGCAATTGAAGGTTTTTATACACATGATTACGTAGGTATCACAATAATATTACAATTGTACGTTTATAGTAACAAGGAGCGTAACATAGGCAGACTAATTCTAATCAGGACTCAAAAGAATGCAAACATGTAATGAAAACATTATTAGTGCCATGTGCACAGTGAGGGCGGTATGCAATACATACAAAATAGAATACAATTGTATACAGAACATACACATTTCCTTTACACCATTAACCATAAACATATACAGTAGATGCACACCAGTATAGAAATAATACAAGCTTTATATGAAAAGATTAATAATAGTACATACTGTACATTTAACCACTTCAGCCTCGAAAGGATTTACCCCCTTCCTGACCAGAGCACTTTTTACAATTTGGCACTGCGTCGCTTTAACTGCTAATTGCGCGGTCATGCAATGCTGTACCCAAACAAAATTTGCGTCCTTTTCTTCCCACAAATAGAGCTTTCTTTTGATGGTATTTGATCACCTCTGCGGTTTTTATTTTTTGCGCTATAGACGGAAAAAGACCAAAAATTTTGAAAAAAAATGATATTTTCAACTTTTTGTTATAAAAAAAATCCAATAAACTCAATTTTAGTCATACATTTAGGTAAAAAAAATGTCAATACGTGTATATTTATTGGTTTGCGCAAAAGTTATAGCGTCTACAAACTAGGGTACATTTTCTGGAATTTACACAGCTTTTAGTTTATGACTGCCTATCTCATTTCTTGAGGTGCTAAAATGACAGGGCAGTACAAACCCCCCCAAATGACCCCATTTTGGAAAGTAGACACCCAAAGGAAATTGCTGAGAGGCATGTTAAGCCCATTAAATATTACATTTTTTTGTCCCAAGTGATTGAATAATGATAAAAAAATAAAAATAAAAAAATCTTTACAAAAAGTTGTCACGAAATGATATATTGCTCACACATGCCATGGTTATATGTGGAATTGCACCCCAAAATACATTTAGCTGCTCCTCCTGAGTATGGGGATACCACATGTGTGGGACTTTTTGGGAGCCTAGCCGCATACGGGGCCCCGAAAACCAAGCACTGCCTTCAGGATTTCGAAGGGCATAAATTTTTGATTTCACTCCTCACTACCTATCACAGTTTTGAAGGCCATAAAATGCCAAGATGGCACAAACCCCCCCCCCCAAATGACCCCATTTTGGAAATTAGACACCCCAAGCTATTTGCTGAGAGGCATGTTGAGTCCATGGAATATTTTATATTTTGCCACAGGTTGCAGGAAAATGACAAACCTTTTTTTTTTTGCACAAAGTTGTCACTAAATGATATATTGCTCACACAGGCCATGGGAATATGTGGAATTGCACCCCAAAATACATTCTGCTGATTCTCCTGAGTACGGGGATACCACATGTGTGGGACTTTTTGGGAGCCTAGCCGCGTACGGTGATTCGAAATCCAAGCACCGCCTTCAGGATTTCTAAGGGCGTAAATTTTTGATTTCACTCCTCACTACCTATCACAGTTTTGAAGGCCATAAAATGCCAAGATGGCACAACCCCCCCAAATTATCCCATTTTTGAAAGTAGACACCCCAAGCTATTTGTTGAGAGGCATGTTGAGTCCATGGAATATTTTATATTTTGTCACAAGTTGCGGGAAAGTGACAAACTTTTTTTTTTTTTGTACAAAGTTGTCACTAAATGATTTATTTCTCAAACATGCCATGGGCATATGTGGTATTACACCCCAAAATACATTCTGCTGCTTCTCCTGAGTATGGGGATACCACATGAGTGGGACTTTTTGGGGGCCTAGCTGCATATGGGGCCCCGAAAACCAATCACTGCCTTCAGGATTTCTAAGGGCATACATTTTTTATTTCACTCCTCACTACCTATCACAGTTTCGTAGGCCATAAAATGCCAAGATAGCACAAAACCCCCCCAAATGACCCCATTTTGGAAGACACCCCAAGCTATTTGCTGAGAGGCATGGTGAATATTTTGCAGCTCTCATTTGTTTTTGAAAAGGAAGAAAGACAAGAAAAATTTTTTTTTTTTTCTTTTTTCAATTTTCAAAACTTTGTGGCAAAAAGTGAGGTCTGCAAAATACTCGCCATACCTCTCAGCAAATAGCTTGGGGTGTCCACTTTCCAAAATGGGGTCATTTGGGGGGGGTTTGTGCCATCTGGGCATTCCATGGCCTCCGAAACTGTGATAGGCAGTGAATAGTGAAATCAAAAATTTACACCCTTAGAAAGCGTGAAGGTGGTGCTTGGTTTTCGGGGTCCCGTACGCAGCTAGGCTCCCAAAAAGTCTCACACATGTGGTATCCCCAAACTCAGGAGAAGCAACAAAATGTATTTTGGGATGTAATTTCACATATTCCCATTGCATGTTTGAGCAATATATCATTTAGTGACAACTTTGTGCAAAAAAAAAAAAGTTTTGTCTTTGTACCGCAACTTGTGTCACAATATAAATACCGTATTTATCGGCGTATAACACGCACTTTTTTCCCCTTAAAATCAGGGGAAAATCACAGGTGCATGTTATACGCCGATCCCATGCGATCCCGAGCTGTCACATCTTCAAAATCGCCCACCGCGATTTGAAAATGGTGCCGCCGGCGCCGAAATACACAGAGCCGGTCCTCGGCTCTTCTCGGCGGCTCTCGTTCACTTTCGGCTCCACTCGTGGCCCCGAGTGGAGCTATCCGAACCTACTCGGCTAGGTTCGGATAGCTCCGCTCGGGACTACGAGTGGAGCCGAAAGTGAACGAGAGCCGCCGGGAAGAGCCGAGGACCGGCTCTGTGTATTTCGGTGCCGGCGGCGCCATTTTCAAATCGCGGTCGGCGATTTTGAAGCCCAGGCTGCACTGAGGAAGGCTGCACTGGGGCAAGGCTGCACTGGGGAAGGCTGCACTGACAAGGCTCCACTGGGGAAGGCTGCACTGGGGAAGGCTGCACTGACAAGGCTGCACTGGGGAAGGCTGCACTGGGGAAGGCTGCACTGACAAGGCTGCACTGGGGAAGGCTGCACTGACAAGGCTGCACTGGGGAAGGCTGCACTGACAAGGCTGCACTGGGGAAGGCTGCACTGGGGAAGGCTGCACTGACAAGGCTGCACTGACATGGCTGCACTGACAAGGCTGCACTGACAAGGCTGCACTGACATGGCTGCACTGACAAGGCTGCACTGACATGGCTGCACTGGGGCAAGGCTGCACTGAGAAGGCTGCAATGATGGGCATTTAAATGTAAGTTTTTTTCCCTTCAACTTCCCTCCTAAAAGTTTTTTTTTCCTTAAAATTCCCTCCTAAATTGGGGTGCGTGTTATACGCCGGTGCGTGCTATACGCCGATAAATATGGTATTCCATGGACTCGACATGCCTCTCAGCAAATAGATTGGAGTGTCTACTTTCCAAAATGGGGTCATTTGAACTGTCCTGGCATTTTATGCACAACATTTAGAAGCTTATGTCACACATCACCCACTCTTCCAACCACTTGAAGACAAAGCCCTTTCTGACACTTTTTGTTTACATGAAAAAATTATTTTTTTTTGCAAGAAAATTACTTTGAACCCCCAAACATTATATATATATATTTTTTTTTTTTAAGCAAAGGCCCTACAGATTAAAATGGTGGGTGTTTCATTTTTTTTTCACACAGTATTTGCGCAGCGATTTTTCAAACTCATTTTTTGGGGAAAAAACACACTTTTTTAAATTTTAATGCACTAAAACACACTATATTTCCCAAATGTTTGATTGAATAAAAAAGATGATCTTAGCCGAGTACATGGATACCAAACACGACATGCTTTAAAATTGAGCACAAATGTGTAGTGGCGACAAACTAAATACATTTTTAAAAGCCTTTAAAAGCCTTTACAGGTTACCACTTTAGATTTATAGAAGAGGTCTACTGCTAAAATTACTGCCCTCGATCTGACCTTTGAGGTGATATCTCACATGCATGGTGCAATTGCTGTTTACATTTGACGCCAGACCGACACTTGATTCGCCTTTGCGCGAGAGCGGGGGGGACAGGGGTGCTTTTTTTTCTTTTTTTTTTGCTTTTTTATCTTATTTTTAAACTGTTCCTTTCTTTTTCTTTTTTTTTTTTTTTAGCATTTTTATTGTTATCTCAGGGAATGTAAATATCCCCTATGGTAGCAATAGGTAGTGACAGGTACTCTTTTTTTTTTTAAATTGGGGTCTATTAGACCCTAGATCTCTCCTCTGCCCTCAAAGCATCTGACCACACCAAGATTGGTGTGATAAAATGCTTTCCCAATTTCCCAATGGCGCTGTTTACATCTGGCGAAATCTAAGTCATAAAATGCTTGTAGCTTCAGGTTTCTTAGGCCATAGAGATGATTGGAGCCATTCTGGTCTCTGATCAGCTCTATGGTCAGCTGGCCGAATCAACGGCTGCATTCTCAGGTTCCCTGTTGGGACAGGAGAGACAGAGAAAAAAAGACGGAAGACGGTGGGAGGGGGGGGTCATTCCCTCCCACTGCTTGTAAAAGCAGTCTAGAGGCTAATTAGCTGCTAGGATTGCTTTTACATGAAAGCTGACTGCTGGCTGAAAAGAATGATACCAAGATGATACCTAAACCTGCAGGCATCATTCTGGTATAACCACTTAAAGTCCAGCAACATACCAGTACCTTGCTGGTCCTTGTTGGGCATATATTGTAAACTTTTTTTTCATGCAGCCTGTGGGCTGAACGAAAAAAAGAGATTGATCGGTGGGTATGCCCACCATTAGAAAACCTCCCTTCATCCACCCACTTCTAATGATGTGCATATATGCACCGTTTATATATGCCGAAGCATTGGGGCATCCTCCTGCAAAAGGTAGGAGCAAATCGTTCCTCCGCCCACTGCTGCCCCCACGCTTTGGCATATATGCTGAAGTATGTAACTGTGGTGGTGAAATCACCTCCGACAGCGCTGGAGTCACGGCTTTATGTATCGTGGGAGCAAACGCTGTTGCTGTCAAGATAAATAAATCCGCGCTGCAACTGAATGGCGTACCTGCTAAGCAAATGATGGTTAACAATAAAACAATAAAACAAAGTAATATTACAGTATAACAGTAAGACTTACCATACCTGCAAAGCAAATACAAAAAAAACATAGTAAAAAATAAAACATTTAACGCAACCTGTGCCTAAAATATATATATGCCAAAGCATGGGGGCATCCTCCCACAAAAGGTAGGAACAAATCGCTCCTCCGCCCACTGCTGCCCCCACGCTTCGGCATATATGCTGAAGTATGTAACTGTGGTGGTGAAATCACCTCCGGCAGCGCTGGAGTCACGGCTTTATGTATCGTGGGAGCAAACGCTGTTGCTGTCAAGATAAGTAAATCCGCGCTGCAACTGAATGGCGTACCTGCTAAGCAAATGATGGTTAACAATAAAACAAAATAACATTACAGTATAACAGTAATGCCCCGTACACACGGTCGGATTTTCCGATGGACATTGTCCGATCGGAGCGTGTTGTCGGAAATTCCGACCGTGTGTGGGCTCCATCGGACATTTTCCATCGGATTTTCCGACATACAAAGTTGGACAGCAGGAGATAAAATTTTCCGACAACAAAATCCGATCGCGTCAATTCCGACCGTGTGTGGCCTGTTCCGACGCACAAAGTGCCACGCATGCTCAGAAGAAATTCCGACACGGGACAGCTCGTTCTGGTAAACTTAGCGTTCGCAATGGATACAGCACTTTCGTCACGCTGCAATGTTCAAAATGGTTTAATACAGCGCACTCTCTTCTTCTTTATAATGTGACAAGAATTAAGTAGTTTTGCTGCTCATATTCACACACACTTCTCACAAACTTCTTTAGTTACTATTTATCGGTATTCCCTCAATATATTTTGATTTCTCACATCTGACAACATATTTTTTTTTTTTTTTTTTTGACTTTAATGTAGAATCTTTTTTTGTGTTTCTCTTTTTTAATTTTTTTTTTTGGTGATTTTGATTTGTACTCCCGAAAATGTTTGTGTGTTTTTTGTGACAAGTTCCCACAACACCATTGATATGTTGTTCTATTTAATCTGTAGGAGATTGTTTGGTGTTGTTGTCCCTTGTTAATTTCACATTTTATGTTAGAAATGTACCTGAATCGTCACCAACAAACTGTCCTTTTTGGATGAAAACACACACAGGAGAGTAGAATTTACCTAAAAATATTTTATTAAGGGGTCACAACTATAAACAAAGAGGGAGGCAACGCTGGAGAAACTGCAGAAGTGGGTGAAGCCTGGGACCCCCAGGGCAGACATCAATTATTTAAAAGCAAAATTGGTGGCCTGAGGAGTCCATATCTAAGGGAGGGCAGTCTGGTCCAGAAGTCCCAGAAAATCCGGAAAGCAGCAGATGACATCTGTGTCCCCAGGCTGTGGTCATACGAGAGACTGCATCTTCTGTCAGACCAGACTGAACCCAGGGTCATCACTCTTTGGTCTTCCTTCCACGCTTCCTTCCAGCCTTTGGCTGTGGTGGTGGAGTTGTGGCAGCAGGAGGAGGAGGAGGAGGATCGTCGATCTCAATGACATCCGTCTTGTGTGTCAGTTCCCCACTCTCCCCCTTACGTAGGACTTTATAAATCAGGTCCTCAGAGATCTTGCGTTGGCCCTCCTGCATGCCCAGCAATTTGGTGGCAGCCATGCAGGCAAAGGCCTCTTCAGTACTGGGGAAGGCTCTGAGGGACGCAGAAGCCTCCTGGATCAGCCTGTATGCTGAATCCTGCACAGGACTGGGAGTGGCCTTCCTGGCTCATTTATGTGGCAGGCGGACGGGAGGGACCTGAGACTCATTCAGGCTGCGACTGGTCCCAGGCTTCTCTTGGCTGCCACATTCCACAGCCTCCTCTTGGCTGAGGTCTTCCTGTGTATGAAAAAGGGACATAGTTTTAGTATTTTTTCAATCAATCACACACAATTTTCACCTATTGACTGCTGCAAATTCAATGTTAACAAATATAACAGACTATCCTTCTGAGCCCAGCATTTTGCATTCTTGTCCCAATTTTGGGTGACCACTACTGTCTATTGATATGTAAAACACTTTTTTTAATCAGCAATTAATGATCAATAATAACATCTAGTAAACATCATTTATTTATTGCCCAGAAATCTGTAGAAGAATGCTATACCTGACTCCAGCTGGGCTCCTCCACTTCTTCCTGGCTGGAAGGCCCAGGTTGGACATCGGAAGCCTCAGCTGGTATGGAAGGAAGAGTGGAAGGAAGAGTGGAGAGGGATTCCCTGACTTCAGTGTGGTCTGACAGAAATCGCAGTCTCTCATAGTACCACAGCCTGGGGACATAAATGTCATCTGCTGCAGCTCCGGACCTCTGGGAATCTGTGACCTTCTTGCGCTCCCTAAGATAAGTGCTCCTCAGGCCACCAATTTTAGCTTTTAAATAAGGGATGGTTGCTGTGGGGACCACCGGCTTCACCAACTCCAGCAGTTTCTCCAGCGCTGCCTGCCTCTTTTGTTTATGGTTATAGTGGGGTGTCTCACTTGCCACAGACAGGGCAGCTCCCTGTACTTGTCAATAAACAGGGGCAGGAAATTGTGGTCGTTGAACCCATCCATTTTCTCTGCAAGACACAACACAAGACAAACCCTAATGTCAGGCCAAACTCCCCTAATCTTGTTACAATATAGGCTTCCATTTCGAAGCAGTATAGGCCCAAGTTTAGATCCTACCTTCGTTAGCACGATCGGCGTCTCCGATGCTCCTTCCTCCGCTCACAGATCGTACGTAAGACGCGCGCGTTACGATTTATACACACTGCGCATGCGTATAACTCCGCCCGCCCCTGACGTTCTTTCTATTCTATTCCCCACCCCTTTTCGTTCGGCGCAGTGGAGGAAGAGCACATGGCGGATAGACAGCAGGATCGTGCTAATTACAGCAACGAGGAGGAGGAGGAAAGGCCGGAGCCTGAAACGTCCCGATCCAGAAAGAGATTAAAGGACTCAAATATGTCCTTTGGGGAGATGTTGGAGATGGTGGACATCCTGAAGAAGGCCGACTATGATGGAAAGTATGGGCCTTACCCCAACCACAATGTCCGAAAGGCCAAGATCATGGCGAAAGTGGTCAGAAGTCTGCACCGGAAATTCAGGGTACGACGATCGAAAGATCAGCTCAGGAAGCGGTGGTCGGACCTGAAATTACGAGAACATGAGCAGTACAGAAAGATCCAGAGAGTGCTGCAAAAAAGTAAGTAGTTGTGCTGTGTTCCTATTGTTCTTGTGTTTATTACGTTCGTGCTGCTCCATGTGCTTTTAGGAACTGTTGTACAGTTTAAAATGGCAACTTTCATGTTCATGGGCACATTATTCGTTCGGATCACACATTTTTATTTCGGACGATAAAATACCATTGTTTAGGCCATATGCATTTGGCCACCATTTTGAGGCCCTATACTTGTCTTCAAAGAATTTGGTTGTGTAGATGGCTTTGTTACTAGAATGAAATGCAAACTAGATTGTGTGTAAGGAGAGGACACTGAGCAGCTGTTTTCACATCTGGACACTGGAGCACTAGTGTGGGACACAAGAACACCATTTTTATTAGGGGGGCCACACAGGTGCTCCAGTGTATACTATAGGGGGGGGGCTACATCTGTGAAGCTTGTACCAAACAGGTAAAGTATTGCAGCTTGACAAAGGACACTAAAAAAGCTACATCTTGGAACTCGGCTAAAATAGACAATTGTACCCCACTTCCAAGCAATGTTTCATCTTTATAGTTCTGCCATCAAATATCTGTGTGCTAATTATACCATTTTTGTTTTACATAGGGGAGAAAAGACTCGGAGGACACCCCTCATTCGAGGAGACCAGAGCCCCCCCCCCTCTGGAAGAAGGGGAAATCCCCCCAACACAAGATGAGCAGGAGGAAGAAGACGTGGTGGAACTAGTCACCACAACAGGTGAGTGTCTGCGACCACAGGCTCAGATAAGAGATGGATGGCGGCATATTTTTTAGACCTAATTTATTTTGGGGTTCCTCTCTTTTTAGGTGATCGTGAGGTTGTGGATGAAGATCCTTTCACATCCGAAAGTGCCCAGATCCTGATCGGGGAGATCATGGGGTGTAATTTACAATTGGAAAACATCAAGCAAAACATCAATGATGTTATTCCAAAATATAAAAACATCATTGATATTTTGGGGCGAGTTTAAAACCCCTCCAAATCACTTTCTTCTTTTGTGTGCTACAATGTGCGAAATGTTTTTGTGATTTTTCCCAAAGCCAAATTTGGAGGATGCACACAGTGTGTCAACATGTGCTATCTGCCATCACGGGAGATCAATGGACGCGTTTTGGGGGTGCAACCCCTTCCTCAATAATAAAGTAGCGGTGAGGAAGGGCTTTCTCCCGCAAAACACGTCCCTTGATCCCCCGTGATGGCAGCTAGCACATGTTGACATTGGGAAATTTGTGTGCATCTTCCAAATTTGGCTTTTCCTGGGGTGATTTCCCCCCATCTGAACGCAATATCAAACACAGTTCCTAAATACTCATGTCTGATATTGCCTTCAAGTTCTACCAAATGTGAACTTTGTAAAATCAAGATTTGTGTCTTTCTTGTTGGTTTTACACAGGCCTGTTTTCTATAAAATGGACATTTTGATTTTGGATAATGACACCCCAAAAATTGTTATACAACAAACATGTTGGTTTGTCAGAAAAACCTTTGGTAAATGCACATGTGATTGTGCAGGTATTAAAAAGATTGCTCATCAAGAATGTGTGGATTATTGTCTCAACGCTACAACACTTTTGGGGTGATGTAATTGTTGTTTTATGAGAAAATGGGGGTTATTTCCTAAGGGCAAATCCTCTTTGCACTACAAGTGCAATTTCAGTGCAGTTGCAAGTGCACTTGTAGTGAAAAGTGTCTTTGCATTTAGTAAATAACAGCCAACAGTGCTTTGTATAAGGTTACACAATCACAACATTTTCTGCACTCCGCACATTTCTATCAGGGTCAGCTAAAACAAACACAAGCAGTAAATGTCCACAAAGAAGAGCCTGGGGGGAGATGCCTGCCGAGAACTTGAGGTCCTGCAGACTTCTCCCTGTGGCCAAATACTGCAGGGTAGCAATGAGCCTCTGCTCCGGAGTGATGGCTTGCCTCATGCAGGTATCCTGACTGCTGATATAAGGGGTCAGCGAAGCCAACAAACGGTGAAATACGGGGTCCGTCATCCGGAGAAAGTTCCTGAAATCATCAGGATTATTCTCACGGATCTCACGGAGCAAAGGCATATGACAGAACTGGTCACGCTGAAGCAACCAATTCTTGGTCCATGAACTCCTCCCCACCCTGTTCATGGACTGGACTTGTGTCAAGGTCAGGACCCCAACACCAAGCCCCCGCACAGCACGAACTGTACGAGGAGTAAGCATACGAAACATGGCTAGAAAACGGTCGGCTGCTCAGAATGAAGTAACAGAACGCACTGAAGAACAGCAAGGCCTGTGAAGAGCGACCTGAAAACCAGTAACGAACGAACAAGAATACAATGACTACTTAAAGTCACGCGGAACTTGCTTGCACGCACTGAAGAGCAGATACAAACCCACAAGCACAAACTGAACGGCAGAAAACGATCTGAAAGCCACGAGTCTGAAAAAGCGCGAATCGTCTCTCACCAAACTTTTACTAACACGAGATTAGCAAAAGGAGCCCAAAGGGTGCCGCGCTTGGTTCTGAACCGGCCTTTTCTAGTCTCGTCGTACGTGGTGTACGTGACCGCGTGGTTGTCGATCGGAAATTCCGACAACTTTGTGCGACCGTGTGTAGGCAAAACAAGTTTGAGCCAACATCCGTCGGAAAAAATCCTAGGATTTTGTTGTCAGAATGTCCGAACAAAGTCCGACCGTGTGTACGGGGCATAAGACTTACCATACCTGCAAAGCAAATACAAAAAAACATAGTAAAAAATAAAACATTTAATGCAACCTGTGCCTAAAATATATATATGCCGAAGCATGGGGGCATCCTCCCGCAAAAGGTAGGAGCAAATCGCTCCTCCGCCCACTGCTGCCCCCACGCTTCAGCATATATGCTGAAGTATGTAACTGTGGTGGTGAAATCACCTCCGACAGCGCTGGAGTCATGGCTTTATGTATCGTGGGAGCAAACGCTGTTGCTGTCAAGATAAATAAATCTGCGCTGCAGCTGAATGGCGTATCTGAAAACAAAAAAATGGTTAACAATAAAACACAGTAAACTATAAAAAAAGACATACCTGAAAAGCAAACATGATAAAACATAACAACAATAAAACATTGCAGAATAGAATACAGTAAAAAAGAGCAGAACAATAGAGAGAGAGTAGATAGAGAGAGAACAATAAAAGACAACTATTTTAGTTTTTTTTACTTTATATTTTTTTGTGTATTTTTTTTTTTTTTACATTTTTTTTTATAACTGTAACTTTAATAACTGTAACCGGTTCCAGGTTTGGGTCTCTCAAAATGCGATGGCATCTTGGGAGACCCTGTGAAAGTGTGTCCTAGTCTGTGCAATGCTGTACCCTACGCTAAAACTCAACTAGTGTATGGTAGCGCTCAAAACATTCCCCAATGCATAAACCAGGATTGTCAGGACAGGAGGGACAATAATACCGGGTGTCACGCCTATATAGCCCGCTTTCTGCAGACACGACATTTTCTTTGGTGGGCTCGTTGGGTAGGGGTACTCAGGAGGACATAAGGAAAATGTCTCTCATGCAGCCGGCTTACTGCATTTGGTTGGGGAAGGTGAGGTGGAGCACCGTCTGGAAACAGAAGGGCTCTGACGATCTCTTCCTGGAATTTAAGGAAGGATCCAGTCTGTCCTGAAGCTCTGTATAGCACATGAGCGTTTAGCAAAGCCAATTAAAATAAGTATACAGACACTTTTTTGTACCAGCGTCTGGCCTTACAGGCAACTAGGTACGGCGCCAACAACTGGTCGTTAAAGGTCCACTCCTCCCATTATTTGGTTATATTCGTGGACACAGAGGGGTTTCTCCACAACACCAGTCGCCGTAGTAATTTGGACCGTCGTGTCTGCATGAAGGGAGGTAAGAATGAAAACATTCTTATTGTCACTCCACTTCATAGCGAAAACAGTGAATAAAAATCAAATGGCGTAAAATCAACTGTTTCCACCTGAATTCCGGGTTGGCCAGTGAATGGGGGAAGTACGGGTGCTGCAGAAGTGGTGGGCTCCCAATTAGGATTGGCAAATGCAGCAGGAAGGGCACTATGGGCATGACGGGCCTGTGATCGTCTTCTTGGTGGCAGCGGGACACTACTTGTGCTTGCCACCTTGCCAGCTTGAACTGCACTTATGGGACTCGCCACGTCACCACGTGATACTGCAGTGCTGGATGTACGACCAGGGTGTACTAGGCCGCTGGTGCTTGCCAGTTCACCAGAAGGAATAGCGGCGCTAGTACTGCTCTGCTCCATACGAGAGCCCTGTGGTTCTTGCACATCAAGGACAGAAGAAGAAGTTTGGGGTCTCTTACGCCTGACCTTGGCAGGGACCACAACTCCGTCGTCAGAGCTATCTGTCATGGAGCCGCTGTCATCTACAGGATCGTATTCTGAGCCTGAATCTGACAGATGAGTGACTTCCTCTTCACTATCTGTCATGCTCACAAACGTGTAGGCCTCTTCACTAGTGTACCTTCGATTTGCCAGTTTGGGCTCTAAATTTAGGAGTACACTAATGAGACTCACAGGTCAAAAAATCTCCTGACTGTCAGCGACTGTATCAAAACGCTACCAAAAAACTGTTAGCGATCGCAGGGATCAGGCCTGACTCTGCGAACGCTGCAGTTATATGTGCTTAGTGTTTTGTAAGTGTCAGTGATCGATCGATACTGCACTTGGGTGGGCTGGGCTGGGCCGAGGGGCAAAACGCAGGTGCTAGCAGGTATCTGGGCTGATCCCACTAACACTGCATTTTTGGGGACCCTAAACTGCTGGGGACGCTAGTAAAGATCTGATCGGATCAGATATTGATCCGTTCAGATACTATACAACTAAGGGAGGTGTATGCTGCGTGCGTGGGTGTTAGCAGTACTGGCACTAACCTGACGCTGCCTGGGGCGACATAGACCTTATCTGACCCTAAAAACTTAACTTATATCACCGCTGGGCGATTAGGGGGGCTAAACCTTTATAAGGTAATAAACGGCGGGTGCCCTGAAACTATAATAAACTATAATAAACAAACTAACTAACCAGCGTCACCCGTAACAGTTATACGGTGATCACTGGTGAAAGGGTTAACTAGGGGGCAATCAGGGGGTTAAAACCTTTATTAGGTAGTATATGGGGGTCCCTGTCGCTATAAAACACTGACGGCGAACCTATATACTTAACTCCCTAACTAGCGTCACCTGTGTCACTAATACAGCGATCAGAAAAACGATTGCTTAGTGACACTGGCGACGGGGGTGATCACGGGGTTAAAACTTTATTGGGGGGTTAGGGGGGTACCCTAGACCTAAAGGGGGCTAACCCTAACTGCCCTACCACTTATAACTGTCACAAATGACACCAATGCAATAATCAGAAAAAAAAACTGCCTTTGGTGTCACTGTGACAGGGGGTACAGGGGGGTGATTGGGGGGTGATGGGGGGGTGAAAAGTGTGCCTGCGTGTTCTACTGGAAGTGTAGTGTTGGTGCACTTACTTGGATGTCTTCTCTCCTCTGCGTCGGAACGAAAAGACCGGCTCGAGGAGAGATGACATCACTTCCTCCGCTTCTGTTTACATTACAGAAGCAGAGGAAGCATTTCATTCGCCAGGAGCGATCCCCCTCACCTTTGATCGCCCCTGATGAGAATCCGACCGCTGCAGGCACCGGGGGGGTCTGATCGGACCCCCCGCCCGCGGGCAGGCAAGGACGTACAGGTAAGCCCTTATGCCTGCCCGTGCCATTCTGCCGACATACATCATCGTGCGGTGGTCGGCAACTGGTTAATGTTCAAACTGACATTATCAGTAAAGGCCCCAATAGGAGTCCTGGTGGAATTGTATACATATACCTATATATATGTGTGTGCGTGTGTGTTTGTGTATATATATAATTTATAGTGATACCTCAAGAAAAAAGTTGCATAAAAGTCCCTAGCAGGGGCCCCTGAGGATGATGCAGCATCTGTATTTGTGTCTGAAGACAAAATTTGCAGTGATGAGGAGACTTTCCAGCCATTACCCAACCAGTCTGGAACGCAGTCCTAGTTATCTGGCACTGTTATGCCCTGTACACATGGTCGGACATTGATCGGACATTCCGACAACAAAATCCATGGATTTTTTCTGATGGATGTTGGCTCAAACTTGTCTTGCATACACATGGTCACACAAAGTTGTCGGAAAATCCGAGTGGTGACGTAAAACACATACGTCGGGACTATAAAGGGGGCAGTGGCCAATAGCTTACGTCTCTTATTTTATTCTGTGCATGTGTGGCACTTTGTGAGATGGATTTGTGTACACACGATCTGAATTTCCGACAACGGATTTTGTTATCGGAAAATTTTATAGCAAGCTCTCAAACTTTGTGTGTCGGAAATTCCGATGGAAAATGTGTGTGTGATAGGACCTTGTTGTCGGAAATTCCGACCGTGTGTGGGCTCCATCATTTTCCATCGGAAAATCCGACCGTGTGTACAGGGCATTAACGTGAGGTAGTAATAGGGCAGAGATACTCTATTTAGCATGAGGATTCAGCAATACACTCAAGAAGCTATGAGCAGCTGCAGTTAAACTATTAGAACATATTATTATTTGCATAATCGTCTCTTCTGATCTGGTATTAGTAGCATGGACAGAACATGACACCGCAAGAGCAACACACATTTTTTGTACATTTTGTAAATGCGAGCAGAACTGTGTGATTTGGTGTGCATTCCTGAAACTTTATACTGTGAATACAGCCTAAGTGTACATATACCAAAACATTTTTAGGTTTTGGATACAGTGGTGAAGGGTTCAAATCCCTATCAGGTTTTTATTGCTTTCTTTCATTCAAGGAATGATTTACCCTTTGTCCTGGTCACAAAGGCAAAATTCTAGGGAATATGTTAAATTTTACAGTTGTCACCAGAACAGGAAGTAAGGAAAATGTCTTTCAATAAAAACACGTGTTTCAGTGACACCTGTCTAGAAAAGTATATTCTCTCACCTCTCAGAGGTTTAATCTGATTTCCTGCTGCATCTCTAGGACAGGAAGTGAAGGGGAATATACTTAATGAGTCAAAAAAAAAAAAAAAATTGAAAGGGAATTTACCTCTTCCTCGCTTTAGCCAAAACTGGGGAAAAAAAAGTGTTAGCTTTACATGCTCTTTCATGTACTGCCTCTACCATGACCGCAGGCAGTTAATAAACTATTAAACCGCTGTGGCTGATTTCCTCTGCTGGTGCTCTTTCTATTCTGCTCCTCTATGACTGAGTAAGGGCTCATTTACACTTACTTCGGCTTCAACACACACACAACGGCTAGTTTACACTTGCTTCAAAACAAGGCTTCGGACATGATTTGTTAAAGCTCTCTGAACGCGAGTCAAAGCCCCTGTCACTAAATAAAATGGTTAGCTTACAGTCCTGTTTACACCTTGCTTTGGCTTTGCTTCGGCTTCACTTCAAAAATTATACCCCATGTAGCTTTAGCTTTTTGGTGCTTCACAGCCTCCATAAAGGTCTATGGCAAAGCTCGCTTGAAACTTCAATGAGGCCTCATCGAAGCCTCATCAAAGCCCCACCAAAGCCTCATCGAAGCACCAAGTGTAAACTAGCCCTAAGGAAATAACTAGTCATAGAAGGGAAGACAAAATGCCGGAAGCTGAGGGGGATTACTGTACAAGGGTTTCCTTAAAATGTCAGGCATTTCAGAAGGGGAAAGTTTATTTTGATTCTATATTTCCCTCACTGGGTAGTTTAGTATATAATATACCATGTGTGTGTGAGTATGGTGTTCTTAAAAAACAACCTGAAAATTCTCCCTTGCAGTGGGCCTGTGCATGCACTGCAAAGGTTAATAACAGCTTGTATAGTCTAAGCCAGGGGTGCTCAACTGGTGGCCCGCAAGCCCAGAGCATCAGAGTGGATAGAGGGAGGAAGCAAGTGGCTGTGGAGGGAACAGGAGCTGCATAAGTCAATGCTTCCTCTAAAACAGGGGTCTCAACTGGTGGCCCTCCAGCTTTTGCAAAACTACAAATTCCATGAGGCATTGCAAGGCTGACAGTTACAAGCCTGACTCCCACAAACTGAGGCATGATGGGACTTGTAGTTTCACAACAGCTGGAGGGCCACCAGTTTGAGACCCCTGCTCTAAAACGTCAACTCCTCTCCCAGTACAGGAGTTTTGATACGCTGTCTAAAAGAGTACCACACCTGCAAGATATAAAAGAACTCTAAAGAAATATTAAATACATGGGGACAATGCTAGATTGCTGCTATTGCCACTGGAGGGTCTCATCCATATATTGAAAAGTATCAAAGAACAAAAGTGTGTGTGATGGGACTCTTATTGCCTTCAATGCACAAATATACACTCACAAATTATTTTAACATTTGTTTTATATACCGTGTCCTTAGTTTATCAATTTAAAACAATTAATTTTTTAAAAACACATCCTTATACATATGACATCCAATCTACCACTTGTCCCATGAAAAGGATTAATGGCAGGGAGATCCTCCAAAGTTATGAATTGTATGTCTACAATCCTCTTCAACAGGACCTCGAGTCTCTCATGCAAGCAGGGCCGATCCTAGGGTCGCAGATGCCTGAGTGCAGAAATATTTCTGGCACCCCACATGGGCGTGGCCATCTTACTAACTCCTCCTCTTTACAAATGTTTCTATGGCAACGACTCAAACACAGAGATGCTCCCCTAAAGAATCTTTGTTATGCTGGGATCCTCCCACAATCTCTTAACAATAAACAAAATACAGGAAGAGAAGCAGAGTACTCTAATGGGACCCGGAGGGGGGGGTCTCTCTACTGGACCTCTGTTAGAGAGTCTGTTAGAAAGAGCCCCCAGGCATACTGCAGACATACTACTGGGGATGGTCAGAAACTGAAGACATGATACAGGAGATGGTTAGAGACTGCAGACATACTACAGTAGATGGTCAGAGACTGCAGATGTGATACAGGAGATGGTCAGAGACTGCGGACATGATACAAGAGATGGTCAGAGACTGCAGAAATGACACAAGAGATCAATGCATTAACGCAGCCTCACCAGTGCCCATCAAATGCAGCTTATCAGTGCCCATCAAATGCAGCCTACCAGTGCCTACCAATTCCAGCCTACCAGTGCCCACCAAATGCAGCTTTATCAGTTCCCACCAATTGCAGCCTACCAGTGCCCCTGGATCACACATAGCAGGGATCTCCTGCTGTCACGGAGCTTGGATTTGAATCTCCTGGGCGGCCACTGTAACAAAGTCCCGCCTCCTAGACCAACTCGCGGCTCTTATTATCCATGTCACACTGATTAAATTTCACAGCATTGGATCAGTGTTCCATCTGTTAAAGGAGCCCAATCTAGAAGGCGGGACTTTGTTACAGCGCTGCCGGGCATTTCAGACGAAAGCTCCATGCGGTGTGTGTGAGACACAAGGAGAGAAGGAGAGAGGGGAGCACTCTGCCATTTCGGCGCCTCCCCCCTCTGCAGCACCTGGGTGCGGTGCACCCCACGCACCCACCCAGGATTGGCTCTGCATGGAAGTATAATCGAACACTATGATGACATCAAAGAGAAAATATATACAGTGCCTTGAAAAAGTATTCATACCCCTTGAAATTTTCCACATTTTGTCATGTTACAACCAAAAAGGTAAATGTATTTTATTGGGATTTTAGATAGACCAACACAAAGTGGCACATAATTGTGAAGTGGAAGGAAAATGATAAATGGTTTTCACAAAATAGTGCATTTGTATTCAGCCCCCTAACCCATAACTAAAATCTATTGGAACCAATTGCCTTCAGAAGTCACCTAATTAGTAAAGCACAACTGCAAACCTACCAAGGCATGGCCATCCACCTAAACTGACAGGCCAGGCAAAGAGAGCATTAATCAGAGAAGCAGCCAAGAGGCCCATGGTAACTCTGGAGGAAAAAAGGGTCCCCAAAAAGGGTCAAAAGTATCAGTTAGTGTCCGATTTGTCTATTGCAATATCGTAGTCCTGCTATAAGTTTCTGATCACCGCCATTACTAGTAAAAAAAAAAATATCCCATAGTTTGTAGATGCTATAACTTTTGCCCAAACCAATCAATATACACTTATTGGGATTTTTGTACCAAAAATATGTAGCAATATACATATTGACCTAAATTTATGAAGAAATTAGATTTTTTCTCAATTTTTTTTTATTGGATATGTTTTATAGCAGAAAGTAAAAAATATATATATTTTTTTTTCCAAAGTGTTGGCTTTTTTTGTTTATAGCGCAAAAAATAAAAACCGCAGAGGTGATCAAATACCACCAAAAGAAAGCTCTATTTGTGGGAGAAAAAGGACATACATTTTATTTAGGTACAGCATTGTACAACGCAATTGTTAAAGTGGTGTTCCGGCCGAAATTATACTTTTTAAATAAAAATACCCCTATAATACACAAGCTTAATGTATTCTAGTAAAGTTAGTCTGTAAACTAAGGTCTGTTTTGTTAGTTTATAGCAGTAGTTTGTTATTTTATAAACTTATAGCAGGCCGTGGCCATCTTAAGTGTGGGCATCTGAAGCCAGACTGTATTTCTTCCTGGATCTCATCCTTGCAGATCTCGTACATGCTCAGTGCAGCACAAGCAGTGTAATAGGTTTCAGGTCAGGTTTCCATAGCAACGGCAGTGTCAGAGGAAGTTGCCGCCCCTTCCCAGAAGGCATTGAAAACAGGAAATTATGCGATGGGCCGCGGCCAGGGAGGAGGAAGTGAAAAATTAATACAGCAGATATACAGTAGGTGCTGAGAAAAAAAAAAAAAAATATCCAATTCGTTTACAGTGCACAGTTTAGTGAGGGATGCTGAAGAGTTGTAAAAGTGGGTGGAACTCCACTTTAAAGGAACACAGTGCCCTATCGCAAAAAATGGCCTGGTCATGAAAGGGGTTAAATCTTCTGGAGGGCAAATGGTTAAATTTATATAACATGTCTTTATTATATCCAAGATTTTTAAAAAAGTTTGTGAGTGTATATTAGCCCATTGGAGGGGTAATTAGAGTGCCATCACAGATGATTTTGTTCTTGATAGAAGTCTACAGTAAAACGCAGCTAACCTGCAGGAATACTCCGCAAGTGCACTGCGCTGCACCCACAGTGGGGTTAAACAGCAGCCCATCAGTGTGAAGGCAGTCTTATAGGGGGCTCAGGAGAGTAAGGGCTAATTTACATTTGATGTTTGTGGGGACAATAAAAGCCCATAATTGAGATGTGTTTTTACCACAGCCCCCTAACTACTGGTGTAGCATCAGGAGTCACAATGGCAACCCCACCTCATACTCTAGGGGGCCTGTGCAGCCTCCCTGTCACATTCTGTTTTGCAATTGGACAGAAGGGGCGGGGGGAACTGATCCTCTCCGTTTTCTTCCTCCAAATGCTTCTTCTCTTCTTCCTCCCGTTGGCATTCAGTGGCTGCAAGAGGAAAATGTTCATTATGCTATTCATAATAAAAATTCTAAACTATTTCATTTCATTGTGACCCGCAACCAGTTTCCAAATCATTTAAGTGGCCCCCGCTTTTCAGAAGGTTGAGCACTCCTGGTCTCAAGGGGGACAGTAAAAGCACTTTTATCTATATGATCCTCCACCCCCTTCATACTCCAACAGATGGCGATCGACCATGCTTTAATGGTAGACTGTCCCTTGGCATCCACATATAAAATGCAGGGCTGTGTACCCTGCTTCAGTCTTGATGATGTCAGAGGACCTTAGACGGCCAAGCGCAGGGAGAAGAGGCTGTGTGGACCAGTCTAACAATGCGGGGGAGTGGAGGATTGGGTAAGTAAACTTGATTTTTCAAATCCCTTAGACAAAAATAAACAGTTAACCCTTGTAGTATGAGTGCAGCCCCACTGCAAAGGGGACATTTTAGATTTTCTAAGGTTTAGTTTTAAAGCAGAACAATACACAGCTCACCGCCTGATTTTGCTGTGTCATCTCTTGCCAGGTGGACTGGGGTATCTCACCATAGACTTGTGATGATCTTATTGAAAGGACATCTATCACCAGTTGTAGTGAGGAATTTTTTGGATACCCATTTTGGATGCAGTGGTTGCTGGAAAGTCAAATTCTTTCATTTATGCACTCTATCTTGAAGCTACAAGGTTTGGTTTTCCAGACTACTGCATTTGAGAATTTACTTCTTTGAGACACATTCAGTATATATATGCCACCCTGTTGGCCAGCACCCATCCATTAAAATGATCAGCTTTCATTTATTCATGCACGACCTTTATCCCAAAAGGAAAAAAAGCTGTTTGCTGCAATTGATTATGAAGTCTGAGCTGGGGTTTGGCTTTGATTTGTTACTAGTTCTAAATTTGCTAATATATTTAACACTACCCTCTTCCCAGATTAACAATTCTGCAGTCTGCTGTGCCTCCTATGCCACATTCCTCCAGAGTTGTGCCTCACTTATACAGAAGGTGTGTTACTGGCCAGATCACCAGGTGAAAACAGAGGGAAAAAAGCCACAGAAAAGAAAACAAATGCAGCCACCACATTTAATGATTGTGAGTTGCAATATAATACATTTTTGGTTTTAGGGTTATTATCGCTTTAACTATTGATATTGTTGACACGTTTACCTTTTTTTCCTATTAGATTATGTAACATTATCTTGTTGGATATATGTTATCCCTTCCTGTAAACGCTTTGAAAACTTCAATAACATGAGATTATACAGAAAAATACATAGCTCAGGACTTTAAAAAGAGTTCCAAACAATACCCACATTAACTCTATCACTGTCCCCACGGAAAGTCCTCTCCACCAATAGCTGTCATTGAATTGCAGCAGAATCATTAAACTTTCCCTCTATGAGCCCAAGCTGTCATGGACCTGCTCCTGGGAAGACAGCATCATACCACCTTAGGCCCAGAGCACTTCTGCATTGCATTGAATACTGCTTATATATGATTTCTTGAGTGCTGCTCAATTTGGTAGTAAGGGGGAACCCCACTATTGCCACCAGAGTAGAAGGAGAAGGATCCCTTCAGGCCAACCAGAAGAACCTTGAAAAAAAGGGTATGTAAACGTTTGGGATGGGGCTTGTGAAGGGAATGGGGTGCAAGTGGTGGCAGGTTGATTAAAGGTAAAAGTCTGCTTTAAAGTCCTATTATGTCTATATTGCTGTTGATTTTTTACACATTTTGAAAAACATTCATAATGCTAAATTTAAAAAAATTAAAAATAAGTTGGTAATTTTACAGAAACGATTAGTACTCGGGGTGTGTGTGTATTTCATGCCTACACAAGTGTATCTAATAACTATGTAATTCTGTATGAAAGACAGGGCTAATTTCATTGTCATTAAAATAAAGAATATCGTCATAGTTAGATAATGAGTGGGATAATTTGTCTTCAGTTAATCATTTCATCTAAATAAACATGCATCTTCCTGGAAGGCTTACGCTGTCAGGAAATGAATTGCTGCTGTCAATTTTGCTGGTATATCCACCTTATTTAACAAAAAACATTTTCCTACTTCAATATAATTTTTTGATTTTGTTTAAATGGACATTTGCTGCACTTTGGATGTACCTCTTAAATCTAACAGACAACTGAAGAAGGATAATTAAGACTGGATACTCTATCACTGCACACTTTTAAACATTTGATGTCAATAAAAAAACCCTGAGTTGGTTTTTAGATAAAAATGGTAAAAGTAAATAAAAAAAAGTAGAAGACTATAAAAAGAGTCTGAAGTAGCTAAATTATTGTGTAAAACCACAGACAATTAAAGGAGCATTCCATGAAAAATTAAAAATGAAAGTCAGGGCTTTACTCTTTTTTCCAGAAATTGCTGTAATCCACCAATTCACTTAATTTACGTCTGCAGTCTGGATATATATGTACATTCTTTTAGGCCTGGTTCACACCTATGCATTTTTCAGTGTGTTTTCAGTTTTACAGAAGCACACTACAGTCCATTTAACATGGTTTTTCTTATGGGTCACTTTCACATCTGTGCATTTTATAGAAAAGGACCAGGGACTTTGGTTCCATAGACTTCAATGGATCAAAAACATGTACTGAAAAAGGCAAAATGCACCTGGAATATGCAAACTGCAACCTGCATAGGTGTGAATCAGGCCTGAGAGGTACTTAAAATGGAACTAGAAATATGTAATTTTTTAGAAAAGGCCAACCTTTACTTACTGTATTTACATCAGCTAATCAGTTGCATGAAAACATAAGGTGTTCAATCCCTTAAAAATGTGTTTTCTTTCAAAAGTAGCCATAGCCTGAGTGGAAAAATCTGTGCCATGCCAGCAACTTCAGAGTGACACCCTCTGTGGGGAAACAGTAGCCTCTTTGCAGAAGTCATCCATGCTCCCAGCTGAAAGCAGAATGTAAACAAAAGAGACAGCATAAAAAATAAAAGTGTGGGGGACCCCACAACAAAAAACCCGTGAGGTTCCCCCAAGGTCAGGCAAGCCCTTAGGTCTGTTATGAATTTTTAGGGGAATCCCATGCCAAAAAAATGGTGTGGGTTTCACCCCAAAATCCATACCAGACCCTTATCCAAGCTAAAACAGCCTTGAAGACGGGAAAAGGGGGGCAAGCGAGCACCCCCCTCCTGAACCAAACCAGGCCACATTCCCTCAACATGGGGGAGGCATTTTGCCAGGGGAGACCCCCCTGCACCTTGTCCCCACATTTATAAAGACAAAGGCCTCTTCTCCCCAACCCTGGCCCAGTGGCTGTGGGGGTGTGGGGGATAGCTTATATGAATCTGGAAGTCTCCTTTAAGATGGGGGCCCCTGGATCCCGGCCTCCCCTATGTAAATGAGTATAGGGGAAAATAGTACCCCTACTCATTCACCAAAAAAATGTCAAATGTAAATAAAAACACAAAGACAGTTTTTGACAAGTCCGTTATTACAAAAAAAAATTTAAAATGTCCCCTAATGTAAATCCATTGTCAATTACAGTGAATGCCAGCCACTGACCCGCAAAAAAAAAAAAAAATGCCACCTCCCGAACAGGATCGCTCTGATCGCTAGGCACTCGCTGAATGGCAACGTTATTTAACCGCCTCCAAATAGATAAAGTGGTTGGGACACCTGGTGACCCCACCCCCATGATGTCACTTGGGGACTCCACCCATGACATCATAGGGATGGGTTCACCCAGTGACGGTGATGCCACTGGGTGGTATCACCCCCTATGACACATGATGCCCATGAGACCCCACCCCCTATAACGTGATCATTATGATTGACAATAGATTTACATCAGGGGACATGTTTATTATTTTTTTACAAAGGACTTGTCAAAAACGGTGTGCTTTTATTTACTTTTGAACATTTTTTTTCTTTTTGCCGGCTCTTTTTTTTACATTCTGCTTTCAGCGGGGTTGATTTCTTGTTAGGAAGCTGGTGGGTGTCAGCTCATAACAACCAGCACAAATCGCATTGTAAAACAGGTTAAAAAAAGATTTTTGATATGTGTCCTATGAAGTCTATGGACCACAAAATCTCACTGCATCGCACCAAATGCGCACGGGAACCTTTTAAAAGTCAGATCGCAGTTGCACTGCATGTATGTGAATGGGCTTCACAGAAACTGATGTTATTTCACTTGCCATGCAATTCCATGCATGCCAACTCGCATTAGAAACCAGAAATCAGTGTGAACAAAGTCTGAGGGCCTCTGATCATCCTGGCATCCTGGGGATCAGCTTTAAAGCATATGTTTACCCAAAGTCTTTTTTCGTTTTGAATAGAGTAGAAAAGGGTGTTTGTAATTATTTTGCTTATGGCCCGTCACTTCCTGTCATGGAGATGGAACAAGAAGTGAGAGTAAATCTCTACAGAGTGAAGAGAACTCCCATTTTAGACAGTTGTCAAAATAAATATCCCTAATGGAAGATTTCCCCCCTATTCCTGTTCTGGGGAAAACCTTAAAATATCAAATTTCTAATCATTATTTTTTTTTTTTTTTGTGGGGGGGGGGGGAAGTAACCAACAGGAGAAATAAAGAGTTTGAATCACCCCAGTAGAATACAGACAGTAATAAAAATGAGACAATGGTTCTAGCCTTCCTTACTCAAAAGTTTTAAAAGTTTTGGCTATACATGTTGTCATGTTACAACCAAAAATGTAAATGTATTTTATTGGGATTTTATGTGATAGACCAACACAAAGTTTCACATAATTGTGAAGTGGAAGGAAAATGATAAATGGTTTCCAAAATGGTTTACAAATAAATATCTGAAAAGTGTGGCATGCATTTGTATTCAGCCCCCTTTACTCTGATACCCCTAACTAAAATCTAGTGGAACCAAATGCTTTCATAAGTCACCTAATTAGTAAAGAGAGACCACCTGTGTGTCTCAGTATAAATACAGTTGTTCTGTGAAGCCCTCAGAGGTTTGTTAGAGAACCTTAGTGAACAAACAGCATCATGAAGGCCAAGGAACACACCAGACAGAAGTTTAAAGCAGGGTTAGGTCATTTTTTTTATTTCAATAGTTTTTATTGTTTTCATAGAAAGAAAAAAAGAAATTGTTGCACTACATAAAGATGGCACAGGCTATTAGAAGATTGCCAAGACCCTGAAACTGAGCTGCAGCACGGTGGCCAAGACCATACAGTGGTTTAAGCAGACAGGTTCCACTCAGAACAGGCCTCGCCATGGTCGACCAAAGAAGTTGAGTGCACGTGCTCAGCGTCATATCCAGAGGTTGTCTTTGGGTAATAGACGTATGAGTGCTGCCAGCATTGCTGCAGAGGTTGAAGGGGTGGGGGTTTAGCATGTCAATGCTCATTCCAGACGCCGCACACTGCATCAAATCGGTCTGCATGGCTGTCATCCCAAAAGGAAGCCTTTTCTAAAGATGATGTACAAGAAAGCCTGCAAACAGTTTGCTGAAGACAAGCAGACTTAAGACAAGGATTACTGGAGCCATGTCCTGTGGTCTGGTGAGACAAAGATAAACTTATTTGGTTTAGATGGAGTCAAGTGTGTGTGGTGGCAACCAGGTGAGGAGTACAAAGACAAGTGTGTTTTGCCTACAGTCAAGCATAGTGGTGGGAGTGTCACGGTCTGGGGCTGCACGAGTGCTGCCGGCACTGGGGAAATACAATTCTTTGAGGGAACCATGAATGCCAACATGTACTGTGACATACTGAAGCAGAGCATGATCCCCTCCCATTGGAGACTTGGGTCGTTATCATGTTGGAATACTACCCTGTGGCCCAAATACATCTCCAAGACGACCACTGCCTTGCTAAAGAAGCTTGGGGTTAAAAATGTTGGACTGGCCAAGCATGTCTCCAGATCTAAACCCTATTGAGCATCTGTGGGGCTTCCTCAAACGGAAGGTGGAGGAGTGCAAATTCTCTAACATCCACCAGCTCCGTGATGTCGTCATGGAGGAGAGTAAGAGGACTCCAGTGGCAACCTGTGAAGCTCTGGTGAACTCCATGCGCAAGAGGTCTAATGCCCGTACACACGGTCGGACATTGATCGGACATTCCGACAACAAAATCCTAGGATTTTTTCCGACGGATGTTGGCTCAAACTTGTTTTGCGTACACACGGTCGCACAAAGTTGTCGGAATTTCCGATCACCAAGAACGTGGTGACGTCAACCACGTACGACATGACTAGTAAAGGCCAGTTCAGAACCAAGCACGGCACCCTTTGGGCTCCTTTTGCTAATCTCGTGTTAGTAAAAGTTTGGTGAGAGACGATTCGCGCTTTTTCAGACTTGTGGCTTTCAGATCGTTTTCTGCGGTTCAGTTTGTGCTTGTGGGTTTGTATCTGCTCTTCAGTGCGTGCAAGCAAGTTCCGCGTGACTTAGTCATTGTGTTCTTGTTCGTTCGTTACTGTTTTTCAGGTCGCTCTTCACAGGCCTTGCTGTTCTTCAGTGCGTTCTGTTACTGCGTTCTGAGCAGCCGACCGTTTTCTAGCCATGTTGCGTATACGCACTCCTCGTAGAGTTCGTGCTGTGTGGGGGCTTGGTGTTGGGGTCCTGACCTTGACACAAGTCCAGTCCATGAACAGGGTGGGGAGGAGTTCATGGACCAAGAATTGGTTGCTTCAGCGTGACCAGTTCTCTCATATGCCTTTGCTCCGTGAGATCCGTGAGAATAATCCTGATGATTTCAGGAACTTTCTCAGGATGACGGACCCCGTATTTCACCATTTGTTGGCTTCGCTGACCCCCTATATCATCAGGCAGGATACCTGCATGAGGCAAGCCATCACTCCGGAGCAGAGGCTCGTCGCTACCCTGCGGTACTTGGCGACAGGGAGAAGCCTGCAGGACTTGAAGTTCTCGACAGGCATCTCCCCCCAGGCTCTGGGGATCATTATCCCAGAGACCTGTTCTGCCATCATCCAGGTCCTGCAGAAGGAGTATATGAAGGTAAGATTTTTATCCTTTAATATCACATTTTATTGTATTGAATGTTTGATAATATATTGTATTTCTTTCCTCATTCCCTAATTACCATGATTGTAATATGCTGTGAATGTCCCCTTTGTCCTCATGCATGCTGGATTTTTATGTCATTATTTTTTTAGTCCTTCATACATATTTGCCTTCACTTACCTCCCCAGCATGTTCTCCTGCCCCGATATTCACCTCATGTAGTCACTTAACAATGTATTTTATCAGCTCCATAGTAGTGCTTTACCCCAAACATGCCCTAAAATGTTTAGAAATGTGATTTGTGCTTTAAATGTAGGCAAAGTGCCAGAGGCATTTTTTTGTAGTGTCCCCAAATCATTTTTATTAACCCTCCCTCCCCCCAACTGCTAAGTCAGCTGATACCAATTATCTATCTATCCTCAATCATCTATCTGCTGACTTGGCCAAACCCATACACACTATACCCATCTCTTTAGTGGTGAGATTTATGGATGAATTCCCCAAAGCATGTAGTAGGGCCTGCCTGTTTACTTGCAAATGGTACAGTTTAAAGTTTTTGTATCCTATTATTATCTTGATAGGTAAGAGCAGAATGTCCAAATGTGCTCAAATGTGTACAGTGTGTATTTATTTCTTTGTATTAGGACACTTCTTACCTGTCCAGTGGGCTGCCAATAGTGTAACTAAGGAGGGGCTGTTCAAAGTAATACCCATTAGGCATTAGGCATTCATCTCTCAATGAAGTGAATAGGGTTACCTGTCCAAGATTCCCCCCCCCCTATAATGTTAGAAATGGGCCATGAGAGGGGGGGAGGGGGAATATGATAGGTGTACCTTATACTTTGGTGTTGTAAAATTCCCCTTAATAAATTTTTTATCTGGATGTTGGCCAAGAATGTTTGTGTCTAATCTGCTTTCCATGTTTATGTGCAAAAATACTAATTTTTTTTGGTTTTCCTCAACAGTTTCCTTCCACGCCACAGGAATGGCAGACTGTGGCCTCCCACTTTGCCCAGCGGTGGGACTTTCCTAACTGCGGAGGTGCAATTGATGGGAAACACGTCCACATCGTCCCACCACCCAACTCGGGGTTGTACTATTATAATTACAAGGGGTTCAATAGTATTGTGATGTTGGCGGTGGTATCGGCTAATTACGACTTCTTGTATGTGGACGTGGGGAAGAATGGCCGGATGTCCGATGGTGGAGTCATCGCCCAGACAGAGTTTTTCAGGTGTCTCCAGAATGGCAGCTTGGACTTGCCACCTCCAGAAGACAATGTGGAAGGACTCCCATTTGTCTTTGTTGCGGATGAAGCATTTGCGCTGGGGGACCATCTTATGCGGCCATTCCCGATGAGGACCCTCACTCCGGACCAGAGGGTTTTTAATTACCGGTTGGCCAGAGCCAGAAGAGTGGTGGAGAACACGTTTGGAATCATGGCCAGCCGGTTCCGCCTATTTCTTACACCCATCCATATGGCGGAATATAAACTTAATCATATAATCCTGGCGTGCTGTGAAATAAAAAAAAAATTAAAAAAAATCTTTGGTGACATTTCCTGCTTGTGTTTGTTTTAGCTGACCCTGACAGAAATGTGGGGAGTGCTGAAAATGGCGTGATTGTGTACACTTACAAAGCACTGTTGGGTGTTATTTACTAAAGGCAAAGACACTTTGCACTACAAGTGCACTTGAAACTGCACTGAAACTGCACTTGTAGTGCAAAGAGTATTTGCCCTTATGAAATAACACCCATTGTCACTGAAAGCACTAATTACATCACCACAAAAGTGTTGTAGCGTTGAGACAATAATCCACACATTCTTGAATAAAACAATCTTTTTAATACCTGCACAATCACATGTGCATTTGTAAAAGGTTTTTTAAAACAAACCAACATGTTTGTTGTATAACAATTTTGGGGGTCACATTATCAAAAATAGAAATGTCCATTTAAGCTAAAACAGGCATGTGTAAAACCAACAAGAAAGACACAAATCTTGAACTTACAAAGTTCACATTAGGTAGAACTTGAAGACAATATCAGACATGAGTATTTAGGAACTGTGTTTGATATTGCGTTGAGATGGGGTGAAGTCACCCCAGGAAAAGCCAAATTTGGAAGATGCACACCAATTTACGAATGTCAACATTTGCTAGCTGCCATCACGGGGGATCAAGGGACGTGTTTTGGGGGAGAAACCCCTTCCTCTCAGCTACTTTATTATTAAGGAAGGGGTTGCACCCCCAAAACGCGTCTATTGAACTCCCGTGATGGCAGATAGCACATGTTGACACACTATATGCATCCTCCAAATTTAGCTTTTTGATAAATCGCTAAAACATTTAGAACATTGTAGCACACAAAAGAAGAAAGTGATTTGGAGGGGTTTTAAACTCTCACCAAAACAACAATGATGTTCTTTTTTTTTTGAATAACATCATTGATGTTTTTCTTGAGGTTTTCCAATTCTAAATTACACCCCATGATCTCCCCGATCAGGATCTGAGCACTTTCTGATGTGAAAGGATCTGGATCCACAACATCACGATCACCTAAAAAGAGAGAAAACAAACAAAAGCAGGTATAAAAAATATGCCGGCATCCATCTCTTACCTGAGCATGTGGTCGCAGACACTCACCTGTTGTGGTGACTAGTTCCACCACATCTTCTTCCTCCTCCTGCTCTGCTTGGGGGTATTTCCCCTTCTTCCAGAGGTGGGGGGTCTCTGGTCTCCTCGGATGAGGGGTGTCCTCCGAGTCTTTTCTCCCCTATGTAAAACAAAAATGCTATACTTAGCACACAGATATTTGATGGCAGAACTATAAATATGAAACATTGCTTGGAAGTGGGGTACAATTGTCAATTTTAGCAGAGTTCCAAAATGTAGCATTTTCAGTGTCCTTTGTCAAGCTGCAATACTTTACCTGTTTGGTACAAGCTTCACAGATGGAGACCCCCCCTATAGTATACACTGGAGCACCTGTGTGGCCCCCTAATAAAAAATGTTGTTCTTGTGTCCTACACAAGTGCTCCAGTGTCCAGATGTGAAAACAGCTGCTGAGTGTCCTCTCCTTACACAGAATCTAGTTTGCATTTCATTCTAGTAACAAACCCATCTACACAACCAAATTAGTTTCATACAAGTAGGGCGTAAAAAATGTGGCCAAATGCATATGGCCAAAACAATGGTGTTTTATAGGCCGAAAGAAAAATGTTTGCTACGAACGAATAATGTGCGCATGAACATGAAAGTTGCCATTTTAAAATGTACACTTTTAAGAAAAGCACATGGAGCAGCACGAACGTAATAAACATAAAGAATAGGAACACAGCACAACTACTTACTTTTTTGCAGCTCCGGATCTTTCTGTACTGCTCATGTTCTCGTAATTTCAGGTCCGACCACCGCTTCCTGAGCTGATTTTTCGATCATCGTACCCCGAAATTCCAGTGCAGACTTTTGACCACTTTCACCATGATCTTGGCCTTTCTGACATTGGGGTAAGGTCCATACTTCCCATCATAGTCAGCCTTCTTCAGGATGTCCACCATCTCCAACATCTCCCCAAAGGACATATTTGAGGCCTTAAATCTCCTTCTGGATCAGGACGTGTCCAGATCCGGGCTTTCCTCCTCCTCCTCGTTCCTGTAATTAGCACGCACCTGCTGTCTATAGACTAGAAAGAATGTCAGGGGCGGGCGGAGTTACACGCATGCGCAGTGTGTATAAAGCGTAACACGCATGCGTATTATGTACGATCTGTGAGCGGAGGAAGGAGCATTGGAGGCACTGATCGTAATAACGAAGGTAAGAGACAAACTTGGGCCTATACTGCTTCTAGATTGAGGCCTATATTGTAACAAGATTAGGAGAGTTTTGGCTGACATTAGGGTTTGTCTTGTATTGTGTCTTGCAGTTAAAATGGATATTTTGAATGATACAGACTTCATGGCAATATTCATTGACATTTTCAGAGAGCTGCCTTGCCTGTGGGAGATAACCCACCAACATTATAAGAACCAAACAAAGAGGAAGGAAGCGCCGGATCAATTGTTGGAAATTGTGAAGCAGGTGATCCCCACGGCAGACATCACATATTTGAAGATCCTAATTGGTGGCCTGAGAAGCACATATGTAAGGGAGCGCAAGAAAGTCCAGGATTCGCAGAGATCCGGAGCAGCAGATGACATCTATGTCCCAAGGATGTGGTACTATGACAGGCTGCATTTTCTGGCAGGCCAGACTGAACCCGGGTCATCACTCTCCAGTCTTCCTTCCACGCTTCCTTCCCCCCCAGCTGAGGCTTCTGATGCCCAACCTTCCAGACAGCAACATGTGGAGGAGCCCAGCTTGAGCCAGGTATAGCATTCTTCTAAATATTTCTGGTTGTCCAATCAATGATGTTAACTAGATGTTAGTTTGGAGTACGGATTTATGATTGTGATTGATGATACAAAAACTAAAACCATGTCCCTTTTTCATACACAGGGAAGTCTCAGCCAGGAGGTGGCCGGGCCGAGCAGACTGGCTGATATGCAGGTCCCTCCCCTACACCTGCAAAGAGAAAGTGGCAGGAAGAGGAGTACCCTAGAGGAGGCTGCCATAGGCCTCTTTTGGAAGGCTACAGAGGCCCTGGGAGCCCCCCACACTGTAGAGGAGGACTTTGCTGGCATAATTGCCTGTAAAATGCAGCGGATGGAGGAGGGCCAACAACTCATGTGTGAGTCATTAATTTTGGAGGCTCTCAATAAGGGGTTGAGGGCCCAAATAACATCTGATACCCACCTTTGTGACCTCACACATGGTCCTCCTCCTCCTCCAGGTCCTCCTCCTCCTCCCTCTCCTCCTCCTTCTCCTCCAGGTCCTACTAGTCCTCTTCCTCCTCCAGGTCCTACTCCTCCTCCTGCCACATCTCCAACAGCAGAGACACAGCCAGGAAGGAAGCGTGGAAGGAAGACCAGAAAGTGATGGCCCTGGGTTCAGTCTGGTCTGGCAAAAGATACAGCCTCTTGTGGTACCACAGCCTGCGGACACAGATGTCATCTGCTGCTTTCTGGATCTCTGGGTCTTCTGGACCAGACTGCACTCCCTTACATATGGACTCCTCAGGCCACCAATTTTGATGTTCAATAATTGATGTCTGCCCTGGGGGTCCAAGGCTTCGCTAATTTCTGCTGTTTCTCCAGCGTTGCCTCCCTCTTTGTTTGGTTCTGATCCCTTAATAAAGGATTTTTGGTTTCAATTATACTTGCCTATGTGTGTTTTCCTTCTAAAAGGACAGTTTGTTTGTGAGGATTCAGGTACATTTCAAAAATACAATGTGAAATTAACGAGGGACACCAACACCAAACAATCTCCTTGAGATTAAATAATACAAGATAATAATGGTGTTGTGGTAACTTGACACACAAAACACACACAAAAATATTCTGGAGTAAAACTAAAAAAAAAATAAAACAAAGATGAGCCTTTGAAAAAATACAAACCTAAAATATAAAAAAAATCTGCCTTTAACCACTTCCCGCCCGCCCTATAGCGGATTGACGTCCGGGAAGTGGTTCTGTTATCCTGACTGGACGTCATATGACGTCCAGCAGGATAACATGCCGCAGCGCGCCCCCGGGGGCGCACATCACGGCGATCGGTGGAGCGGTGTGTCAGTCTGACACACCGCTACACTGATCTTGGTAAAAAGCCTCCGGCGGAGGCTCTTTACCACGTGATCAGCCGTGTCCAATCACGGCTGATCACGCTGTCAATAGGAAGAGCCGTTGATCGGCTCTTCCTCACTCGCGTCTGGCAGGGGGGGTCTGTGCTGATTGTTTATCAGCGCAGCCCCCCCTCAGATCACCACATTGGACCACCAGGGATGGCCACTAGGACCACCAGGGAAGGGGCAACATGTGGATGGCCAGGTATGTACCCCATGGCCATCCACATGTGCCCAGTGTGCCAAATCTGTGCCAATCAGTGCCCACAAATGGGCACTGATTGCCACAATTATGTTGCAGTGATGCCCAGCAATGCCACCCTTAGGGGCATCACTGCAAACAAGTAATGCCATCAGTGCCACCCATCAGTGTCCATTCATGCCACCTGTCAGTGCCCATCCGTGCCCATCAGTGCCCATCTATCAGTGCCCATCCGTGCCCATCTGTGCCAACTATCAGTGCCACCCATAAGTAACCATCAATGCCACCTACGAGTGCCCATCAATGCCACCTATGAGTGCCCATCAGTGCCGCCTATAAGTGCCCATCCGTGCCACCTATGAGTGCCCATCAGTGCCGCATACCAGTGCCACCTATCAGTGCCCATCAGTGCCACCTATCAGTGCCCATCAGTGCCGCCTATCAGTGCCCATCATCAGTGCCCGTCAGTGCCACCTCATCAGTGCCACCTCATCGGTGCCACCTCATCGGTGCCCATCAGTGCCGCCGTATCAGTGCCCGTCAGTGCAGCCATATCAGTGCCCGTCATTGAAGAAGAAAACGTACTTATTTACAAAAAGTTTTAACAGAAACAAAGAAAAACTTTTTTTTTTTCAAAATTTTCGGTCTTTTTTTATTTGTTGCGCAAAAAATAAAAACCGCAAAGGTGATCAAATACTACCAAAAGAAAGCTCTATTTGTGGGAACAAAATGATAAAAAATTTGTTTGGGTACAGTGTAGCATGACCGCGCAATTGTCATTCAAATTGTGACAGCGCTGAAAGCTGAAAATTGGTCTGGGTGGGAAGGTGTCTAAGTGCCTGGTATTGAAGTGGTTAAAAAAAATTTAAAAAAAATAAACAACACAAAAATATTTTTGTCAGATGTGACAAATCGAAATATATTAAGGGAATCCCGATAAATAATAAAGAAATACGTTTGTGAGAAGTCTGTGTGAATATGAGCAGCAAAACTACTTCATTCTTGTCACATTATAAAGAAGAAGAGAGTGCGCTGTATTAAACTATTTTTGACATTGCAGCGTGACGAAAGTGCTGTATCCATTGCGAACGCTAAGTTTACCAGACCGAGCTGTTCCGTGTCGGAATTTCTTCTGAGCATGCGTGGCACTTTGTGCGTCAGAACAGGCCACACACGGTCGGAATTGACGCGATCGGATTTTGTTGTCGGAAAATTTTATAGCCTGCTCTCAAACTTTGTGTGTCGGAAAATCCGATGGAAAATGTCCGATGGAGCCCACACACGGTCGGAATATCCGACAACACACTCCGATCGGACGTTTTCCATCGGAAAATCCGACCGTGTGTACGGGGCATAAGGCAGTGCTGGAAAATAATGATGGCCACACAAAATATTGACACTTTGGGAACAATTTGGACATTTTTACTTAGGAGGGTACTGACTTTTGTTGCAAGTGGTTTAGATATTAATAGCTGTCTGAGTTATGGGGACAGCAAATTTACACTGTTATACAAGCTGTACAATCACAACTTTACATTGTAGCAAAGTGTAATTTCTTCAGTGTTGTCACATGAAAAGATAAAATATTATATTTACAAAAATGTAAGGGATGTACTCACTTTTGTGAGATACTGAATAAATCCAGAAAGGGAGGATATGAATTGTAACACCTGATTCCAAAAGCTTTTTAGGTTAGGGCATCCCCGAAAGGTATGTAAGAGATGGCCCATCTGTCTGCAGTTTTGCTAACATAGAGAGGAATTAACAGGAAATATTTTTGCTAATCTGTGGGGGTGTATTGCCATCTATTGTAAATTTAGGGCATCATTTCCAAATGGCTAGTGCAGTGTGAAGCTTTGGTTATCGCCTGGATTTACCTGGAGGTCTAATTCACATTTTATGATAGTTGTTGATTTGTAAAATGGCCGCTTCTCCTGCAAAAGATTGTATAGGAGCGATATACCTTTGGTAATAGGTTTTAGGGAGGTGTAGAATTGCCATATTTTAGAAGGGAGACATAGGTCTGGAATAGGGTTTGTGCCTAGGAAGTGCAATATACGAGCACTTGGAAGTGCAGAATTCTTGGCATGTCATATTCGGCTATTAGTCGCTCTACACTTTTTGGTCTGGAGTTGATTTGGAAGTCCTGTATGGTAGTGATACCATAGGCTGGATACAGTTTTGTGGATAGTGTAGGAATTTTGATTTCAAGAAGGCTTAATGAGATCTGGTATTCCACCTTTAAGGGGTTGGTCTTGCAGTGTGTGTTTAGGAATCTCCAAGGTTGTATGAATACTTGTATAGACAGGGGGTAATCCCAGGTGTCCCATGGCTTTCAGAGCTCGCCTATGAAGAAGGCTTTTAGATCATTTGTTGGGGCTAGGGATTTCTCCACCTCCATCCAAAGTGGTACATTATCATCACTAAACCACCACTTAAGCTGTTCTAGTTTGACTGCCCATCGGTAATCACAGACATCTACTAAACCGGCACCTCCCACTTGTTTATGTAGGATGAGGTTGGAATGTAAGCATCTTGCTCTCTTGCCTCTCCAAATTTCCACATAAGTCTCGACAGGGTTTGAATGTAATGGGTAGGGATGGGGATAGGTAGAGAACAAAACATGTAGAGGATTTGGGTTAAGATTGTCATCTTAAATGCTGCTATGAATCCAAGGGATAAGAATAATGACATAAGAACAAAGTTAGTAATAGGAACAAGAATGAAACAGTAAAAAAAGAGGATCATTTGATGGATCCGTGAACAGTGTAGACTGCTTGATAGAGTTGGGGAAACAGGAAGGAACACGATGGTCTTCTGGAACTGGATCGAAAACTGAATGAGTTAAAATATCTTTATCTGGATCCTTCGTTGGTTTGCTTGTTTTTGGAGCGTTTGTGCGATACCACCTGCCATAAATCTTTGAGAGTCGGCAGTTGCAAGGAGTATGTAGGGGTTGGCACTTGTTCGGGAATAATGCCCCACTGGTGCATAGCCTCCATGCCCTCTTCCATGGTGGTGATTGAGGACGTGGCCCTGTTGTGGGTTATGGATAGTGTTGCGGGGTACTTCCACTTGTGTGGAGCTTTGTGCTTCCTTAAGGCCTTGATGATGGACGCTAGGTTAAGACGGCATTGTAGAGTATGCCTGGACAGATCTGGGAGCAGTTGTATGGTTGCATACTGAGGTGGAGCATTGTCTGACCTCCTGGATGCATGTAGGATTTGTGCCTTAACATGGTAGAAGTGTATCCTCAGCAGAACATCTCTGGGAATCTCTGCAGGAAGGAACGGGGGTTTGGGTATCCTGTGGATCCTATCTATTGTGAGATCCTGGGTGGTTAGTAATGGTACCGGTGTGGAGAACAAAGGTTGGGCATATTGTAGCAGCTGTGTGGCTGGAACATTTTCGGGATACCCTTAATTATAAGGTTGTTCCTTTTCAATCTATCCTCCAAGTCTGCTACTTTAGCTATACGCTAAAGCTAAAGCTATGCACCATTCACAGGAACAGCTGAGGTGAGCTGCTCTCCTTCAGTAGCTGTATCGGTTGTATGAACTGTTGGATCAACAATCCACAGCTAACAATGCCTTACACATGTACTTTTTCTCATCACATAACTAGCCACATAACTATCACTGGTTATTGGCTGTCAGGCCACAGAGGGCTATGTCTGCATCGCAAGTGTGTGTAGGAATGCACTGTATAATATGTGTTTGGGCTACCAACACCCCACCAAAGGATTTATATCCCTTTACTGGGAAGCATTTTTGTTAGCGGACAGGCTGCCAACCCTGCAGGAATATAACTGAATTCATGATATATGACCATCTCCACCTGCCCACCTAGTGCTTCTTTCAACACCCGGCCATTCACAGTCCCTGGTCGGTCAGCCCTTCTCTGTGAGCCACATAACGGTATTGACTTTATGTTGGACTTAGTGTCCCTGAGAGTCCCCAAGATAAGAACACTCTTCTCATTTATCGATCCATCTCCTTGGACTCCAACCTGATTGTCAATAATATTAACCGTGTTTATACATCAATCAAGCGATAGTTTTCGCCTGATAATCCCTATGTGATCGGTGTTTTGGCATCCAGACTTTTGTTTTTGTCTTTTTTTCATGTTCTGTATGTCTTCTGCCTTTTGTCTATCACACTTTTCGCTCTTGTAGTGTTCTTATTCTTGATTTAGTATTTGTAAAGTTGTAACACTACTGCTTTGACACTGTGAATTTTTAGCAGTCTTTTTTTTTTTTAACCAATACATTTTGTATTTATAATGAATCCCGATTATGACCCTTTGTTACCATAATAGCCTCTTTTTTCCCGGGTAGTTTTTACCAGGGTTTCTTTCTTGTATGCTTTATTGGGTTGACTACGTTGACAACACCCGACAATGGTGAGTGGTCCAAGGGTGGTCATCATTTTTGTACTTTTGTGGATACACCTTGATGGGACCCCTTACCCCCCTTTTTTGTGTTTATAAAAAAAAATCCCAAGCTTTGAACATCTCACGGAGCACTGTTCAATCCATCATCCAATAATGGAAAGAGTGTGGCACAACTGCAAACTGACCAAGACATGGCCATCCACCTAAATTGACAGGTCAGGCAAGGAGAGCATTAATCAGAGAAGCAGCCAGGAGGCCCATGGTAATTCTGGAGGAGCTGCAGAGATCCACAGCTCAGATTGGAGAATCTGTCTACAGGACAACTATTAGTCGTGCACTCCACAAATCTGGCCTTTATGGAAAAGTTGCACGAAGAAAGCCATAAGAAGTCCTGTTTGCGAGAAGCCATGTGGGGGACACAGCAAACATGTGGAAGAATGTGCTCTGGTCAGACGAGACCAAAATTGAACTTTTTGGCCTAAAAGCAAAATGCTATGTGTGATGGAAAACTAATACTGCACATCACCCTGAACACACCTTCCCCACTATGAAACCTGGTGGTGGCAGCATCATGTTGTGGGGATGCTTTTCTTCAGCAGGGACAGGAAAGCTGGTCAAAGTTGATGGGAAAATGGATGGAGCCAAATACAGGGCAATCTTAGAAGAAAACATGTTAGAGTCTGAAAAAGACTTGAGACTGGGGCAGAGGTTTACCTTCCAGCAGGACATCGACCCTAAACATACAGCCAGAGCTACAATGGAATGGTTAAGATCAAAGCATATTCATGTGTTAGAATGGCCCAGTCAAAGTCCAGACCTTAATCCAACTAAGAATCTGTGGCAAGACTTGAAAATTGCTGTTCACAGATGCTCATCCAATCGGACAGATTGGGCAAATGGGCAAAAATGTCACTCTAGATGTGCAAAGCTGGTAGAGACACCTCCAAAAAGACTTACAGCTGTAATTGCAACGAAAGGCTCTTCTTCAAAGTATTAACTCATAGGGGCTGTCAAGAAAGATCATGCCAGAAGGATTCCTATAAAGAAAGCTGTCAGAAACCATGAATCAGACTGAGACAGAATTAGAGATAAATCTCATTTGTTTAATAATAATAAAAAAAGGTAAACAGAGTAAACGTAGTCAAAACATAGACAGAGTTCAGGAACCGGGACGGATAGTCAGACAAGCCAAAACGTCAGGGTGCCAGAGATAAGCATAGTAGAACAGCAAGCAGGATCTGAAGCCAGATTCTGGAAATTCAGCCAAGCAAGTCTTTAAAGGACAAAGGAATATTTGCGCTATCCAAAACAAATGCACAGCAACCAAATGAATTAATATAAGTGCATGCGTAGTGTGACTGAATGCTGCAACTCTATAAGTTTAAATGCTGAAAACTTAAAACAAAAAGAAAAAAAGAAAAAAAGAAAAAAGGTCCAAATCCAGTCAAAAAACTACTATATGTGAATATATAAAAATGCGCAAGCAAAAAGTATATGTGAATATGTCAAATATAGAAAAAAAACATATCAAACGCGTGATTTAAAGAATGTATAAACCCAAGAAGAGTCCGTGTAGCATCTAAAAGAGCAAAATGAACAGAGGAAAATCCTTATATAGTTCTATAAGGAACAGGGCATCTAATCTTCAATCCAAATCCAATCCAAACGTTTTTCACATCATCCTGCCAGTTGTAAGAGGCAATTAACAAAATTAAAGTAATGAAATCTTGCTTAACATGACAAAACACACAACATAAACAGCACAACAGGTAACAATAAGCATTGTGTCCAAGAGGAATAAAAATCTGAAGTGAACCAGTAAAGCGAAACTGCATGGCTTCAGGTTACCGATGTTAATTGAATTGAGCTAAACTAAAAAGAGACAAATTGGAAAGTATTTTTAAATCATTTCAATAAAAATGTCAGGCAGGGTAACTTAACAAGAATTACAGTCAGCAAAGTAAGAACTGTAGAGAGCTAGAAGGACAGCATTAGACTAGTAAGAGGTTCACTGCATCGCATTGCCATAAAACTAGAGACAGCTGTCATAATATCAATATGTTTGTATAGAGTTCGCTGCCTGGATGTACTGTATATGTTTAAATAAGTACATCTGGTATCAGACGTAAAATGCACTGACTGATAAATACTATAAAAATACTTAGTAGCTATTTAGCATTATTACAATTACAGTCAGGTCCATAAATATTGGGACATCAACACAATTCTAATCTTTTTGGCGCTATACACAACCACAATGGATTTGAAATAAAACAAACAAGATGTACTTTAACTGCAGACTTTCAGCTTTAATTTGAGGGAATTTACATCCAACACCAGGTGAACGGTGTAGAGATTACAACAGTTTGTATATGTGCCTCCCACTTTTAAAGGGACCAAAAGTAATGGGACAATTGGCTGCTTAGCTGTTCCATGGCCAGGTGTGTGTTATTCCCTCATTATCCCATTTACAAGGAGCAGATAAAAGGTCTAGAGTTCAAGTGTGCTATTTGCATTTAGAATCTGTTGCTGTCAACTCTCAATATGAGATCAAAAGAGCTGTCACTATCAGTGAAGCAAGCCATCATTAGGCTGAAAAAAAAAAACAAACCCATCATAGAGATGGCAAAAACATTAGGTGTGGCCAAGTCAACTGTTTGGAACATCCCTAAAAAGAAAGAACGCATCGGTGAGCTCAGCAACACCAAAAGACCCGGAAGACCACTGAAAACAACTGTGGTGGATGACCGAAGAATTCTTTCCCTGGTGAAGAAAACACCCTTCACAACAGTTGGCCAGATTAAGAACACTCTCCAGGAGGTAGGTGTATGTGTGTCAAAGTCAACAATCAAAAGAAGACTTCACCAGAGTGAATACAGAGGGTTTACCACAAGATGTAAACCATTGGTGAGCCGCCAAAACAGGAAGGCCAGATTAGAGTTTGCCAAACAACATCTAAAAAAGCCTTCACAGTTCTGGAACAACATCCTGTGGACAGATGAGACCAAGATAAACTTGTACCAGAGTGATGGGAAGAGAAGAGTATGGGGAAGGAAAGGAACTGCTCATGATCCAAAGCATACCACCTCATCAGTGCAGCATGGTGGTGGTAGTGTCATGGCATGGGCATGTATGGCTGCCAATGGAACTGGTTCTCTTGTATTTATTGACTGCTAACAAAAGCAGCAGGATGAAAAGTGTTTTGGGCAATATTATCTGCTCATATTCAGCAAAATGCTTCAGAACTCATTGGACGACGCTTCACAGTGCAGATGGACAATGACCCGAAGCATACTGCGAAAGCAACCAAAGAGTTTTGTAAGGGAAAGAAGTGGAATGTTATGCAATGGCCAAGTCAATCACCGGACCTGAATCCGATTGAGCATGCATTTCACTTGCTGAAGACAAAACTGAAGAGAAAATGCTCCAAGAACAAGCAGGAACTGAAGACAGTTGCAATAGAGGCCTGGCAGAGCATCACCAGGGATGAAACCCAGCGTCTGGTGATGTCTATGCGTTCCAGACTTCAGGCTGTAATTGACTGCAAAGGATTTGCAACCAAGTATTAAAAAGTGAAAGTTTGATGGATGATTGTTAATCTGTCCCATTACTTTTGGTCCCTTAAAAAGTGGAAGGCACTTATATAAACTGTTGTAATTCCTACACCGTTCACCTGATTTGGATGTAAATACCCTCAAATTAAAGCTGAAAGTCTGCAGTTAAAGCACATCTTGTTCATTTCATTTCAAATACATTGTGGTGGTGTATAGAGCCAAAAAGATTAGAATTGTGTCGATGTCCCAATATTTATGGACCCGACTGTATCTAAATGCTTACACATTCTGTAAAGCAGCAGGATTTAATTAGATGACTGTATACATTGCATTCCATAGAATGCCATGTGACCTTGGGCTATGACTTGATTGACAGATGGTACAGATGCAAGTATGAAGTAGCCTCTAGAGTGGAAATTCAATGCATAATTTATACCTGCTGTGTATTGCATATCATTTAAAGTGGAAATAAAGGCAACACAACAACATACAGTACTTGTTAATGTTGCATCTCCCATTGATTTGATCCTCCCTGCAGACATTTTCTTCTAAATTGCCATCTAAATATTTTTTTTTTAAATTTTTCTAGTGTTAATGTGACCACAAAGCTCCATCCCTCTCCAGTTTCTCTAAAGTTGTTGTGACTGGTGGGCATTAACTTTCTGCTGGCCGGCAACGCCTTGAAGCTATGGACATCACTGCATTGTGGGATTCAAATGCATTTTCAGCTAGCAGTGACACACTGACCAGCCGCAGCTTTGCCGTCATGTGATCACATAGAACAACTCGATCAGGGGAATTCCAAATAGCCCTAAGGACAGATTTTTGACAGTAGTTCCCTTAAGAGCTACCTGCACCTAATTCTGGCAAGCATTCAATAACATTATCAACAGGTATACACACAACCGTACCCACAAATTAGAAAACTGGCGGTAGGACAAACTTAAAAAAAAGCAGAAAAATCAATTGTTTTAGGCTGGGTTCACACTATTGCGAATTGAATGAGGATTTCTCCGCATCCAATTTGCATGTCAGGAGATTGTGCCTGACTCTCTATGGAGCCGTTCACACAGCTCCAGAGCGGATCCGGTGTGATTTGCAGTCCTGTGCGTTCTTTTGTCCGTTTCAGATCAGAATTTATCCCAAAATTTGAGCTGAAATCGGACCTGAAACGGTTAATGGAGACGCATCCGACCCCCCGCTGTTTGTCGCTCTGTTCCTCAGTGTGAACCCAGCGTAAAATATTTATAAGAAAGAAAAAGTCTGCAAGTAAACAATTTTTCATTCACTTGCAATGTGCCTCTGAACTTGCAATGACATTTGACCACTGCATGAAGTTAGTTGCCTAGTACAGCCAGATGCTGTACTAGGCAACGCTTAATTTAAGTACTTTGTCAAAGCTTAATTGAACAAGTTGAAAGGATAAGTTCACCTTTTAGAAAAAAATAATAAATCCAAATTTTTTGCAGGTAAAAAAATGTGCATTTATAATTTTTTTCTTTTGAAACCTGTAAAGCATCGCACCAGTGATCAGCAGATCGCAGGTGTTATGCAGGTCTCCTGCAGACCTGCCAGTATATCTGTATACTGTACATCTCCTATGTCCAGGCAGATACACTGACATGAAGAAATCAATGAACTACCACAGTGCTCTACAGCACTGTGGTAGTTCATTGAGAACTGCAAGCCAACAACCGCAAAGGACACCAGGGTTTGTAGTTCATTCACACACCGAACTGTGTGAAGAAATGATGCGGCCCTCTGGGGGGGGAACCCCACACAGTCATGTTGATTTTAATAAGTGACAGCTAGTACGGAAAAAATTCTTCCCGTACTGCTGGGGGGGAGGGGATTCTGCAGCATTGGGAACATGTTACATGTTCCACCCTAAAAATGGGTGGAACGTGTAACATGTTCCCAAAGGTGAACTTATCCTTTAATCCTTTAAAAATAACAAGGAAAAGAGATTCCCCAAAAGAAGGCAGAAACCCAAACACAATCTGTCAAAAAGGCAAATTTATTTAATAGGCTATAAACACCACACAACAATACAAAATGGAAAAAATATTGGGCAATTTAGGGAAGAAATCAAAAGACTAATAAAATTGATAACGTTATCATTAAAAACAACAACAGAGCCGCGGCCAAAGCATACCCCATACACACACCAATCACAACAGCAGATTCCTACTGAATAACCAAGTAATGGGATATCTCAAATCAACAATGTATAAGGTATGGCGGTGTGGGGGTGGGTGGATGAATGCAGGTCGGCTTAGGATTATCACAGGAGGTATCACTGTGGTGTAAACACCAATAGAGGGTTAGTAACAGTCCAGGAGCTGAACATATAACATGTGCAGGTTGATCAAGATGACCGGCAACATCTATGGTAGGCAGTAGTAACTCAGGGCATACAAGCAGAGTAGTTCATGTAGATAGCAAGCAGTGAGGGGGAGCACATAGGACAGGGCTGCATTGATATTAAAATAGGAGTGATACTCTCACCAAACGGATCAGCAGCTCTCAGGATCGTAGGCTCTACCCCAGATATTTACTTGTTGATGAAAGCAGTTGCATTTGCAAATGCAACTGCTTTCATCAACAAGTAAATATCTGGGGTAGAGCCTACGATCCTGAGAGCTGCTGATCCGTTTGGTGAGAGTATCACTCCTATTTTAATATCAATGCAGCCCTGTCCTATGTGCTCCCCCTCACTGCTTGCTATCTACATGAACTACTCTGCTTGTATGCCCTGAGTTACTACTGCCTACCATAGATGTTGCCGGTCATCTTGATCAACCTGCACATGTTATATGTTCAGCTCCTGGACTGTTACTAACCCTCTATTGGTGTTTACACCACAGTGATACCTCCTGTGATAATCCTAAGCCGACCTGCATTCATCCACCCACCCCCACACCGCCATACCTTATACATTGTTGATTTGAGATATCCCATTACTTGGTTATTCAGTAGGAATCTGCTGTTGTGATTGGTGTGTGTATGGGGTATGCTTTGGCCGCGGCTCTGTTGTTGTTTTTAATGATAACGTTATCAATTTTATTAGTCTTTTGATTTCTTCCCTAAATTGCCCAATATTTTTTCCATTTTGTATTGTTGTGTGGTGTTTATAGCCTATTAAATAAATTTGCCTTTTTGACAGATTGTGTTTGGGTTTCTGCCTTCTTTTGGGGAATCTCTTTTCCTTGTTATTTTTGTATGCCTCTTAAAGGCGACCCAAACTGCATCCATTATTTTTCTGGATGAATATCTGTTCATACGTAATTAAATTAGTACCATTTTTCTTTGGAGGTTGATCCGGGCTAAAAGCTTCTTTTTTTCTTTAATCCTTTAAGTTAGAACCTGATTGGCTACCATGGACAACTGCACCAAATTTTGCACTCTCCAGTTTTAGTAAACCAACCCGTTGTGCTTGCCCAGCTCCTGCTCCCCCCACTTCCTTACATAAACTTTATTATAACTGCCAGGGGAAGTGCAAGGTGAATACTATAGAGCAGCAGATCTTAACCTCAATCCTTAGGCCATATTTATGAATTTTCCTTAGAATACAATAGTTGTCATAAATACAAAGCCATTTCCTATGACCTTAAGCTTGAGTGACAGCTCTGAGTCCGCTTATGATACTAATGTAGCGGTACCCCCGTAAGAGCTGCTGAGTATTGTGGTCCGTCTGTCACCCTGCCTCAAACACAAAAGAACTCTAGCCAGTTAAGGCAAACAGCTGCTACCTTATGGCCTGCACCAAGGCTCTAAAAGATGATTAAAACACACACAAATGTAGGCAGCGCTTTAAAAAACTCCTAACTGGTGTAATCAATATATCCCTGTATATCACACACATATAATCATGCGATACATAAAGATCCTTAAAGTGCATAAGTCCATAATTCAAATGGTTAAAAAGTCCATAGGATAATTCAGAGTGGGGTTAATTTCTATAAGTAGAAGAAGGTAAACTGTCACCGACACCACCACATGTGAAGAGCCAGGGGAGTACTCACATCCCCTCTAAATGTAACTCTTACCGGAAAGGATAAAGTAATAGGCAGGTAAATGACACTTGTTGACACTCTTTTCCCTAGACCAGTTGTATCATAAGGACTCAATTACGCACAGAGTTATTCGTATCCAATCATATGAGGAAAACAAAAACACATTCCATAGTGTAATCCTGTATTAAACTGTTTATTTCCTCATATAAAAACTCCCCTTTAGGTCTTGCACTTACATCAATAAAACATACATAAAGCATTGCATCACAAAGAGAGTGGTGTCAGCCAAGCATGAACAGAGATGACAGGTTATCTCCTACCGCAATCTGCTTCCTCTCCGGCGGTAGTGAGATCCGTGTCCCCGGACAGCGCGCTGAGATTTACTGCTAGTCGTCGCTAAGTCACACCCTGACGTTTCGTCATTATCGACATCATCAGAGGGACGAAACAATAGGATGTGACTTAGCAACGACTAGCAGTAAATCTCAGCGCGTTATGGAATGTGTTTTTGTTTTCCTCATATGATTGGATACGAATATCTCTGTGTTTGATCGAGTCCTTATGATACATTTGGTCCAGGGAGATCAGATACAAAGTATGTTAACAAGTATCATTTACCTGCCTATTACTTATCCTTTCCGCTAAGAGTTCCATTTAGAGGGGGATGTGAGTACTCTCCTGGCTCTTCACGTGTGGTGGTTTCGGTGACAGTTTACCATCTTCTACTTATAGAAATTAACCCCACTCTGGATTATTCTATGGACTTTTTAACCATTTGAATGGACTTTTTCACCTATGCACTTTATTGATCTTTATGTATCACATGATTATATGTGTGTGATATACAGGGACGCTTGTTCTTATGTTTTATTAAGGGAGATTGAACTTTTATAGGGATGGGGACTTATGAGCTGCCCATGGAATCAAACATCAACAATTGGGACTTTATACACATCCTGTATATACATCACTCCTTTTCTCCTTCTGCACATCGCATCCTCTCTTTCCTTCTCCAGACTAGCTAGCACTGATTTGGTAGGCCTGGCACTGGCTCAACCAGGCCTGAAGCAAGTGCCCTTTACAGGCAGGGACCGCGGACCCCTATGGTGTAGCAAATATAAAAGTCCCAGTGCTAGCTATCCCTGTGGCTACTGCTCCAGTACCACCTCTTCAGGCACTGCCAGCCCTCCTGACGGAAACTGCCTTGTTCCACTGCCCATGACACCACCATCCTTCAGACTGGCTCTGCACCCATCCCAGACTGCTCCGCATCAGTTCTCTCAGGCGTGCCTCCCCAGGCCTCCCGACGGTGTGCTCACTCATCAGCCCTCCTGGCTGCCTCTGTGGAACTCCTGGAGACTTGCCCTACAGTTTTCTCCAGCTGTCCTCTCCTGCTCCTCCTGTGCCTCCTGTCCAGGACACCTCTTAAGAGGGTCCCATCCACACATGAGTACAGGCCCAAGGTCACCCCCCCAGACTGGGGAGCTCCCTCAAAGACCCAGACAGCCTAACACTCCATCTCCATTCTTCAACCCAATCAACTCCTCCCCAGCTGGGCTGACCCTGGGTATTTAAGGAGGCCTGCCCCCTGCCAATCCAAGTTGGGGATTGGTCAGGGCTCCTCAAAATACCCCAGGTGGCTCCACCTCCCCTCCAGCCTCTCTTTCTAGAAAACACTAGAAGATTCTACAAAGAAGTAGGAGGTCCCAGTAATGCCACTTGTGAGTCACCCAGCATTACCCTGAGTCACTCCAATCCCAGATCAAACACACCCAGACTTGGCTGTCAACCAAACCTGAAAATTTACCTACTCTAGTGGGAAAAAAACCTGCACTAATTCACTAGCACACTAGAGGGTGTTACACTGAAATTACATCCAAAATGGTCATACTCACCAGCAGTTGCAGGTCTTCTGGATGTATACACAAGGGAAGCTTTTACTAGTAAATAAAACAAACAGAATTTGTTAAATGCACATGTAATTTTACCGGAAGATTGTTGAAATTAATGGTTTGGCAACAGGGTTTCTTTAAGGCTTCACAATTTTTTGGAGATTGCACTAGAAATAAACTAGTGCATTGATTGTTTTTGTGTACCTTGTTCACATTAGAATTCACTTCACAATTAGCTACGCATACAGGAAAACTGCTCATTTCTCTGTATGGGCTAGTGTGAATGAACCTTTAAACCTCTTTACACTACTGCTGCATCTGCAACTCATGTACAGTAAGCTTTACAACAATATAGTGGTGTATCCAGACTTGTTTGTGGCGTGCACCAGGGTTTTCAACTCAGGTGGCACTTTTCCAGTAGGACAGTACCTGGGAGGTACTTGGCACTTCTCTTGTCCCCCCCCCCCCCCCCCGTGCTATTGCCATGATATGTCATATGTACATTTTTCTACAACAACAATATTGTGATTGTGGTAGGTGTCATCTTTAACAGAGTGGGGTCTACAGAAGAAAAATATGCCCCCAATAAGTTACTGGATTCTATTTCAGCTAAACAAGAATAGGAAGGGGAGATCACAGACTTTGCAAATGCACAAGATCCATGTTTATTGATAGCTCACAGATCCCTGACATTAACAGGCTAAAGCTTTTTGATGTTAGGGATCACTCTGTATCTGGTAATTTAGTAATTTTAAACTTTATTCTATCCCTGAATATGTCATCTTGAATTTCTTACAACCTGCCAAAGCAAAGGCATCGGCTCTGCAGACAGCTATTGCAATTGATAAACTGAAGAATTATTTTTTTCCTCCAATCATTAATACGGACAGATTCAAGGGAGATGGAATAGATGAAGGAGCAATAAAATGTTTTCACTGGTAGTAGAAACAATATAACCACTTTTTAAAAGGTTATGCTGTGCAACTACATCAGACTTGAAATATAAATTATATTTTACAATCTCCATCCTCTTGTTGCTGAAAGACTTTCAAGACAGCAATTTATCATTACTTAGTGCAAGCTAGTTAAATGACCAACAAATTACATTTAATTGACAGCCAAAGGTAATTAAAACTCCATAAAACTCTAAAATGTTAAAATATTACAATTTAATAGTTATAACATTTAATATATAGAAATGTATTTCATTTTAATGTATTTAGACAATATTGCCCCCTACTGTACTTGATAATTGAAATTATATAGCTGTTTAACAAGTGGATATATTACATTATCTAAGAAATCTGAAGAAATTAATACTTGAATAAGAATGTACCATTAATTAAGCGGGCATTCTAATTTGACTGTAGATTTATTTATGCCCATTATTAACCTTCTAAAAACTAAAAGATTACAGGTCCAAACGGTTCTTGATATTGCTAATGGGGCTAAGCGATGTTCAGGCAGAGTGTGGATTGGTTCTGATCTTCTTCTGTGATCATCATGTGCTACGGTTTCCAGACTGGTTGGTCCCCTTTTATAGTATAATTGTTTACAGTATACAATTATGTGCAATTTCTGGTTTATCCAGAACAAACATATGGCCCTTGTTCTGATATGCTGAGATTATGCTGCCTTGTACTTGTATTTAAAGGGACTTTTGCTTTGTGGTAAAAAAAAAAAAAACAAGGAGAGAGGAGCCTCTAGGTGCAGATGTATGACATGTTTTAACCACTTCGACCCTCTTCCTGACCAAGCCATTTTTTGCGATACGGGACTGCGTCGCTTTAACTGACAATTGCCCAGTCGTGCTGCATTGTACCTAAACAAAATTTATGTTCTTTTTTTCCACCAAATAGAGTTTTCTTTTGGTGGCATTTGATCACCTCTGCGATTTTTATTTTTTGCGCTATGAACAAAAAAAGAGTGACAATTTTGAAAAAAACACATTATTTTTTACTTTTTATTATAATAAATATCCCCCCCAAAAAAATAAATATATAAATAAATTTCTTCATCAGTTTAGGCCAATATATATTCTTCAACGTATTTTTGGTAAAAAAAATCACAAAAAGCATATATTGATTGGTTTGCGCAAAAGTTATAGCGTCTACAAAATAGGGGATAGATTTATGGCATTTTTATTTTATTGTTTCCTTTTACTAGTAATGGTGGCGAGCTGCAATTTTTATCAGGACTACGACATTACGGCAGAGAGATCAGACATAAGTACATTTAGAAAGCAAAATACTTGGTTGTCAAGCTAAAATTGGAACTGTCATATTCGTAACTGGAGAGACTATATGTTAATCATAACTCGTGTGTCACTCCCCCAGGTACCCCAATGGGAACTCTTTTGTTACCCGGGGGAGGAATAACTCATGTAGATATTGTCTAACATAAAGTATAATGGATATAGATCAGAAAGTATTAATATCAACTTGTTTAAAAGGGAAATATTGGGGGGCTTGGACTTTATAGGCACAATAACCGATTTTCATAAAGTTTATAAAAATTATTTCAATTTATTAGAAATACCAAAATAGTTAAAAACATGGAAAACAGGTTTTTAGAGAAAAAATCAATTCATGTAAATACAGTTACAATTATACACTCCATACATAGCTCAATGTGAAAATTGAAGTAAATGTAAAAATAAAATAGCACTTATTCTGCCATAGGCTTACTACGTATACAGATGAGAGCTATGTAGTTGATAGTAATAGCAGTCTTTGGAATTCGCTCAACATGTTACACGCCAACAGTGCTTCTTCAGGAGCATGGAACAGATTTACTGAAAAATATAGATCATCAAAATAAATAAAGCTAGAAACCATTAATTATCATATTAACTAGAATATAACAAGATAACAAGATAACAAGTAAGAGACTATTGCGTACTAGAGGTATCAGGCTGGGAACCCACTCTTATAGGGCGTACACACGGTCGGACTTTGTTCGGACATTCCGACAACAAAATCCTAGGATTTTTTCCGACGGATGTTGGCTCAAACTTTTTTTGTCTACACACGGTCGCACAAAGTTGTCGGAATTTACCATCGCCAACCACGCGGTCACGTACACCACGTACGACGAGACTAGAAAAGGCCGGTTCAGAACCAAGCACGGCACCCTTTGGGCTCCTTTTGCTAATCTCGTGTTAGTAAAAGTTTGGTGAAAGACGATTCGCGCTTTTTCAGACTCGTGGCTTTCAGATCGTTTTCTGCCGTTCAGTTTGTGCTTGTGGGTTTGTATCTGCTCTTCAGTGCGTGCAAGCAAGTTCCGCGTGACTTTAAGTAGTCATTGTATTCTTGTTCGTTCGTTACTGGTTTTCAGGTCGCTCTTCACAGGCCTTGCTGTTCTTCAGTGCGTTCTGTTACTTCATTCTGAGCAGCCGACCGTTTTCTAGCCATGTTTCGTATGCGTACTCCTCGTAGAGTTCATGCTGTGCGGGGGCTTGGTGTTGGGGTCCTGACCTTGACACAAGTCCAGTCCATGAACAGGGTGGGGAGGAGTTCATGGACCAAGAATTGGTTGCTTCAGCGTGACCAGTTCTCTCATATGCCTTTGCTCCGTGAGATCCGTGAGAATAATCCTGATGATTTCAGGAACTTTCTCAGGATGACGGACCCCGTGTTTCACCGTTTGTTGGCTTCGCTGACCCCCTATATCAGCAGGCAGGATACCTGCATGAGGCAAGCCATCACTCCGGAGCAGAGGCTGGTCGCTACCCTGCGGTATTTGGCGACAGGGAGAAGCCTGCAGGACTTGAAGTTCTCGACAGGCATCTCCCCCCAGGCTCTGGGTATCATTATCCCAGAGACCTGTTCTGCCATCATACAGGTCCTGCAGAAGGAGTATATGAAGGTAAGATTTTTATCCTTTAATATCACATTTTATTGTATTTAATGTTTGCTAATATATTGTATTTCTTTCCTCATTCCCTAATTACCATGATTGTAATATGCTGTGAATGTCCCCTTTGTCCTCATGCATGCTGGATTTTTATGTAATTATTATTTTAGGTCCTTCATACATATTTGCCCTTCAATAACCTCCACAGCATGGTGTCTCCTGGCCTATATTCACCTCATGTAGTCACTTAACAATGTATTTTATCAACTCTATAGTAGTGCTTTACCTCAAACACCCCCTAAAATGTTTGGAAATGTTATTTTTGATTTAAATTCTGGCAGAGTGCCAGAGGCTTTTTTTTGTTGGTGTCCCCAAATAATTTTTTGTAACCCTCCCTCCCCCAACTGCTAAGTCAGCTGATCCCAATTCTCTATGTATCCTCAATCATCTATCTGCTGACTTTGCCAAACCCATACACACTATACCCACCTCTTTACTGGTCAGATTTATGGATGAATTGCCCAAAGCATGTAGTGCAAGGGCCTGCCTGTATACTTTCCAATGGTACTATTTAAAGTTTTTGTATTCTATTATTATCTTGATAGGTAATAGCAGAATGTCCAAATGTCCTCAAATGTGTACAATGTGTATCTATATCTTTGTATTATGACACTTCTTACCTGTCCAGTGGTCTGCCAATAGCTTAACTAAGGAGGGGCTGTTCCAAGTAATACCCATTATTTAGGCATTCATCTCTCAATGAAGTGAAGAGGGTTACCTGTCCAAGATTTCCACACACCCCCTATAATGTTAGAAATGGGCCATGAGAGGGGGGAGGGGGAATATGATAGGTGTACCTTATACTTTGGCCTTGTTAAATTCCCCTTACTAAATGCTATCTGGAGGTTGCCACATAATGTTTGTGTCTAATCTGCTTGCCATGTTTCTGTGAAAAAATAGTAATGTTTATTGTTTTTTCCTCAACAGTTTCCTTCCACGCCACAGGAATGGCAGACTGTGGCCTCCCACTTTGCCCAGCGGTGGGACTTTCCTAACTGCGGAGGGGCAATTGATGGGAAACACGTCCACATCGTCCCACCACCCAACTCAGGGTCATACTATTATAATTACAAGGGGTTCAATAGTATAGTGATGTTGGCGGTGGTGTCGGCTAATTACGACTTCTTGTATGTGGACGTGGGGAAGAATGGCCGGATGTCTGATGGTGGAGTCATCGCCCAGACGGAGTTCTACCGGCATCTCCAGAATGGCAGCTTGGACTTGCCAGCTCCAGAGGACAATGTTGAAGGACTCCCATTTGTGTTCGTTGCTGATGAAGCGTTTGCGCTGGGGGACCACCTGATGCGGCCATTCCCAATGAGGACCCTCACCCCGGAACAGAGGGTTTTTAATTACCGGCTGGCCAGAGCCCGAAGAGTGGTGGAGAACACATTTGGAATCCTGGCCAGCCGGTTCCGCCTATTTATGACACCCATCCATATGGCGGAGTATAAACTGAACCATATTATACTTGCGTGCTGTGTTCTCCATAACTTTTTAAGGAAACATTCGGCCAACTATGCTGGCTCGGTTGGGCCTGAGGCCGGAATCCTACATCAAACCACACTGACGGCGCTTGAAAGTGGCCGTCCTGGCTTGCCCTCCCTGAGTGCCCGTGATGTCCGGTTACGCTACCTGGAGTTCTTTGTGGGTAGGGGGGCTATCAATATGCCAGACAATCTGTGAAGCCTTTTTATAATAAAAAAAAAAGAAATTCTTGGTGGACATTTACTGCTTGTATTTATTTTAGCTGACCCTGACAGAAATGTGTTGAGTCCAGAAAATGTCGTGATTGTGTAACCTTATACAAAGCACTGTTGGCTGTTATTTCCTAAATGCAAAAACACATTTCACTACAAGTGCACTTGCAACTGCACTGAAACTGCACTTGTAGTGCAAAGAGGATTTGCCCTTAGGAAATAACACCCATTTTTGCAGAAAACAGCAATTACATCACCCCAAAAGTGTTGTATTGTAGTGTTGAGACAATAATCCACACATTCTTGAGTAAGCCACTTTTTTATACCTGCACAATCACATGTGCATTTACCAAAGGTTTTTAAAACAAACCAACATGTTTCATTATCAAAAATCGAAATGTCCATTTCAGATAAAATAGGCCTGTGTAAAACCAACAAGAAAGCCAAAAAACTTGAACTTACAAAGTTCACATTAGGTAAAACCTGAAGGCTATATCAGACATCAGTATTTAGGAACTGGGTTTGATATAGCGTTCAGATGGGGGGAAATCACCCCTGGAAAAGCCAAATTTGGAAGATGCACACCAATTTACGAATGTCAACATGTGCTATCTGCCATCAGGGGGGGATCAAGGGACGTGTTTTGGGGGAGCAAGCCCTTCCTCAACGCTACTTTATAATTGAGGAAGGGGTTGCACCCCCAAAACGCATCCATTGATCTCCTGTGATGGCAGATAGCACATGTTGGCACACTGTGTGCATCCTCCAAATTTGGCTTTTCAAAACATTGCAAAAATATTTAAAAGATTGGACCACAATCCAAAAAGTGATTTTGTGGGGTTTTAAATTCACCCAAAACATCAATGATGTTATTATTTTTTTTAATAACATCATTGATTTTTTGCTGTATGTTTTGCAGTTCGACATTACACCCCATGATCTCCCCGATCAGGATCTGGGCACTTTCTGATGTGAAACATTCTGGATCCCTCACATCACGATCACCTAAAAAGAGAGAAAGAAAACAAAAACAGGTCTCAAAAATCTGCCACCATCCATCTCTTTTACCTGAGCCTGTGGTCGCAGACACTCACCTGTTGTGGTGCCAATCTCCACCACATCTTCTTCTTCCTCCTGCTCTTCTTGGGTTGGTGTTAGTTCCCCTTCTTCCAGAGGTGGAGGGTCTGTGGTCTCCTCGGATGAGGGGTGTCCTCCGAGTCTTTTATCCCCTATGTAAAACAAAAATGGTATACTTAGCACACAGATATTTAATGTCAGAACTATAAATAGGAAACATTGCTTGGAAGTGGGGTACAATTGTCTATTTTAGCCGAGTTCCAAGATGTAGCTTTTTTAGTGTCCTTTGTCAACCTGCAATACTTTACCTGTTTAGTACAAGCTTCACAGATGGAGACCCCCCTATAGTATAAACTGGAGCACCTGTGTGGCCCCCCTAATAAAAATGGTGTTCTTTTGTCCCACACTATAGTGCTCCAGTGTCCAGATGTGAAAACAGCTGCTCAGTGTCCTCTCCTTACACACAATCTAGTTTGCATTTCATTCTAGTAACAAAGCCATCTACACAACCCAATTCTTTGAAGACAAGTATAGGGCGTCAAAATGGTGGCCAAATGCATATGGGCTAAACAATGGTATTTTATAGTTGGAACGAAAAAAGTTTGATCCGAACGAATAATGTGCCCATGAACATGAAAGTTGCCATTTTAAGCTGTACAACAGTTCCTAAAAGCACATGGAGCAGCACGAACGTAATAAACACAAAAAGAATAGGAACACAGCACAACTACTTACTTTTTTGCAGCACTCTCCGGATCTTTCTGTACTGCTCATGTTCTCGTAATTTCAGGTCCGACCACCGCTTCCTGAGCTGATCTTTCGATCGTCGTACCCCGAAATTCCGGTGCAGACTCCTGACCACTTTCGCCATGATCTTGGCCTTTCTGATATTGGGGTTGGGGTAAGGCCCATACTTTCCATCATAGTCGGCCTTCTTCAGGATGTCCACCATCTCCAACATCTCCCCAAAGGACATATTTGAGTCCTTAAATCTCCTTCTGGATCGGGACGTTTCAGGCTCCGGCCTTCCCTCCTCCTCCTCCTCCTCGTTGCTACAATTAGCACGCACCTGCTGTCTATCAGCCATGTGCTCTTCCCCCACTGCGCCGAACGAAAAGGGGCGGGGAATAGACTAGAAAGAACGTCAGGGGCGGGCAGAGTTATACGCATGCGCAGTGTGTATAAAGCGTAACACACGTGCGTATTACGTACGATCTGTGAGCGGAGGAAGGAGCATCGGAGATGCCGATCGTGATAGCGAAGGTAAGATCTAAACTTGCGCCTATACTGCTTCGAAATAGAAGCCTATATTGTAACAAGATGAGGGGAGTTTTGCCTGACATTAGGGTTTGTCTTGTGTTGTGTCTTGCAGAGAAAATGGATGGGTTCAACGACCACAATTTCCTGCCCCTGTTCATAGACAAGTACAGGGAGCTGCCCTGTCTGTGGCAAGTGAGACACCCCCACTATAATCACAAACAGAAGAGGCAGGCAGCGCTGGAGAAACTGATGGCGTTGGTGACGCCGGTGGTCCCCACAGCAACCATCCCTTATTTAAAAGCCAAAATTGGTGGCCTGAGGAGCACTTATCTTAGGGAGCGCAAGAAGGTCACAGATTCCCAGAGATCAGGAGCTGCAGCAGATGACGTTTATGTCCCCAGGCTGTGGTACTACGAGAGACTGCGATTTCTGTCAGACCACACTGAAGTCAGGGAATCCCTCTCCACTCTTCCTTCCACTCTCCCTTCCATACCAGCTGAGGCTTCTGATGTCCAACCTGGGCCTTCCAGCCAGGAAGAAGTGGAGGAGCCCAGCTGGAGTCAGGTATAGCATTCTTCTACAGATTTCTGGTCAATAAATAAATGATGTTTACTAGATGTTATTATTGATCACTAATTGCTGATTAAAAAAAGTGTTTTACATATCAATAGACAGTAGTGGGCACCCAAAATTGGGACAAGAATGAAAAATGCTGGGCTCAGAAGGATAGTCTGTTATATTTGTTAACATTCAATTTGCAGCAGTCAATAGGTGAAAATTGTGTGTGATTGATTGAAAAAATACTAAAACTATGTCCCTTTTTCATACACAGGAAGACCTCAGCCAAGAGGAGGCGGGGGTTAGTGGCAGCCAGGAGGAGGCGGGGCTAAGTGTCAGCCAAGAGAAGCCTGGGACCAGTCGCAGCCTGACTGAGTCTCAGGTCCCTCCCCTCCGCCTGCCATATAAACGAGCCAGGAAGGCCACTCCGAGTCCCGTGCAGGATTCAGTGTTCAGGCTGATCCAGGAGGCTTCTGCGTCCCTCAGAGCCTTACCCACTCCTGAAGAGGCCTTTGCCTGCATGGCTGCCACCAAATTGCAGGGCATGCAGGAGGGTCAACGCAGGCTCTGTGAGGACCTGCTTTATAAAGTCCTACGTAAAGGGGTGAGTGGGGAACTAACACCCAAGACCGACGTGGTTGAGTTGGACCATCCTCCTCCTCCTCCTGCTGCCACAACTCCACCACCACAGCCACCGCGTGGAAGGAGGCGTGGAAAGAAGACCAGAGAGTGATGACCCTGGGTTCAGTCTGGTCTGACAGAAGATGCAGTCTCTTGTATGACCACAGCCTGGGGACACGGATGTCATCTGCTGCTTTCCGGATCTCTGGGACTTCTGGACCAGACTGCCCTCCCTTAGATAAGGACTCCTCAGGCCACCAATTTGGCTTTCAAATTATTGATGTGTGCCCTGGGGGTCCAAGGCTTCGCCCACTTCTGCAGTTTCTCCAGCGTTGCCTCCCTCTTTGTTTAGTTGTGACCCCTTAATAAATTTTTTTAGGTAAATTATACTCTCCTGTGTGTGTTTTCATCCAAAAAGGACAGTTTGTTGGTGAGGATTCAGGTACATTTCTAACATAAAATGTGAAATTAACAAGGGACAACAACACCAAACAATCTCCTACAGATTAAATAGAACAACATATCAATGGTGTTGTGGGAACTTGTCACAAAAAACACACAAAAACATTTTCGGGAGTACAAATCAAAATCGCAAAAAAAATAAAAATAAAATACAAACACAAAAAAAGAATCTACATTAAAGCCAAAAAATATATAAAAAATATACAAAAATATGTTGTCAGATGTGAGAAATCAAAATATATTGAGGGAATCACGATAAATAGTAACGAAATAAGTTTGTGAGAAGTGTGTGTGAATATGAGCAGCAAAAATACTTAATTCTTGTCACATTATAAAGAAGAAGAGAGTGCGCTGTATTAAACCATTTTTAACATTGCAGCGTGACGAAAGTGCTGTATCCATTGCGAACGCTAAGTTTACCAGAACGAGCTGTTCCGTCATGGAATTTCTTCTGAGCATGCGTGGCACTTTGTGCGTCGGAACAGGCCACACACGGTCGGAATTGACGCGATCGGATTTTGTTGTCGGAAAATTTTATCTCCTGCTCTCCAACTTTGTGTGTCGGAAAATCCGATGGAAAATGTCCGATGGAGCCCACACACCATCGGAATTTCCGACAACACGCTCCGATCTGACATTTTCCATCGGAAAATCCGACCGTGTGTACGGGGCATTAAACTGATCCAGCAGAATCCAGACAGTATTCACACACTATGGGGACGTATGTAACAGGATAGGATAAAGAGTTAAAAACAAGAGGTCACACTGATTGATTAGTTTGGTAGGTAGGTGAGTATGGCTCTGTTCAGTCTCAATGTGGTTTGCAGAGTTAAACTAGAGATCTAAAGAAAAGAAAAGCAATGGGGAGAAAGAGAGGGGGAAGGGTATAGAGGAAAAAGAGGGAAAAGAAAAGAATAAAGAAGGGGAGAGAAGGAGGAGGAAAGGGGAGGGGAGAGGGGAAGAGGAGGGGGGAAGGGGGGGGGAATGGGTGGGGGAAGAAAAGGAAGAAAAGAAAGAAAATAAAGAAGGGGGAAATAAAAGGGAAAGACAGAGCGACAAGGAAAAAGGAATGGCATAGGTCCCCAGGGCTTAATCCATGTATCCATAATGGTAATGATTGTTAGAAAAAAGAGTTGAAGGTAAATATGGTAGCTAATTAGAAGCAATTTAAAAATTTAAAGATTTTTTTAAAAAGGAGTTCAAAGCAGTATTATTAGTAAGCCATTAGTAATATATAAAGTAAACTAAATCACGGATAAAACTTACCATATTCAGATTAGGAAAGAAGAAGAAAAATATCTGTATATCCTTGGGAAGAGGTATAAAGTATAATGTTCAAGTATCTTGACTATAAAAGGTGGCTGTACATAAAGGAACATGACGTCCTAGTTGCTGTATTAAGCCAATATTTGCATGTATAGGAGGCAGTGATCACAAAGATTTATATGTAATCTCGGGTGATGATCCAACATCCCATATAGTTATTTGTAGTATGTGACCTAATATAATGCAAACAAGAAGCCCATAGAGAGTAATTAGAAAGGGTAATAGGATATCAGTGGATTAATCTCCTATGAACAGGCAAGTATAATAACTGTGAAAAAAGATGGGAGGGGAGAGGGAAGGAAAAGGAGAGTGTGAAGATGTGAGAAAAATAAGGACTGTAATGGCGTATACATTATAAACCTACCTACTGCTAGTCCATGGTATGAGTGAGCAGATGACAAACACACCATCGCTTGGGTGGAGAGCGGTTGTGTATGGAGCTGGATAAAAGGACGCTGAACAGCGTCTCTTTGTACACACGCCCCGCTTGTAGTCAACCAATCGGCGGTGCCGACGTGACGTCATCCAAGCTGGCCGCTCAATGAAGACTGCGCATGTCCCTACTCACAGCGTCGGCATGGAAACAGTCCGATGCGTGAGAGAGGGAGAGAGCACAGTTGCATACAAGGCATGACAGGGAAAACCCGGAAATGCCAAGTTGCGCCTACAGCCCTAAATGAAGGGATGTGGTGCTTGGCGGCCGCATAGTGGTGAGAGTGCTGATGGAACATCGACAGGAGCAGGTTGGAATGGGTGACCAAATTCACAGATCCCCAAAAGAACACAATGTATGCAAAATAGGCAAAAAAGTATAAACCTAAATAATGAAAAAAAAAATATATAAATACAATGTAAAAAATAATAAAAAACAAACGGCTGTTATTGCATGACAATATCTGGGATTGAAAGGGAAAAATAAACCATAAATGCAATATATATGTAAAATTATATTATTGATGCCGAAAAACAATAAAGGTAAAGTAAAAATAATTATGATAACCATAATCCAAATAATATGGAATAGAGCGGGGCTAAAAAAAAGAGAGAAATTACAAGAAGGACTAATAGGGCGTACACACGGTCGGACTTTGTTCGGACATTCCGACAACAAAATCCTAGGATTTTTTCCGACGGATGTTGGCTCAAACTTGTTTTGCCTACACACGGTGGCACAAAGTTGTCGGAATTTCCGATCGCCAACCACGCGGTCACGTACACCACGTACGACGAGATTAGAAAAGGCCGGTTCAGAACCAAGCGCGGCACCCTTTGGGCTCCTTTTGCTAATCTTGTGTTAGTAAAACTTTGGTGAGAGACGATTCGCGCTTTTTCAGACTCGTGGCTTTCAGATCATTTTCTGCCGTTCAGTTTGTGCTTGTGGGTTTGTATCTGCTCTTCAGTGCGTGCAGCAAGTTCCGCATGACTTTAGGTAGTCATTGTATTCTTGTTCGTTCGTTACTGTTTTTCAGGTCGCTCTTCACAGGCCTTGCTGTTCTTCAGTGCGTTCTGTTACTTCATTCTGAGCAGCCGACCGTTTTCTAGCCATGTTTCGTATGCGTACTCCTTGTAGAGTTCGTGCTGTGCGGGGGCTTGGTGTTGGGGTCCTGACCTTGACACAAGTCCAGTCCATGAACAGGGTGGGGAGGAGTTCATGGACCAAGAATTGGTTGCTTCAGCGTGACCAGTTCTCTCATATGCCTTTGCTCCGTGAGATCCGTGAGAATAATCCTGATGATTTCAGGAACTTTCTCAGGATGACGGACCCCGTGTTTCACCGTTTGTTGGCTTCACTGACCCCCTATATCAGCAGGCAGGATACCTGCATGAGGCAAGCCATCACTCCGGAGCAGAGGTTGGTCGCTACCTTGCGGTATTTGGCCACAGGGAGAAGCCTGCAGGACTTAAAGTTCTCGACAGGCATCTCCCCCCAGGCTCTGGGTATCATCATCCCAGAGACCTGTTCTGCCATCATACAGGTCCTGCAGAAGGAGTATATGAAGGTAGGATTTTTATCCTTTAATATCACATTTTATTGTATTGAATGTTTGGTAATATCTTGTATTTCTTTCCTCATTCCCTAATGACCATGATTGTAATATGCTGTGAATGTCCCCTTTGTTCTCATGCATGCTGGATTTTTATGTAATTATTATTTTAGGTCCTTCATACATATTTGCCCTTCAATAACCTCCCCAGCATGGTGTCTCCTGGCCTATATTCACCTCATGTAGTCACTTAACAATGTATTTTATCAGCTCCATAGTAGTGCTTTACCCCAAACACCCCCTAAAATGTTTGGAAATGTTATTTTTTCTTTAAATTCAGGCAGAGTGCCAGAGGCTTTTTTTTGTGGCGTCCCCAAATAATTTTTAGTAACCCTCCCTCCCCCAACTGCTAAGTCAGCTGATCCCAATTCTCTATCTATCCTCAATCATCTATCTGCTGACTTTGCCAAACCCATACACACTATACCCACCTCTTTACTGGTCAGATTTATGGATGAATTCCCCAAAGCATGTACTGCAAGGGCCTGCCTGTATACTTTCCAATGGTACTGTTTAAAGTTTTTGTATCCTATTATTGTCTTGATAGGTAATAGCAGAATGTCCAAATGTCCTCAAATGTGTACAGTGTGTATTTATATCTTTGTATTCAGACACTTCTTACCTGTCCAGTGGTCTGCCAATAGTGTAACTAAGGAGAGGCTGTTCCAAGTAATCCCCATTATTTAGGCATTCATCTCTCAATGAAGTGAAGAGGGTTACCTGTCCAAGATTTACACACACCCCCTATAATGTTAGAAATGGCCCATGAGAGGGGGGGGAGGGGGAATATGATAGGTGTACCTTATACTTTGGTGTTGTTAAATTCCCCTTAATAAATGCTATCTGGAGGTTGCCCCATAATGTTTGTGTCTAATCTGCTTGCCATGTTTCAGAGTAAAAATAGTAATGTTTATTGTTTTTTCCTCAACAGTTTCCTTCCACGCCACAGGAATGGCAGACTGTGGCCTCCCACTTTGCCGAGCGGTGGGACTTTCCTAACTGCGGAGGGGCAATTGATGGGAAACATGTCCACATTGTCCCACCACCCAACTCGGGGTCGTACTATTATAATTACAAGGGGTTTAATAGTATAGTGATGTTGGCGGTGGTGTCGGCTAATTACGACTTCTTGTATGTGGACGTGGGGAAGAATGGCCGGATGTCTGATGGTGGAGTCATCGCCCAGACGGAGTTCTACCGGCGTCTCCAGAATGGCAGCTTGGACTTGCCAGCTCCAGAGGACAATGTGGAAGGACTCCCATTTGTGTTTGTTGCTGATGAAGCATTTGCGCTGGGGGACCACCTGATGCGGCCATTCCCAATGAGGACCCTCACCCCGGAACAGAGGGTTTTTAATTACCGGCTGGCCAGAGCCCGAAGAGTGGTGGAGATCACATTTGGAATCCTGGCCAGCCAGTTCCGCCTATTTCTGACACCTATCCATATGGCGGAGTATAAACTGAACCATATAATACTTGCGTGCTGTGTTCTCCATAACTTTTTAAGGAAACATTCGGCCAACTATGCTGGCTCAGTTGGGCCTGAGGCCGGAATCCTACATCAAACCACACTGACAGCGCTTGAAAGTGGCCGTCCTGGCTTGCCCTCCCTGAGTGCCCGTGATGTCCGGTTACGCTACCTGGAGTTCTTTGCGGGTAGGGGGGCTATCAATATGCCAGACAATATGTGAAGCCTTTTTATAATAAAAAAAAAAGAAATTCTTTGTGGACATTTACTGCTTGTGTTTGTTTTAGCTGACCCTGACATAAATGTTTTGAGTGCAGAAAATGTCGTGATTGGGTAACCTTATACAAAGCACTGTTGGCTGGTATTTCCTAAATGCAAAAACACATTTCACTACAAGTGCACTTGCAACTGCACTGAAACTGCACTTGTAGTGCAAAGAGGATTTGCCCTTAGGAAATAACCCTCATTTTTGCATAAAACAGCTATTACATCACCCCAAAAGTGTTGTAGTGTTGAGACAATAATCCACACATTCTTAAATAAGCCACTTTGGTAAATGCACATGTGATTGTGCAGGTATAAAAAAGGTTTTTAAAACAAACCAACATGTTTGTTGTATAACAATTTTTGCAGTAGCATTAGCAAAATTCGAAATGTCCATTTCAGATAAAACAGGCCTGTGTAAAACCAGCAAGAAAGCCCAAAAACTTGAACTTACAAAGTTCACATTAGGTAAAACCTGAAGGCTATATCAGACATCAGTATTTAGGAACTGGGTTTGATATAGCGTTCAGATGGGGGGAAATCACCCCTGGAAAAGCCAAATTTGGAAGATGCACACCAATTTACGAATGTCAACATGTGCTATCTGCCATCAGGGGGGATCAAGGGACGTGTTTTGGGGGAGCAAGCCCTTCCTCAACGCGACTTTATAATTGAGGAAGGGGTTGCACCCCCAAAACGCGTCCATTGATCTCCCGTGATGGCAGATAGCACATGTTGGCACACTGTGTGCATCCTCTAAATTTGGTTTTTCAAAACATTGCAAAAAAATTTAAAAGATTGGACCACAATCCAAAAAGTGATTTTGTGGGGTTTTAAATTCGCCCCAAAACATCAATAATGTTATTATTTTTTTTAATAACATCATTGATTTTTTGCTGGATGTTTTGCAGTTCGGCATTACACCCCATGATCTCCCCGATCAGGATCTGGGCACTTTCTGAAGTAAAGCGTTCTCTATCCCTCACATCACGATCACCTAAAAAGAGAGAAAGAAAAAAAAAACAGGTCTCAAAAATCTGCCACCATCCATCTCTTTTACCTGAGCCTGTGGTCGCAGACACTCACCTGTTGTGGTGCCAATCTCCACCACATCTTCTTCTTCCTCCTGCTCAGCTTGGGTTTGGGGTATTTCACCTTCTTCCAGAGGTGGAGGGTCTCTGGTCTCCTCGGATGAGGGGTGTCCTCCGAGTCTTTTCTCCCCTATGTAAAACAAAAATGGTATAATTAGCACACAGATATTTGATGGCCGAACTAGAAATAGGAAACATTGCTTGGAAGTGGGGTACAATTGTCTATTTTAGCCGAGTTCAAAGATGTCTTTTTTTTATTGCCCTTTGTCAAGCTGCAATACTTTACCTGTTTAGTACAAGCTTCACAGATGGAGACCCCTCTATAGTATACATTGGAGCACCTGTGTGGCCCCCTAATAAAAATGGTGTTCTGGGGTCCCACACTAGTGCTCCAGTGTCCAGATGTGAAAACAGCTGCTCAGTGTCCTCTCCTTACACACAATCTAGTTGGCATTTCATTCTAGTAACAAACCCATCTACACAAACAAATATTTGGCATCCAAGTAGGCCCAAAAAAAATGTGGGAAAATGCATATGGTCTAAACAATGGTGTTTTAGAGGCCGAAAGAAAAATGTTTGATACGAACGAATAATGGGCCCATGAACATTAAAGTTGCCCTTTTAAACGTTACAATTAATAAAAGCACACGGAGCAGCACGAACATAATAAAGACAGAAAGAATAGGAACACAGCACAACTACTTATTTTTTGCAGCACTCTCCGGATCTTTCGGTACTGCTCTGGCTCTCTTAACTTCAGGTCCGACCACCGCTTCCTGAGCTGATCTTTCGATCTTCGTACCCCGAAATTCCTGTGAAGGCTTTTGACCACTTTCGCCATGATCTTTGCCTTTCTGATGTTGGGGTTGGGGTAAGGCCCATACTTTCCGTCATAGTTGGACTTCTTCATGATGTCGACCATCTCCAACATCTCCCCAAAGGACATATTTGTGGCCTTAAAACGTCTCCTTCTGGATCGGGACGTGTCCGTATCCGGGCTTTCCCCCTCCTCCTCGTTGCTAGAATTAGCATGCACCTCCTGTAACTCCGCCATGTGCTCTTCACCCACTGCGCTGAATGAAAAGGGGCGGGGATAAGACTAGAAAGAACATCAGGGGCGGGCGGACTTACACGTATGCGCAGTGTGTATAAAGCGTAACACGCGTGCGTATTACGTACGATCTGTGAGCGGAGGAAGGAGCATTGGACGCGCCGATCGTAAGAACGAAGGTAAGAGACAAACTTGTGCCTATACTGCTTCTAGATTGAGGCCTATATTGTAACAAGATTAGGAGAGTTTTGTCTGACATTAGGCTTTGTCTTGTGTTGTGTCTTGCAGTGAACATGGATATGCTACTCAAAGATAATGACTTCATGTCAGTATTCCTAGAGATGCTAAGGGAGCTGCCCTGTCTGTGGGAGATTAAACACCCCCATTTCAAGAACCAAGCAAAGAGGAAGGCAGCACTGGAGCAATTGTGTGAAATTGTGAAGCAGGTGATCCCCACGGCAGACATCACCTATTTAAAGATATTAATTGGTTGCCTGAGGAGCACATATCTAAGGGAGCGCAAGAAGGTCAAGGATTCACAGAGATCCGGAGCAGCAGATGACATCTATGTCCCCATGATGTTGTACTATGACAGGCTACATTTTCTGGCAGGCCAGACTGAACCCAGGTCATCCCTCTCCAGTCTTCCTTCCACGCTTCCTTCCCCCCCGGCTGAGGCTTCTGACGCCCAACCTGGGCCTTCCAGGCCACATGTGGAGGAGCCCAGATTGAGCTAGGTATAGCATTTCTCTAAATATTTCTGCTTGTCCAATCAATGATGTTAACTAGATGTTAGTTGGGAGTATTAATTTAGGATTGGGATTGATGATGCAAAACATTACAACCATGTCCCTTTTTCATACACAGGGAAGTCTCAGCCAGGAGGTGGCCGGGCCGAGCCGGCTGGCTGATCTGCAGGTCCCTCCACCCCCCCTGAAAAGAGAAAGTGGCAGTAGGAGGAGTGCCCTAGAGGAGGCTGCTATAGGATTCTTTTGGAGGGCTACAGAGGTCCTGGGAGCACCCCACACCATGGAGGAGAACATTGCTGCCTTTATTGCATATAAAATGCAGAGGATGGAGGAGGGACAACAAGTCATGTGTGAGGCCCTCATATTGGAGGCTCTTGAGAAAGGTATGAGGGGCCAAATGACACCTCAGACACACCTTTGGGATGGTCCTCCTCCTCCTCCTGCAGGTCCTCCTCCTCCTCCTCCCTCTCCTCCAGGTCCTCCCAGTCCTCCTCCAGGTCCTCCCAGTCCTCCTCCTCCTCCAGGTCCTACTCCTCCTCCTGCCACATCTCCAACTGCACAGCCACAGCCGGGAATGAAGCGTGAAAGGAAGACCAGACAGTGATTGCCGTGGGTTCAGTCTGGTCGGCCAAAAGATGCAGCCTCTTGTGGTACCACAGCCTGGGGACACAGATGTCATCTGCTGCTATCCGGATCTCTGCGAATTCTGGACCAGACTGCCCTCCCTTACATATGCACTCCTCAGGCCACCAATTTTGATGTTGAAGAATTGATGTCTGCCGTGGGGGTCCCAGGCTTTGCTTATTTCTCCTGTTGATCCAGTGTTGCCTTCCTCTTTGTTTGGTTCTGATCCCTTAATAAAGGATTTTTGTTTTGAATTCTACTCTCCTATGTGTTTTACTTCAAAAAGGACAGTTTGTTTGTGAGGATTCAGGTACATTTCAAATATACAATGTGAAATGAACAAGGGACACCAACAACAAACAATCTCCTGGAGATTAAATAATACAAGATATCAATGGTGTAACTTGACACACAAAACACACACAAAAATATTCTGGAGTAAAAATAAAAATAACATTGAACAAAGATCAGCCTTGGAAAAAATACAAACATTAAAGAAAAAAAAAGGCTGAAAATCCAAAAAAAAATAAAATAAAATAATATAAAACTGTCAGATGTGACAACTAATAACAATATATTCAGGGAATCCCACTAAAAAAATACAAATAAAACTTTGTGAGAAGTGTGTGTGAATATGAGCAGCAAAACTACTTAATTCTTGTCACATTATAAAGAAGAAGAGAGTGCGCTGTATTAAACCATTTTTAACATTGCAGCGTGACGAAAGTGCTGTATCCATTGCGAACGCTAAGTTTACCAGAATGAGCTGTCCCGTCTCGGAATTTCTTCTGAGCATGCATGGCACTTTGTGCATCGGAACAGGCCACACACGGTCGGAATTGACGCGATCGGATTTTGTTGTCGGAAAATTTTATCTCCTGCTGTCCAACTTTGTGTGTCGGAAAATCCGATGGAAAATGTCCGATGGAGCCCACACACGGTCGGAATTTCCGACAACACGCTCCGATCGGACATTTTCCATCGGAAAATCCGACCGTGTGTACGGGGCATTATAAGTATGAGCCTCATTGATACCAGGGGCATGCATCCCACCGAGACGTTCAATCCACATAGTTTCTTTTTGAAGGATATATTTATCCCAATTCCCACCTCTAGGATTTCTAAGGATAACTGCCAAAACAATAAAGGATATCAAGGATGCATCAAATTGATGATATAAATCTAGATGTCTGCTGACTGCAGTGATCATCTTGCCCTCTGTCGAGTAGTATACATGATCTTTTATTCTGCAGCGAAGATGTCTGATAGTTTTGCCTACATAAAAGGCGCCACACTGACATATCATAAGGTATACTGCTCCTTCAGTGTTGCAGTTGGCATAAAAATTGGGGGTAAAGATTTCTCCATTAAGGGAGTGTGAACACTGTGCTTTGCTTGATCAATGGACAAAATGAGCATTGGCCGCATCGTGATACTCCATGTTTGGGTTGTTTGGACTTAGAATTAATCGAGTAGTGGCTAGCTGTCAATTTATCACGTAGTGACCTAGCTCGTCTGAAGGTCATTTGTGGGGAGGGGACAATATATTTCTTAAGGATGGGATCCTCTTGTAAAATCTGCCAATGGTTGGTCAGGATATCTCGAAGTTGTTGATGTTGTTGCGAGAATCTCGTAATGAATCTGACAGGGCAGCTAGAATTGGCTGGTTTTGTGTTATAAAGTAATGAGCTTCGTGATCGGCGTATGGCTTTGTTGTATGCACTACGGAGTAGGGTTTTGGAGTATCCCCTGGCCAGAAGTCTACCACGAAGGGCATTTGCCTGAAACTTAAATTCCTCCACATGAGTGCAGTTACAGCATAATCTTAAGTATTGCGCGTATGGAATACTTTTGATGAGTGACCTGGGGTGGGCACTGTCTGCATGTAGCAGGGTGTTCCCTGCCGTTTCTTTCCTGTAGAGAGTAGAGGCTAGGCAATTCTCATTATCTTTGAAGATAGTTAAATCTAGAAAGGTTATTTGTCGGGAGTTACTAGTGACCGTAAACTTTAAGTTAAACTGATTTTGATTGATGGTTTGAATAAATGTGTCAAGTAAATCAGGAGTGCCTGTCCATACCACGAAAATATCATCTATATAACGCCGCCAAATAAGGGCGTGGTCAATAAATACAGCTAGTGATTCATCTGCAAAAATGTTCCCACCCCCCAGGTACAGGTTGGCGTAGGCCGGTGCACAGCATGTGCCCATAGCCACGCCCTGTACCTGGAGGAAGTGGGAACCTTTGAAACAGAAATAATTGTGTGTAAGTACAAATCTCAGTAACTCAAGAATGAATTCACAATAATCCCAGCTGTAGTGATCTTATTCTCGTAAAAAGGTGCGAACCATCCCGATGCCCTGCTCGTGAGGGATGCTAGAGTATAATGACTCAACATCCAAAGTCATGAGCAGGGCATCAGGAGGGATGGCCAACCCCTCTATATGTTTCAAGAGATCCAATCTATTGCGAGTATAAGAAGGTAGAGCCAGTACATGTGGCATTAAAACGGAGTCGATTAAACGACTAGTGTTTTCCGTCAACGAGCCCATCCCAGAAACAATGGGACGACCGGGGGGCATAGTGGGATGTTTATGAATTTTTAGTAACGCATAAAATGTAGCTTCCCTGGGGTTTCGTACATTAAGGTAATTATACAGGTCCTGGTCGATAAGGCCTCTCTGGTGGGCCGAACCGATGATACTTAGATATTCATGCCTAAATTTCACAATTAAGGCATCCAAAAGGTAAGAATAGCACTATTTGTCCAGTAAAATCTTCATGACCATGGATTCATAGAATGCCCTGGTCATGAGGACAATATTTCTTCCCTTATCAGAGGCCTTAATCTCAAGGTCAGGATGGTTTTGTAGAAATTGGATGGCTCGTAGTTGGGAGGGAGTTAGATTACTCGAACTAGGTAAGATAGTCATGTGTTTGATGTCATTGACAGTCCCTATAAGGAAGGCCCAGATCCGGGGATTAGTCATTAAATCTGGAAAGCATTGGGATTTAAGTTTGAATTATTATTATTATTATTATTATTATTATGTTTATCATATTTATTTTTACTTTACCTTTATTGTTTTTGGGCATCAATAAAATAATTTTACATATATATTGCATTTATGGTTTATTTTTCCCTTTCAATCCCAGATATTGTCATGCAATAACAGCCGTTTGTTTTTTATTATTTTTTACATTGTATTTATATATATATTTTTTTTCATTATTTAGGTTTATACTTTTTTGCCTATTTTGCATACATTGTGTTTTTTTGGGGATCTATGGATTTGGTCATCCATTCCAACCTGCTCCTGTCGATGTTCCATCAGCACTCTCACCACTATGCGGCCGCCAAGCGCCACATCCCTTCATTTAGGGCTGTAGGCACAACTTGGCATTTCCGGGTTTTCCCTGTCATGCCTTGTATGCAACTGCGCTCTCTCCCTCTCTCACGGGTCGGACTGTTTCCATGCCGACGCTGTGAGTAGGGACATGCGCAGTCTGCATTGAGCGGCCGTCTTGGATGACGTCACGTCGGCACCGCCGATTGGTTGACTACAAGCGGGGCGTGTGTACAAAGAGACGCTGTTCAGCGTCCCTCTATCGAGCTCCATACACAACCGCTCTCCACCCGAGCCATAGCTGATGTGTGTTTGTCATCTGCTCACTCATACCATGGACTAGCAGTAGGTAGGTTTATAATGTTTACGCCGTTACAGTCCTTATTTTTCTCACATCTTCACACTCTCCTTTTCCTTCCCTCTCCCCTCCCATCTTTTTTCACAGTTATTATACTTGCCTGTTCATAGGAGATTAATCCACTGATATCCTATTACCCTTTCTAATTACTCTCTATGGGCTTCTTGTTTGCATTATATTAGGTCACATACTACAAATAACTATATGGGATGTTGGATCATCACCCGAGATTACATATAAATCTTTGTGATCACTGCCTCCTATACATGCAAATATTGGCTTAATACATCAACTAGGACGTCATGTTCCTTTATGTACAGCCACCTTTTATAGTCAAAATACTTGAACATTATACTTTATACCTCTTCCCAAGGATATACAGATATTTTTCTTCTTCTTTCCTAATCTGACTATGGTAAGTTTTACCCGTGATTTAGTTTACTTTATATATTACTAATGGCTTACTAATAATACTGCTTTGAACTCCTTTTTAAAAAAAATCTTTAAATTTTTAAATTGCTTCTAATTAGCTATCATATTTACCTTTATCTTTTTTCTAACAATCATTACCATTATGGATACATGGATTAAGCCCTGGGGACCTATGCCATTCCTTTTCCCTTGTCGCTCTGTCTTTCCCTTTTATTTCCCCCTTCTTTATTTTCTTTCTTTTCTTCCTTTTCTTCCCCCCCCCCTCCTCTTCCCCTCTCCCCTCCCCTTTCCTCCTCCCTCTCTCCCCTTCTTTATCCTTTTCTTTTCCCTCTTTTTCCTCTATACCCTTCCCCCTCTCTTTCTCCCCATTGCTTTTCTTTTCTTTAGATCTCTAGTTTAACTCTGCAAACCACATTGAGACTGAACAGAGCCATACTCACCTACCTACCAAACTAATCAATCAGTGTGACCTCTTGTTTTTAACTCTTTATCCTATCCTGTTACATACGTCCCCATAGTGTGTGAATACTGTCTGGACCCTGCTGGATCAGTTTAAGAATGGGTTCCCAGCCTGATACCTCTAGTACGCAATGGTCTCTTACTTGTTATCTTGTTATATTCTAGTTAATATGATAATTAATGGTTTCTAGCTTTATTTATTTTGATGATCTATATTTTCCAGTAAATCTGTTCCATGCTCCTAAAGAAGCGCTGTTGGCATGTAACATGTTGAGCGAATTCCAAAGACTGCTATTACTATCAACTACATAGCTCTCATCTGTATACGTAGTAAGCCTATGGCAGAATAAGTGTTATTTTATTTTTACATTTACTTAAATTTTCACATTGAGCTATGTATGGAGTGTATGATTGTAACTGTATTTACATGAACTGATTTTTTTCTCTAAAAACATGTTTTCCATGTTTTTAACTATTTTGGTATTTCTAATAAATTGAAATAATTTTTATAAACTTTATGAATATTGGTTATTGTGCCTATAAAGTCCAAGCCCCCCAATATTTCCCTTTTAAATTATGACGTTGGGACGTGGCACAGAATACTCCCTATGTTTCCGCAATACCACTATGTGGTGATACTTAAATAATTCATTGACTATCAACTTGTTACCATGTCAAGAAAAGTTATCAGATTTGTACGTATTAAAGGAATTGCGCAGCCCCAGACCACAGCACCCACGGCTCCTACTTTTTCATTTCTTTGTTTACGAAGCCTCTGCCGGAAGCCATCATTGTTTCGTAGTTATAGTGGAGGTTTACCGTGTCAAGAGTGTGTTCTACAGAGGGGGATTTGTCAGTTTTCCACAGTCTCGTTATACATAGTCTGGTGGCCAGCAAAATGTGGGTCATCGCGTGTCTATAGGGCTGTGGTACAGAGTCAATGTTCAGGTTCAGTATCGCTAGGTCGAGTGATGGAGGTATGTCTTGGTGAGATATGTCTGACAGTATTTGAAAAATTGTGTTCCAATACTTCTGTATGCGTGGGCATCTCCAGAAGATGTGGAATATATCTCCTTTGGCTGAATTGCATCTCCAGCATTGGTCTTGTGTGGAGGGGTTAAATTTAGCAAGCTTTGAGGGGGTCAGATACCATCTAAGGGACAATTTTTGGGTGGTTTCCCATAGTGCAGAGCATTTTGTGGCTTTGTATATCGATTGTAATGCCCATTGGTGTTCTGTGTAGGTTCATCCCAGGTCGTGTTCCCAGTGGATGTGGGGGGGGGGCTTTTTAGTAAATTGAAGCTTTAGGTGTAGGATATTATAAAATAGAGATATCCCTTTAATTTTGGGGGGAAAGGATGTTAGATAATCCCATGCTTTGGAGTGTATTGTGTAGAGAGGAAAATGGATTCCTTCAAGGCAGTGTGTGATGCATATGTAAGTGAAGAGGTCCGTGTGGGGTAGGTTGAATTTGTGTTGAAGGAGGGGGAAGGGTTTTGGTCTGTCGTTTTGGAGTACATCTTGGATAGTGTGGATACCCTGTTTGGACCACTGGGTCATAGATAGGTCAGGTGAGATATGATGAAGAGATTTGATCGGTATTGGAATGGGAGGGGTGTTAGGTGTGTCGCTGCTATTGAGGAGTAGTCGTTTCCCCACCGTAACTGATGCTATCATGGTGGGAGGTGTTGCCGATGATAGTTTTGGGCCCCAGGGTGAGCTCATTATCCACCATTTTAGATCTGGACGTAGTAGAGTCAAATTTTCGATTGAACTCCAGAGTTTACCAGGGCTTGATTGGAACCACACAGTGAGTTGTTCCAGCACAGACACAGTGTGGTTATCTTCGAAGTCTATCATTCCTGAGCCGCCCGCCGATCTGTGGTTTAGATCAGACACTTTTGACACTTTTTTGGGACCATTTTGCTTAGACTAACTGAGTCTACTAATGGGAGAGCCAAAATACCTTCTTATTGGTTTACCATATGTGCTGGACAAAATGTAAAAACCCATCAAATTTAATTCTCCTTACCAAGATTTACCCTTTGTTCTCTTTTTTTTTTTTCTTTAAATAAATGGATAGTTATTGAGTTCTACAAATTTAAACAGCATGCAGGAATACAGTAACACTGTTCCAGTATGTAAGCAAGACAAAAGACAATGTATAATATAGAAGAACAAGTAATTCCAAATTCACAAACAATACAGAATGTTTTGTGATATAGCTATGTGATACAGAGAATACACTAGTTGGCGTCCTAAGGAGACATTTCTAGATTAAGTAGTTTATGGTCATAAGGTTTTTGTCACTTACCTGGTTAGTGAGCCTAATGTGCAGAGGAAGGCCTCTTGTACAGCTCTGGCTTGGAGAGCATGAAAGAGTGGCTATGATCAGCGCAGTAGTCTGTGTTGGTAGTAGCTGAAACTTCACTGGAGAAGATGGTGTGCTGGACTGAAGGAGCTGTAGCAGGCTGGAAGAGCTGGATGCAGGGTTAGGCAAGCCAGGCCAGTAACAGGTAGGCAGATCAGTAATAGAGGGCAGGCAGAAGAATGGTCAAGTCACAGACCAATGTCAGAAATGGTAAATGGATCAGACAAGAGCAGAAGGCAGAGGCAGAATCCATGGACAAGCTGAGGTCAGGGCAGGTAGCAGACAAGGATGGTCTAGAGCATGGATCTTCAAACTACGGCCCTCCAGCTGTTGCGGAACTACACATCCCATGAGTCATTGTAAAACTCTGACATTCACGACATGACTAAGCATGATGGGAACTGTAGTTCCTGAACAACTGGAGGGCCATAGTTTGAAGACCCCTGGTCTAGAGGAAGTCGGGTCAAGATCAGAGGTCAGGCACAGGAATCAGAAACACTGTAGACCAAACAGCAATTAGCCAGTGCAGAAGCCCTGTTTAGATAGGCCATTTGGTATCAGTATTGGTGACAGATACGTGACTGGGAATCCACGTGCTTCTGTGCATGTCTGTGCACAACTGCTCGGCCAGTTCCTGGCCAGCAAATGTGCATACATATGTACCTCAGAACACCATCTGTACCATGGTGAAGCCTTCCCTGACAGTATTTTTGTTGACAGTATCTGTAGGGCTGTTCATTTTATGTACAGTATTATAGAATGCAAACCTGTGATGAAGGAACGAGAGGACAGGGAGAAGTGGTTATATGTAGTGTAGCCTGCTTTTTTTTTGGGGGGGGGGTATTATGTCAAATAGCCCTCCCCAAACCTGATATTGTGCTAACCCTTTAGGTAAATAAGAAAACCAGAACCTTTGCTAACTGAAACAGTGGGTTTGATAATAAAGTTGGCTGTGTGGAGAAAGGGTAAAGCAGTAAGAGACTGGATGTACAGGTGTTATCAGAAAATGGCCCAACAAGAGTCCTGGTGGAATTGTACACATATACGCAGATATACAGTATATAGTCATTAAAATGATATCTCCAGTTGAATTTTGACACACAGGCCAGTTGCAGGGGCTCCTGACCATGATCACAAAGCGGCATTCGTTTTGGTGAATATCTGAAGATGTGAGGTGATGAGGAGATCCTTCAGCTGTTGTCTAACCAGCCTGGAATGCAGTTTTTCATATCAGCAGCACAGGCATTTACAAGTACAGACAGCAGAGGGCAGTCGATCGCTACAGTAGAAAGAAGGTAGTAAAAGTAGGAAAGAACAAAGGTTCATAAAACTAGTTCATAGAGTAAAAAAAACATCTTTTTAACTTAAGGGACACTGGAATATACTGTAAACTGTGCCAGGTTCTACATTTAGTGTATGACATCAATAGTATATTGAGGTAAATAATGGAGAACATAAGGTGATTGATCCCCACGGTGCTCATATCTGGGAGAATGTGTCCAGTCTATCCCAAACTTTAGCCTTCAGTTGTTCCATCCTCCTAATTTCCAGGATCCAGTGTGTCTGGAATGGGACAATAGTTATCCTCCAGTGGAGAGGGGTTAGAGGCTCTTCTCCTAGAATAGCTGGATCAGGGGGCATAGACAGAATATATTGAAAAGAGTGCCCACTGACTGCCCACATCTCCAGCACCTCTTGGATACAGAGAGTTCATGGAAGTGTAATACCTCAGGGTTTTTTGTACGAAAACATTACAATTGTATAAATGTTTTCCTCATATACAATACAGAGTGAGGACTTGGATGCAACATCCAAAATTATGTTCCATAAATGTAAAAGTATTAAGTTTTGAAGGGCCTGTAGGTACCCATTTTCTCATACATAAATGTTCATCTCCTGTTAATGGGGAGAAGTTATGCAGTAATTTGTATAGATCTGTGATGATATGAGATTGGTAAGAACCCTGGCCATATATTGTTTCAAAAGGTGTGTGATGCTTTGACTTGAGTCAAGGAAATCTAGTAAAAAAAATAAGTTTTACTCTGTAAACATACAACTGACTTTGAGGTAAGTCTTTCTTGGAGCCCAGGTCTTCAAAAGTCCACAGTCAATGAGGTAGTACTGGGTAGTTTATTTGCTTGAGTTAGAAAACTTAGTCTGTGCACAAGGAATCACGTGGGGATAGAGAGGCTGTCTGGCATGGCAAGGTTGTTTAATATATTAGTTAGGGAAAGTGAGGGAGAATTTACATCTACGTTAATTCCAGATAGTTCAGGTAAATTGCATGGGGACTAACAGAAGCTCTCAGTCCCCCAGGTAAATTATCTCTATAGAGATAATGGATTTGATAGGTAATTCCTCCATACTTAATCTTTGTCCAAGTATTGTGGACAGTCAGAGTGGACTAGGTAGCCACATGGAGATGTTTGACATAATAATATTTGAGCAGGTCAAGAGCTCCCAGTCCTTACTTTGTTCTCAGGGGCAATAATACAGTGCTAGCAGTTCTATGTGTCTCATATAATTCCAAATAAATTGTCTCTCTGGTGGTAATATAGGTGTGATAATGTAACTGGGATTGGGAGGGTTTCAACAGGATAAGAGTATTTTAGGTAAGATGCACATTTTAAGTGTAGAAATGCATCCAAAGATATGTTGTAAGTGGTTTATTGTGTTAGTAGTTTATAAATTTCCTAAAAGACAAGGGGGAAATTTGTTTTATATAAGGTGTGATAAGTAGTGGTGATGGAGGTGCCTAATTATTTTAATGAGTTTTCACACCAGATTTAAGGTTAATTAGCCTGCATAATGGAATACAGCCTCACAGGGGTTTGTAGAATTTAGGCTTCTTTTTTAGTAGGATTGATCTTGTATGCAGACAGGCTGCTTAAACTCTTCTAATAGAGCATGTAAACTGGGGAGGGTCATAAGGATATCCATAAGCATCAATAATATGTCATTTAGTCCTCCAATCTCTAACTGCTTTATTCTTTCTCAGCACACCCAACTTTATTATCAAATCAACTCTTTCACTTAGCAACTGCAGTTATTCTTAATCCTGAACAAAACACAGAATGATTGGCCTATTGCCTTACCTAAATCAGACTACAAGATCTTCACTATGATGTTAGCTAATAAACATTTTCTACCTATTTTATGCCCACATCTGTTTAAATTGCACAGATTCTCAAAGAATAAACAAGTAGGAATAGTCAGTTGGGGATTCTCACATTCGAGAAACTGTGCAATTTAAGCAAATGTGGGCATAAAATAGGTAGAAAATGTTTATAAAAGAAGTAAGGCAGCCCATCTTGGCAAGGAGATTTATGAAGAGGAACATTTTTCACAACCTCAATTCTTCTACTGTATTTCCGCCGTCAAGAAGACTAATTCTGCGGGGGATAGTTTAGATAACTGGATGTCGGACACAAAGTCGGCAAATTTGTTAGTGGAAATGTGGGATGTTTGTATCTCACAAAAGTGAGTACACCCCTCACATTTTTGTAAATATTTTATTCTATCTTTTCATGTGACAACACTGAAGAAATTACACTTTGCTACAATGTAAAGTAGTGAGTGTACAGCTTGTATAACAGTGTAAATTTGCTGTCCCCTCAAAATAACTCAACACACAGCCATTAATGTCTAAACCGCTGGCAACAAAAGCGAGTACACCCCTAAGTGAAAATGTCCAAATTGGGCCCAATTATCCATTTCCCTTCCCAATGTCATGTGACTCATTAGTGTTACAAGGTCTCAGGTGTGAATGGGGAGCAGGTGTGTTAAATTTGGTGTTATCGCTCTCACTTTTTCATATTGGTCACTGGAAGTTCAACATGGCACCTCATGGCAAAGAACTCTCTGAGGATCTGAAAAAAAGAATTGTTGCTCTACATGAAGATGGCCTAGGCTATAAGAAGATTGCCAAAACCCCGAAACTGAGCTGCAGTACGGTGGCCAAGACCATACAGCGAATTAACAGGACAAGTTCCACTCAGAACAGGCCTCACCATGGTCGACCAAAGAAGTTGAGTGCACGTGCTCAGCGTCATATCCAGAGGTTGTCTTTGAGAAATAAACTTATGAGTGCTGCCAGCATTGCTGCAGAGGTTGAAGGGGTGGGGGGTCAGTCTGTCAGTGCCCATACCAGAGGCCACACACTGCATCAAATTGGTCTGCATGGCTGTCGTCCCAGAAGGAAGCCTCTTCTAAAGATGATGCACAAGAAAGCCCGCAAACAGTTTGCTGAAGACAAGCAGACTAAAGGCATGGATTACTGGAACCATGTTCTGTGGTCTGATGAGACCAAGATAAACATATTTGGTTCAGATGGTTTCAAGCGTGTGTGGCAGCAACCAGGTGAGGAGTACAAAGACAAGTGTGTCTTGCCTACAGTCAAGCATGGTGGTGGGAGTGTCATGGTTTGTGGCTGCATGAGTGCTGCCGGCACTGGGGAGCTACAGTTCATTGAGGGAACCATGAATGCCAACATGTACTGTGACATACTGAAGCAGAGCATGATCCCCTCCCTTCGGAAACTGAGCCACAGGGCAGTATTCCAACATGATAATGACCTCAAACACACCTCCAAGATGACCACTGCCTTGCTAAAGAAGCTGAGGGTAAAGGTGATGGACTGGCCAAGCATGACTCCAGACCTAAACAGTATTGAGCATCTGTGGGGCATCCTCAAACGGAAGGTGGAGACGCGCAAGGTCTCTAACATCCATCAGATCTTTGATGTCATCATGGAGGAGTGGAAGAGGACTCCATTGGCAACCTGTGAAGCTCTGGTGAACTCCATGCACAAGAGGGTTTAGGCAGTGCTGGAAAATAATGGTAGCCACACAGAATATTGACACTTTGGGGCCAATTTGGACATTTTCACTTAGGGGTGTACTCACTTTTGTTGCCAGCGGTTTAGACATTAATGGCTGTGTGTTGAGTTATTTTGAGGGGACAGCAAATTTACACTGCTATACAAGCTCTACACTCATTACTTTATATTGTAGCAAAGTGTAATTTCTTCAGTGTTGTCACATGAAAAGATATAATAAAATATTTACAAAAATGTGAGGGGTATACTCACTTTTGTGAGATACTGTATAGTTTACTATAGTAGTTCCCAAATGTTTTGACTATAATTTGTGAGCTGTACACCATTGGGCTTAAAGATAAATCAGAGAAGGAATTAGGGGCCCCAGTTTTTAATTTGCTAGCCAGCATTCTGTGAGGTTTATTAGAATACTCCTGGAATCTTTGTTTAGACCAAACTTCTCACCCTTCATATCAGTCGCCTTAATCTGGTTTCTAAGATAAATGACTTTGTGTGTGGACCATTGGGGGCACATAAGTAGGAGGCAAGCTACTCGCAATAGTTGTAAAAGAATGGTTTTATGTTGCTTGAGCCATTCTCCTACAGAAGGGCAATGACCCCTACTAAACACCTTTTGCATCTCCCACATGGTAGAAATCACCTCAACTGCTCTGCATTACTCTCACTCTGAGACATCTCAGATATGAAGGTTCTGGCATCTGCCTCTATCCTCCAAGTCCTCTTGTTGTAGCCTGAGCTGAGAAACATTAGAAAGAGAACCTGTCCCGTAAACATAAAGTACATTAACATACTGAACCAACTTCATCACATTTACTTTCAAGATAGTCTTTCTGCTTACCTATTAAGGCTAGCTCTCCTCTCAGTTCCCGCACTAGCTTGCCCATTTCAGTAGATATGCTGCAGATTATATTTTGCAACAGCACATGGAGACTTTCATCAAGCATGCTAGTTGTTAACTATAGCAAAGGTGGTGTTATCCGGTGTGAAACATGTGTAAGTTCATCTAAGGCTGGCTCTTCACTTCACTCCATGAAGTGTTCAGGAGGTTCAGCAAGGTAATTCTGTATGGAAATAGATAGTGAGGTTGATCAAGCTAGAAAATGCTTCATTGTCTGATCCCTGGTAGGTGGCTTCTCTTGTAATGAGGGGGCAGGGGACTTCTGCTTTCCAATTTTACCCATAGGGATGATTGATGGATCATGCAGACCAAACCGGGTCCTGACGTGCTACTAGATTTTGATAGCTGCTGAGAGAGATAGGATTCGAGAAGACATGTGGCTGAGCCCTGATATTAGAAGTCCACCATGTTGGTGGCTGCTCACACACCATCTGCTTTATATTCTTCCTCAAGCTGTACTGTTCCACTGCAGCAGAAAAAAAGTGATGTCAAGAACAGGAAAGAAATATGTGCCAGGGGTGTCTGGATTAGGGATGAGCCTAACACCCCCCGGTTTGGTTTGCACCAGAACCTGCGAACGGACCGAAAATTTGCACGAACGTTAGAACCCCATTGATGTCTATGGGACTCAAACGTTCGAAATCAAAAGTGCTAATTTTAAAGGCTAATTTGCATGGTATTGACCTAAAAAGGGTTTGGGGACCCGGGTCCTGCCCCAGGGGATATGTATCAATGCAAAAAAACTTTTAAAAACGTCCGTTTTTTCGGGAGCAGTGATTTTAATGATGCTTAAAGTAAAAAAAAAAAAAAAAAGTGAAATATTCCTTTAAATATCGTACCTGGGGGGTGTCTATAGTATGCCTGTAAAGTGGCGCGTGTTTACCATGCTTAGAACAGTCCCTGCACAAAATTACATTTTTAAAGGAGAAAAAGTCATTTAAAACTGCTTGTGCTTTAATGTAATGTCGGGTCCTGGCAATATGAATGAAAATCAGTGAGACAAACAGCATGGGTACCCTCCAGTCCATTACCAGGCCCTTTGGGTCCTGTATGGATATTAAGGGGAACCCCGCACCCAAATTAAAAAAAGGAAAGGCGTGGGGCCCCCAGGCCCTATATACTCTGAACAGCAGTATACAGGCGGTGCAAACAAGACAGAGACTATAGGTTTGTTGTTAAGTAGAATCTATTTGTAATTTTGAACTGGTACATTTTTAAAGTGTAGCTCCAGCCAAAAAATCTGTTTTTATGCTTTTTTGGAAAACATAGGGAAGGGTTATCACCCCTGTGACATTTGTTTTGCTGTCTGTGCTCCTCTTCAGAAGATTTCACCTCACTTTTTGTCCCAATGACAAATGTTTTTTGAAAATTTGGGGGTTTTAGTGAAACAAGGATTGGTGATAAAGCATCAGTGGAAAGGAGAAAAGTTTTTCCCATATTAACTCTTACAGGAGAGAATTTCCCTTCCTATGGGGTAGATTTCATCTCACTACCTGTTGTCTCCTTCCGTTTGCAAGTAGGAGTCGTTTGTAAGTTGGATGTTTGAAAGTAGGGGCCTGCCCTATATACTCAGCAGAAATTTGGGCCTTAGGTGTTGTTGTGGCCTCAACACTGTAAGCCCTCACAGGGCCCTTCTGTGAAATATTAGATCAAGAATTTTAATTACATGCCCCTGTTGAACAGGGCCAGAAAAATTGGGCCTTTGGTGATGGTGATGGTGGTGGTGGTGCTGGTGCCACAACACTGTAAGTCCTCACAGTTACTCTTGGTGGGCGCTGGAACGGGCCCTGCTGTGAAATATTAGATCAAGAATTGTAATTACATGCCCCTGTTGAACAGGGGCTGCAAAATTGGACCTTTGGTGGTGGTGTTGGTGCTGGTGCCACAACACTGTAGGTCCTCACAGTTAATCTTGGTGGGTGCAGAAACATGCCCTGCTGTGAAATATTCAATCAAGAATTGTAATTACATGTCCCTGTTGAACAGGGGCTGAAAAATTGGGCCTTAGGCACTGGTGCTGGTGCCACAACACTACAACCCTTCACAGATACTCTAGTTGGAACGGAGGAACGAGCCCTGCTGCAAAAAAATTGCATCAAAAATTGTAATCACATGCCCCTGTTAAACAGGGGCTGAAAAATTGGGCCTTTGAAACAGGAGAAACAGGAGTTTGTAACCTCCCAGTCTCTGGGAACGCGTTGAACAGACCTTTCTGCAAGGCCTCCCGAAGATGTTTCATCCTCTGCTCCCTCTGCGACGGCAAGATAAGGTCCGCAACCTTACCGTTGTAACGTGGATCAAGGAGGGTTGCCAGCCAGTAACAATCCCCCTCCTTGATACCATGAATACGAGGATCCTTCCGCAGGCTTTGCAGGATCAGGGAGGCCATGCAGCGTAGGTTTGCTGAGGCATTCGGTCCGGAGTCCTCTGGGTCACTAAGGACGACATGGTCCGCAGCCACCTCCTCCCAGCCACGTACAAGTCCATGTGTTTCTTTGGACTGATCCCTGAAAGACTGCTGCTGATGCTGAGTGCCAGGCTCCACCTCCATACTGACACAATCCTCCTCCTCTTCCTCCTCCTCCTCCTCGTCCTCTTCCTGTGTGATCGGCGGGCACGTAGGAACACTGTCTAGATAAAGGGGGCCTTGAGAGCTAAGGAAGTCCTCCTCTTCCTGCCTCTGTTCTGCCTCAAGTGCCCTGTCCATTATTCCACACGTGTGGAGCGTGTGCTCCAACAGGTGGACAAGGGGGGCAGTGTCACTGATGCATGCACTGTCACTGCTCACCATCCTCGTGGCCTCCTCAAATGGTGACAGGACAGTGCATGCATCCCTGATCATGGCCCACTGGCATGGGGAAAAAAAAACAAGCTCCCCTGACCCTGTCCTGGTGCCATAGTCGCACAGGTACTCATTGATGGCCCTCTGCTGCGTGTGAAGCAACTGCAGCATGGCCAACGTTGAGTTCCACCTGGTGGGCATGTCACAGATTAGGCGGTTCTTGGGCAGGTTAAACTCCTTTTGGAGGTCTGCCAGCCGAGCACTGGCATTTTATGACCGGCGGAAATGCACACAGACTTTCCTGGCCTGCCTCAGGACATCCTGTAAGCCCTGGTATCTGTCCAAGAACCGCTGCACCACCAAGTTAAGGACGTGAGCCAAACAGGGCACATGGGTCAATTGTCCCTGTCGGAGGGCGGAGAGGAGGTTGGTGCCATTGTCACAAACCACCATTCTTGAACCCCATGATTAAATCTTTATGATGAAACATGTTGGGGCGTAGCTACACGGCGATCTCACACGAGTACTAGAGGAGGGAGTGAAGGGGGACAGAGCGGAGCTCCAGTGAAGGGACGAGTGCTGCAGACGGGTGAGACGAACGTGAGCACACACACCTCCTGGGTCCGCCGTGGCCTGCCTGTTGTTATTTCAGTTGCTATTGCTTGCTGTGCTGTGGAAGTTCTCCATTTGCCGTGAAGTGACTTGCCTGTTATTTTATTTTAAATGTGAGTTTATTACAAGTTGTTTTATATGTGATTAAATCTTTTAAACGAGATTACACTATTGGAGCTTCTTTTATTTTTATGTCATACTACCAACCTGAGAAAAGCGGTGTTCCTATGGAGCAGTGGAGGTGTATGCTTGCATGTTAACCCCCATGTAAGTGGGTTAGAGGCTCTGTCAGGCCAAACACGAGAGTGAGAGGCCTTAACAGCTGGTGAGTTTGAATTTCAGCAGGGAGTGGATTCACGTCACAGAGGTGTGGTGGATGTTTGAAAACACAGCTGAGCATTTTTGGAGTCACCTTCACTCTTTTTTTGGACTTTCTTCAAATATTTTCACGTTTATTTTTTCACGATTGATTGGTTTCTGGACTTTATAGATATTTACTGTGTTCAATTTTCATTATATATTTTTTCTTGGATTTATATATTTGTATATCACTTTCACTGAGTGTTATAACTTATATTAGCTCATATTGAATTTATTGAATAATTTATTTTATTTAATATTCATTTTTACTTTTTGGGATATTTAGCAATATATGTTTTTTCACTTTTTTTCTAGTCACGTCTGTATTCAGCTCACTGGCTGGATAAGAGTGTCTGGCATCTCCCCACCTGGGGATAAGCGCCACTATTTCATCTATAATTTTCCTTTGGTGAATTCGGTTTATATACATTTTATTGTTAAGTGGCAGCTTTGGTAGGGTTTTGACATTTATTAACATAGCGCGGAGGTGGTAATACAGGTCAGGGGTGGCGTAATTTGCACCTGGTTATCTCCGGTTTTCAAAACCACCATTCTTGCCTTAAGTTGGCGTGGCGTCAACCACCTCTGAACCTGCCCCTGCAGAGCTGACAGAACCTCTGCCCCAGTGTGGCTCCTGTCCCACAAGCACACCAGCTCGAGCACCGCATGGCATCTTTTGGCCTGCATACTTGCGTAGCCCCTTGAATGCCTACAGAGCACCGCTGGTTCAGAGGACAAAGCATAGCAAGAGGCCATGGAGGAAGAAGAGGAGGGGGTGGAGGAGAGAGGTGTGTCACAATCATTAGTAGTGGCATTTTGGAGGCGTGGTGGCGGAACAACCTCCAACACTACTGCACCTTGTCCTGCATCCTTCCCAGCTGCCAGCAGAGTGACCCAATGTGCCGTGAAACTTAGGTAACGTTCCTGTCCATGCCTGCTGGACCATGAGTCAGCGGTAATATGCACCTTACCGCTGACCGCACTGTCCAGCGAGGCCAAGACATTGCCTTCCACATGCCAGTAGAGAGCCGGAATCGCCTTCCATGAGAAAAAGTGGCGTTTGGGTACCTGCCACTGAGGAACTGCACATTCCACAAACTCACGGAAGGGGGCAGAGTCTACCAACTGAAAAGGTAGCAGTTGAAGTGCTAGCAATTTTGCCAAGCTAGCATTCAACCGCTGGGCATGTGGATGGCTGGGAGCGAACTTATTTCGGCGGTGCAGCAGCTGGGGCAGGGAAATTTGCCTGGTACAATCTGACGTCGGTGTATCAAAAGCAGGTTGCCCACAAGTACTTGGCTGTGACACACCTAATTCTACAAAAAGAAACAAAAAGAAGAGAGGGCGCACCGACCTAGCACATTACCACTGATAGCGTTTATTAAAACAGTAAAATAGCAAGTATATACTAACAAACGAGCTTGAAATACAGGCATGGACATAAACTGCAGGTGTGCAGTAAAAGACATCAGGATAAAAATGGGACCGGACATCAGGTGGATGCGGCAATCCACCTGATGTCCGGTCCCATTTTTATCCTGATGTCTGTTACTGCACACCTGCAGTTTATGTTCATGCCTGTATTTCAAGCTCGTTTGTGAGTATATACTTGCTATTTTACTGTTTTAATAAACGCTATCAGTGGTAATGCGCTAGGTCGGTGCGCCCTCTCTTCTTTTTGTTTCATTTTGTAGTTTTTGAATGCCCAACATTCTGAAGAGGGCTGCAAGACGGCAGATACCACTGAAGCCTTTTGGCCTTATCACACACTGAGCATCTAGACACTTGAGCGCAGGAGAGAGTTTTTCTCTTTTGGTTACACCTAATTCTACACCTTCATTCCTCTCAGTGCAGGTCTCAGAGAGGACTGAAGGTATAGTGGGGTGGGAGATCTCAGCTGATGAGGAGCAAGGAGAGGTCTTCTTTGTTATTTGGTGTGGGTCTTTTAGATACGCTTGCCAATGAACTGCATGGCAGGTCAACATATGTTTGGTCAAGCATGTGGTGCCCAAGCGGGAGATGTTTTGGCCACGCGAGATACGCTTGAGACATATATTGCAAATAGCAGCGGTGCAATCTGATGCACTTGTCTCAAAAAAGGCCCACACCAAAGAACTTTTAGAATAACACGCAGAGACAGCAGCGCCCTGCACATGCAGAGCTTTGCAGTGTGATGCAGTCAGTGTGCTGCCCTTAGGCTGGACCCTGGAGGGCATCTTACCTCGTTGGTGATGTTCCTCCTCCTCCTCCTCCTCCTCTCTCCTCCTCCTCTCCCCTATCAGGCACCCACGTTGAGTCAGTGACCTCATCATCCCCTCCCTCCTCATCACTGGAGCAAACCTGGCAGTATGCTGCAGCAGGGGGAGCATGACTGCCAGATTGCTGTCCTTCTTGGGCACCCCCTCTGTCCGTGCTCACGTTACTGAGCTAGATGAAGGCAGTATCATCATCAGAGCCTTCTAAACGCTGGGCATCCTCCTGGAGCATGTACCCAACACTGTGGTCAAACAGTTCAAGGGACTCCTCAGGAAGACATGGTGGGGCTAGGGAAGGAGTAACTGATGCCATTGAGCTGAGGGAAGAGGCCGCGTTGGCAGCTGCTTTGCCAGACAAAGTAATGATAAATAAAAATGTAGCGCATGAGAATCAACTGTGGCAACCCACAAAGGGTGTGCATAAATGTTATCACCATCAATATGATAAATAATTTGTGAGTCTCTTAACATAAATTGGATAAGTAAAGTCAAACAAGTGAACAGTGTAAACTGAAAAATGTCCCACTGGTTGAAAATGGATAGGCATGAAAAGCAGTTGATGTTCAAACATAGGCAGATAATTACATCCCAGAGGAGAACGCATCAATCAGCTGTGTAAATCTTGATAAAAGTAGTGTGTAGAAAACTCTTACCAGAAGTACTGGACTCCCTTGTCAGCGACAGGGAATCACTTGGGCAGGGTGCCCCTCAGGGCGTTGGAAAGGATATCCCAACTCTCAGAGCCCTCCAGGTCAAACTCCGCATGGATCTCCAGGGGTCACCAGGTAGGTCCTCGCAATGGATAACCAGGGTATGAATCAGAGGAACGGAGACATCTCCCATAAGACTGTGGTACAAGCTGGATTCTCACTCAGATGGTATGTGGAAAAAGAATGAAAAGCCTCCACATAGTGTAGATGAAAAAATGTTGTTTTTTTTTATTGCTAAAAAGCCTAATTACAAATAAAAATGTGATCACAAATATAAAAACAGCATGGGCAACAAGGAGGATGCAAAAAGCGTCCGACGCGTTTCGACCAATGGGTCTTCTACTGGGGCATAAAGCATCCCCTCCAAGTTGCCTTATATTTATAAATAAGAAGATTAATATAGACCAATTACATCAGATGGCAATCAGAATTTCTCATTGGTTGAATGCGATCACCTGATCGCACCTGGCTTAACCTAGTTCCAAAGGTGCTAATACCATTTCCATTGGCTGTGTACCGTCAGATGACTCAGTGATGTCTAAACTGACACCTAACTGAACCAATCATCACAATCAGTGTGTTGCACTGACAGGACACAGCCATACGTAATGGATGAATGAGAGCCCCGAGAATCACACTGAGACACTCGTTGCTGACACTTCTGAAGTGGCCTGAAACTACAGAGAAGCAAAGCCAATCAAAGCTGACATGTTAATAAACAGGCAAATCTGACAGCCAATAAGCCGAGGGGCCGGAAGTCTTATCGAAACCGCCGCCCCTCCACGTGTAAAACAAAGGGAAATTACATCGGGTTCAACTGCGCGCCCAACGTCTCTTCCTCGTCACGTGATCTGAATATGGGGACACCATAGAGACAAAAAGGCGAGAGACTAGCACAGAAGTGACCGACCCTGACGTCACCTCCGGCATTCGCCCCGTGCCTCTACGGCGACCCCATTGGGACAAAAAGGGAAAATTTAATAACCCCCCGGGTATAAGGGAGCATGAACTGACGCATACGGACCTATGACACAAAACTTGAAAATTAGAGTCTCCCGATCTGAACCGGAAACCCGGGTACCAACAGGGGTCACGTGACTCAAAGAAGCCACTCTACAAATGGACAGAGTTTAAAGGTCCCATCATCTCAGTAACAATCACCTAAACTTAGCAAATGGAATCCCAAAGGGAGGAAGTCCATTTACTAACCATAAAGACATTGTGAAATTCATGTTATAAAACACATAATCTCTAATAATAAAAACTTAGGTGATCACATGGTGATGAAAAAAAACTTGTTGTGATCTCTGAAAGCAATTTCTATAAATATGTGTATACTAAGTTATAAATAAAGAAACAAATGAACAAAGATAAATATATAAAGAATGAAAAAGTGACGGTGTGAGCGCTGGCATGGATTCCCAAAAGGGAATAACTCCCCATGGATCTCCACGAAAGCGCACACATCCGTGATACTCTAACATAAAAGTATATAAAAATGGGTGTATCCTATACCCCTAATAATAAAAAAATATATGTGTAACTGTCAATTGGAACATAGTGAGTCTAAATGGTGAGAAGAAAATAATGCAAAAAATAGACAGGTTAACCCTGTTCAAGATCGATTGATAAACGAGTTGAGGTCCCACTCCACGTTCAATCCAAACGGGAAGTAGGACCTCAACTCGTAAATCCAGTAAGTCTCGAGGCGTGAAATGCCCCGTAAACATGACTCTCCCCTCCAGTGCGGGACAAATCTGTTGATAACTTGGAACAAAGTTCCTGTAGGGTCCTTGTTGTGACACTCTAAATAATGGCGTGGTACTGTATGCTTGTCCCTACCCTTCTTGACAGCAGTCACGTGTTCATTCACACGAACGGAAAAAGTCCTGATCGTGCGACCCACAGATTGCCTATGGCAGGGACAAGTTAACAAATAAACAATATACTGTGAGGAACACGTGGTGAAGTGCTTCATACGGTATATACGAGACGTGACCGTAGATTGAAAGGTGACGTTCTTACGTCTTTCTCCAATATTGTGGAGGCACACCTTGCACTTACGGCAAAGGAAATAACCCTTGCACTCCTGAAAAAAAGACACCTTTTTGGGGGGGTCTATTATGTTTGGGGCAATTTGTCCCTGGATAGACTGAGCCCCCCTAAAAACCACAGCTGCTTGTTCAGGTAAAACTGAACCTAACAGTCTATCATTCCGAAGTATGCCCCAATGCTTTTTCACAATGGCTTTAATCTGTTTGGATTGAATGGAATGTGTAGTAAAAAAGGACCACTTCGCTTTGGATTCAGCGCTGGTTTTCGGATGCTCAACCAAAGTGGAATTCCTTTCAGTAAACAGTGCTCTGTTAATTTCCCCATTTAAAAGGTCGGGATCATAACCTTTATCGAGAAATCTGCTTCTAAGAACTTCAGACTGTGATAAAAAGTCGGAAGTTCTGGTACAGTTACGCCGTAGTCTCAAAAATTGGCTACGGGGCACTGACCTAAGCCATTGTTCTCGATGACAACTATCGACCGGAATGTACCCATTCCGGTCGGTAGGTTTGAAATAAGTACGAAACTCAAGATGTTGTTGCACAACAAAAATGTTTAAATCCAAAAAATGCACCTTGGTTGTACTGGCTTCATAACTCAACATTATCCCCCTATCATTGGCATTCAGAACTTTCATAAAGCCGTCAAGGGAGGTTTGATCACCATCCCAAAGGAGGAGGATGTCGTCTATGTACCTAGCCCAGAGGACCAATTCGGGTCTCCAGGTGGCATAGACAACATCCTCCTCCCACTGGGCCATGAAGAGGTTTGCGAGGCTGGGGGCAAATTTAGCCCCCATAGCCACGCCCCTCTTCTGCAGAAAAAACTGGTCCTGAAACCAGAAATAGTTATGCCTGGTAGCAAATTTTAACAACTGCATGATAAAATTGCGTTGTAATGAAGGAAGTCTCCTATCTCTGGAAAGGTGGTTTTCCACTGCCTCAAAACCTAGGTCATGTGGTATGCATGTATATAATGCTGCCACATCAGCTGTAACTAAAAGCATTCCCTCTTTAATTTGAACCGGCTCTAACAGCTTGATTGTATCTCTTGTGTCTTTCAAATAAGAGGGAGTGGCACAGACCAGGGGCTGCAGGTAAAAGTCCACGTATTTCCCGATCCTCACCATGACCGAATCAATCCCGCTAACGATGGGTCAGCCCGGGGGATTGATGGGATTCTTATGGACTTTGGGGAGATAATATATGGCGGGAATACGTGGAACCTGAGGGACTAAAAATCATTTTTCTTTTTTGTTTAAAACCCCTAAGGAGAAACCCTCTTCAATCAATTGGACCAAGGCCCTTTTATAGGTTGGTGTGGGGTTTTTAGGAAGGAGACTATAAGTGTCGGAATCGTTAAGAATCCTATTCTTTTCTTTAAGATAGTCCTCCTTGTCCAAAACGACAATGCCTCCACCTTTATCCGCTGGGCGGATGATAAGGTTCTTATTTTCGCATAATGATTTAAGACCTATCTTAATGTCAGTTTTGACATACATGTGTTTCTTACGTTCTGTTAGTTTATCCAAGTCTTCTAAGACCAAACTCTTGAAGGCCTGGATGTAAGGTGTTAAAGTACCTGGAGGATTAAATAAGGATGGGTTCGACAGTCCCGAATGCACCACATGAGGGTCAGAGGGAACTGTGTCAGTAGGGAAGGGGTTTTGATTGTTACAAGGCAACTGCGCTGGAATGGTTCCTGCAACAGTGGCCTGATGGATAGAGGGGGGAGTAAGTTTAGCTAAGAAGTGCCTTTGAATGCTGAGCTTACATGTAAATTTAAGCACATCGATAAATGTGGTAAATTTATTGAGTGGTTTGGGAGGCACAAATTTGAGTCCCCTATCCAAGACTGACTTCTCAGCTTCTGTCAATATAGCTGAACTCAAATTGAAAATACCTGTTCCTCTTAAGTTCTTTTTCTTTTGGCCTTGGACCCTCATCCCCCTCTGGTCCCTCTTTTCTTTCTGAGTGTCCTGGATGATTTCCTGTGGCTCTCTGAAAATCCAGAGGTTGACTGGGTCCCGGCCTACTTTGATTGTACTTATAAGGAGATCGATGATAATATTAGTCCTCCCTCTCGTACTGAGAATATGTCTCACCATACCTTTCGTAGGGGACAATATCCCTAAGAGGACTAAACCTATTGTTAACATGAATCGGAGTGTGGTAATTATAATCAAGGCTCTGTCGTTGCGGAGTTCGGTAGTTCCGAACATCGCCATAATTGGGGGGGGGCAACTCTTGAATTACTCTTATAATAAGGATCTATAGGGTATCCTCTAGACCGACCTCTTGCCCCTGGGGCACCTCTCCCTGCCCGATTTCCGGGTGGAGGGGTGCCTCGAAAGGGTCGAGGGGGTCCCTGCTCTACACACCTTTTAGAAGGTGGAGGCTCCTTAGATTTGGGTTTATACGATGGTTGATAGACCAATGTTCGGTCTAAGTTGGCTGCAGTTGCCTTGGAGATCCCCATAGATGGATTTTTCCACATACCATCTGAGTGAGAATCCAGCTTGTACCACAGTCTTATGGGAGATGTCTCCATTCCTCTGATTCGTACCCTGGTTATCCATTGCGAGGACCTACCTGGTGACCCCTGGAGATCCATGCGGAGGTTGACCTGGAGGGCTCTGAGAGTCGGGATATCCTTTCCAACGCCCTGAGGGGCACCCTGCCCAAGTGATTCCCTGTCGCTGACAAGGGAGTCCAGTTCTGGTAAGAGTTTTCTACAAACTACTTTTATCAAGATTTACACAGCTGATTGATGCATTCTCCTCGGGGATGTAATTATCTGCCTATGTTTGAACATCAACTGCATTTCATGCCTATCCATTTTCAACCAGTGGGACATTTTTCGGTTTACACTGTTCACTTGTTGGACTTTATTTATCCAATTTATGTTGAGAGACTCACTAATTATTTATCATATTGATGGTGATAACCTTTATGCACACCCTTTGTGGGTTGCCACAGTTGATTCTCATGCGCTACATTTTTATTTATCATTTTCACTGTTGTTTGTCACACTGTATGTAGCTGCTTTTTTCTCTGCATTTATTCACACTCATTTTGATAGCGCAGTGTTTTCCTATTACAACTTTTGCCAGACAAAGTACCCTGAGCATTAGTGAGAGAGGATGAGGAGGATGAGGACGACTTGGTCATCCACTCGACCAAGTCTTCCGCATGTTGCGGCTCAACACAGCCAGCTGCTGATAAAAAGGCCAAGCGTGTCCCACGGCCACGTGCTGATGAGGATACACCGTCTCCACGACCAGCACTATTGCCTCTAAACACAGAGCCTGCTTGCCCTCTTTTATTGGCTTGTGACTGTCTGCCTCTCCTTGTTGGCCTTCCAGACATACTATTGGCCTGTAGCTGCACTAAGCTGGGATATATATATATATATATATATATATATATATATATATATATATATATATATTTATATTTTTATATATATATATATATATATATATATATATATATATATATATATATACTGATACTGCAGCTAGCAAAATCAACTGCCTGCTTGTAGTATGAGAACACCACCAACCTTCTACAGGTAGCTTTAGCTGAACACTGTGCAGAGCTCACAAAAAACTAACTTGTAGCTTATTTAGCTGCCTGCGGTAGTGATAGGATCAGGAAAACACCACCAACCTTCTACAGGTAGCTTTAGCTGAACACTGTGCAGAGCTCGCAAAAAACTAACTTGTAGCTTATTTAGCTGCCTGCGGTAGTGATAGGATCAGGAAAACACCACCAACCTTCTACAGGTAGCTTTAGCTGAACACTGTGCAGAGGTCGCACTATACTAACTTGTAGTTTTAACTGAACACTGTGAGGAGGACGCACTACACTAACTTGTAGCTTTAGCTGAACACTGTGCAGAGGTTGTACTACACTAACTTGTAGTTTTAGCTGAACACTGTGAGGAGGACGCACTACACTAACTTGTAGCTTTAGCTGAACACTGTGCACTACACTAACTTGTAGCTTTAGCTGAACACTGTTCAGAGGACGCACAACACTAACTTGTAGCTTTAGCTGAACACTGTGAGAAGGACGCACTACACTAACTGTAAATAGTCTAGCTGCCTGACTGTAGTACTAATTGGATCAAAAGAACACCAGCAATTTTCTTCAGGTAGCTGTAAATACTGTAACAACACAAGCCTGCCTGTCAGTAGCAAGATAACAGGAACGGATCTAGCTAAACTGGATGCAGTGTATATATACATATATATATATATATATATATATATATATATATATATATATACAACACCTGGGATGCATATATATACACAATACACTGTAAGTGCAGCTAACTCACTGACTGTCCTGCCTAATCTATCTATCTTTAAATCAAATGACACTGTCTCTCTGTCTATCTCTCCCTCTCAATGCCGGAACACACACTACACAGGGCCGCCGTGCAGGCTGCCTTATATAGTGTGGGGCATGTACTAAATCCCCTGAGCCATAATTGGCCAAAGCCTCCTTGGCTTTGGCCAATTACGGCTCTCTGTTCAGACGGCGCTGTGATTGGCCAAGCATGCGGGTCATAGTGCATGCTTGGCCAATCATCAGCCAGCAATGCACTGCGATGTCGCAGTGAATTATGGGCCGTGACGCACCACATGAATTTGGCACAAACGGCCCATATCGTTCGCAATTCGGCGAACGGGCGAACAGGCGATGTTCGAGTTGAACATGGGTTCGACTCGAACACAAAGCTCATCCCTAGTCTGGATCAAAATACAAAAATTATAAATCTTTTGTCAGCTATGACAGTTCAAACATATTTACTTGAGTTGCATATTTACCTTTTACCTTTTAACTGAGAGTTCAGCTTTAAATATACATCATATTCATGTCTTAACCAATGGAAATAATAAAAGTAGGCTACAGACTGAGTAGACATTTGTCTGATTTAAACCCATAATCACAGAGCTCTGACAAATCAGTCACACAGATGCACTGGCATAACCCTATATGTGTCATGCTGTCACTTAAGTGGTAATGGTTACTCAGTGGTTCCAAGTGTAACAGCAGCTTTTACAAACAGAGCTAATTGGCTTAAAAAAAATATTGGAGATATGGCCTCTAACCAGCTATTTAATGAAAATCACAAGTAAATAGATAAGGATTAACAAGCCAGAGACATTGAATTATAATTATTCTAAAATGAAATTAGTTGGCAGAACACTGTTGTTTCGGAGATAAACTGCAATTTCATGCCAGAATGAACACTGAAGAGGTCTTTAAAATCTGTTCTTCAGTATTTTCACAGCAAAAGTATGGACCAAACTGGTGAGGCAGATTTACATGGTCAGTAGGGTACATGACACCAATAGGCTGTTATTAGGTACAAATTGTTCCTGTTATATTGCTTAATCTAGTCACATAAGCATTCCTTTTATATTCCATCAAAATGAACAATTGTATTTGAAATTGTTGCTTGATGGGGCCAAAAAAACAAAACAACTTTATTTTTATTTTCTATCATTTTTATTTTTTTTCCTCTGGTTGAATTAAAGGAAAAATTCCCACTTTTGAAAAAAATGAATAAGTGCACCTTCATGAAAAAATGATGTGCATTTATTACATATTTTCATTGGAGCTTGCACAGAATTGCAACCACGAACGGTGGATCGTGGGTCAAAGCACAGGCTCCTGCAGATTCTTCCCCAAACCCTAGGTCCGTACAGAGGTTACTATGTTGCACATTACACTATAATACCCTGTACACACGGTCGGATTTTCGGATGGAAAATGTTCGATGGGAGCTTGTTGTCGGGAATTCCAACCATGTGTAGGCTCCATTGGACATGTTCCATCGGAATTTTCGGCAAACAAAATTTGAGATCTGGATCTCAAATTTTCCGACAACAAAATCCGTTCTCGTAAATTCTGAACGTGTGTAGACAATTCCGACGCACAAAGTTCCACGCATGCTCAGAATCAAGTACGAGACGGAAGAGCTTGGCCTGGTAAAACTAGCGTTCGTAATGGAGATAGCACATTCGTCACGCTGCAATTTTTTAAATCTTTTAATGCAGTGCATTCTCTTCTTCTCTAGAATGCTAGAATAATGACGTTGTTTTGCTGCTGATATTCACACATAGTTCTGACAAACTGATTTCTTTATTATTTTTCGTGATCTCATGAATATATTTTTTTTTTCGTCATATCTCCATAATAATGTTTAGAATTTTTGTTTATATATATTTTTTTTTTTTTTTTTATCCAGATCTCCTATTTTATTTTTTTTATAGTGATCTCCATCATTTTTTCTTTCATTGTGTGTCAAGTTGCCACAACACCATTATTATCTTGTATTTTTTAACCTCAAGGAGGTTGGTGTTGGTGTCCCTTGTTAATTTGACACTGTAGTTTTGAAATGTACCTGCCTACTCACAAACAAACTGTCCTTTTTGAAGTAAAACACATAGGCAAGTATTTGTGAAAAATAAATAGCCATTTATTATGGGTCATAACCAAATAAAGAGGAAGGCAACGCTGGAGAAACTGGTGAAATTTGCGAAGCCTTTGTACCCCAGGGCAGACATCAATTATTTTACAGTCAAAATTGGTGGCCTGAGGAATCCTTATAATAGTGAGCACAATCCGGTCCAGGACTACAAGAGATCAGGAACAGCAGATGACATATCTGACCCCAGGCTGTGGTCTTACAACAGTCTGCGTCTTTTGTCAGACCAGACTGAATCCAGGCCGTCACTTTCTTGTCTTCCTTCCACGCTTGCTTCCAGGCAGTGGCTCTGATGTTGTAGTTGTGGCAGGAGGTGGAGGAGGAGGAGGAGGACCATGGTTGAACTTACAAACATGGCTTTGGCTTGTGAGTTCGCCCCTCAACCCCTTATTTAGGGCTTGTAAGATAACTTCCTCACATAAGAGGTGTTGGCCCTCCTCCATTTCCTGCATTTTGCAGGCTGCCATGTAGGCATAGTCGTCTTGATTATTGGGGAGGTTCTGAGGGCTGCAGTAGCCTTCCGAAATAGGCCAAGTGCTGCCTCCTCCAGGTAACTCCTCTTCCTGGGACTTTTTTTGGAAGGCAGAGGGGAGGGACCTGGGATTCCGGCAGGCTACTGGACCCAGCCTCCTCCTGGCTGCTACTTACCCCCGCCACCTCCTGGCTGCCACTATCCACAGCCTCCTCCTGGCTGAGACTTTCCTGTGTATGAAAAAGGGACATAGTTTTAGTTTTTTGGTTCCTCAATCACAAACAGTTTTCAACTCATGACTGTTGCAAATTGAATGTTAATAAATAGAAAAGACTATCATTCTGACTCCAGCATTTTTCATTCTTGTCCCAATAATTTGTGGCCACTACTGTCTATTGATATGTAAAACACTTTGTAAAATCAGAAATTACTGATCAATAATAACATCTAGTTAACATCATTAATTATTTGACTACAAATATGTTAAACAATGCCATACCTGGCTCAAGCTGGGCTCCTCCACTTCTTCCTGGCTGGAAGGCCCAGGTTGGACGTCGGAAGCCTCAGCTGAGGTGGAAAAAAGCCTTGAAGGAAGGCTGGAGAGTGCTGGCCGGGGTTCAGTCTGGCCTGCCAGAAAATGCAGTCTGTCATAGTACCACAGCCTGGGTACATAAATGTCATCTACTGCAGCCCCTGATCTCTGGGAATCCTGGACCTTCTTGCGCTCCCTATTATAAGTGCTCCTCATGCCACCAATTAGGGCCTTCAAATAGGGGATGTCTGCCGTGGGGATCACCAGCTTCACAAATTGCAGCAATTGATCCAGCTCTGCCTTCCTCTTTGTTTTATTGTTATAAAAGGGGTGGTTTACCTGCCACAGACAGGCAGACAGGGCAGCTCCCTGTACATATCAACGAATATGGGGATAAAATCCTGATCATTCAATAGATCCATTTTCTCTGCAAAACACAGCACAAGACAGACCCTAACATCAGGCTAAACTCTGATAATCTTGTCCCAATATAGGCCTTAATCTATAAGCAGTATAGGCCACTGATGCACCAAGTTAAAACTGTACCTTCGTTCTAACGATCAGCGCTTCCGATACTGATTCCTCCTCTCACATTCCTCCTCTCACAGATCGTACGTACGATGCACGTGTGTTACACTTTATATACACTGTGTATGCATGAAACTCTGCCCGCCCCGATGTTCTTTCTAGTCTATTCCCCACCCCTTGTCTTTCGGCTCAGTGGCAGAGCACATGGCGGAGAAAGAGCAAGTGCATGCAGAGGAGAGCAGCAACGACGAAAGCCCGGAGCCACAAACGTCCCGATCCCGGAGAAGATTTAAGGCCTCAAATATGTCCTTTCCTCCAATCAACTGTCACACAGTGTATGCCAAGAATCCACATTCAGGAAAAAAAAATCTCTAACACAATGTGCACTTTCTAAAGAATATAGCAAGCTGAAGACAGTAGATATACATGTAAACTTACGTATGGAGATTTGTTTCATCTCTGTGTATCATCTGAGGCTATTCACTTCACTGGGTATATGTGAGGGTTTACATCCACTTTAAGTCAATAGGTAACTAGGTAGACATAAATTGGATTGAACACAGTATAGATAGGGGAGGTACCATTAGAACTGAATCCCCAATCCAGCATTAGCAGTAACAACACCACCAGTAGTGTAACCATGAGCAGTGAAGGAATTTGATCTACAAATGGGTAGGCTATACTGCACATGTGTACTGACGGCAGCTATGCTAGGCATAAATAGATTGGAAAGGTACTTATCCAAAAGTGAAAACAGAATAGACTAAAGGGACTAATAATGGTAAAGTGAGGGAAGGGCAGTCTCTATTATGATTTATCTGCTGGCTACTGTTGGGGCCCTTGAAAAAAGTCCCCTTGAAAACATGAATGCAGTGAATAATCAGTGAGAGCAGGCTTGTCTCAGTAGAACTGTTGGTGTCTGCGACTAGATTTGGTTGCTGCTAAATATCCCTGCGGCTCAGTTTCTTTAGGGAGGATGTACAGTGGTATTTATAATGTAAAATCCAAATTAGGTCAGGTGTACTGGGATTGGATGCTTAACAGATAAATTCACCTTTAGAACATATTTAGGGTGAAACATGTAACATGTTCCAGCTACTGCAGCCTCTCAGCCTATCCCCGCCTCAATGTGGGGATCCTCTCCCCGCACACGCTGTCACAATTCAAAAACAGTGTGACCGTGTGGAATTGCACCCACATGGCTGTGTCATTCATTCAGTTTTCTGTAAATGAATAGACCACAACTAACATCAGCCTCCATAGCTGATGGCTTGTAGTTCTGAACCGACTGCGAAGGAACTGATGAGCACTCTTGAATTTAATTCACAAGCCCTGCAGATTGTAAACAGTTAGCTTGTAACAGAGGGTATGGGTTGAAAGCTGACCTGACATTGTACCACTGATCATGGGTGCAATGCTTTCCAGGCCCCTACAAGAAAAAATCATAATTGCACATTTTTTGTCTGTAAAAAAATAATTGTGAGAGGAGACTGTGATGCGAACTGGGTTGCTGGATACATTGCGTTAATGCTGTAAGAACGTTAGAAGGCTCCGGGCCTGCCTGGGAGCGAGGTTCCATGGCTGTATCCCTTAGAACCCCAGCAGCACCAAGAGAGCAGCTTTTCCCGGGTGATTATATTTAAGTCTCTCCCTGGCCCCTCCCATGCCCCAGAGCATAGAGGGATTTTGTAGTTCAAAAAGTCAGCAGTTCCCTTACATAATGGTTGTTTTACGGACAGGTTACAGGTTTAGGTGCAATAAAATACAAGGGGCAACTCACATGGAGTGAAGTATGACAAGCTCATCAGGAAGGGATTCCACCTGAGGACTTCTGCCTGGCCTCCTCCATGCAGCAGCGGACCCTGTCAATCCACATCACAGACATCCAGCGCTGCCATCCCGGACTCCCCTTCCCAATGAGCTTGTCATACTTCACTCCATGTGAGTTGCCCCTTGTATTTTATTGCATCTAATAAACCTGTATACTGTCTGCACTTAGAGGGGCTTTTTCTTCTCTCTCCTGGCTGTCATTTAAAGCCTGCTTCTGCGAATAAGCCTGCCCTTGTGCTTGGAAACCATGTCCTAGGATCTCTTTATTCTTGTTGGATCACTTCCTCCTGTCCTATGAACTTTTTACTTACATTGACTTGTTATGAGCTTCTTATGAACTATTTATACAGAGATCCCCCCCCACGCACACACACACGGGGTCCAGTTACCTGTTGGCGCCAGCTATCCTTGTTGTGTTTATGTATAATGTTTGTTTGTAAACAACACCTCCCAAAATTCTCAGCGCTCTGTTAAAGGTATATGGTTTCACTTGCCTTTGGCTCTCTCCCCTCTGCTGGCCGGAAGAGAATAATGCAGCCTGGCTTAAGTGTCTCTGTAGAATGGGAAGCAGAAATAGAATGGTATTTCTTTCTCAATACTGCTGTAGTCTAGTGCCTGGCTACATAAACATATAGAAAACTAGACACGTGCAATTCGTTTTGTTCCAAATTCATTTTTTAACGAATTTTGAAAATTCGTAAATTCGAAAATTCAAAATTCAGAAATCCGAAAACCCGAAAATTTAAAAACTGAAATAATAACTTAACTATTACTAACTATTAAATTATAAGTATTGGAATCTCCTTTCAAATTTGACTAAGCTATATGTTATGCTGCAACAACCGAGAGTATTACTGACATCTGGTGGCCATATAGAGGAGGTGGAGAACTACTAATAATATCAAAAAGGCTCTTGTATGCTGAATTTCTGGTGAGTGTATTCCCATTGGGGTCTACTCCCCCTCACGTGGTGATTGTTTTGGGTGGAAGAAGGTCCCCACTTCTACAGAACACAGCTACTGAAGCTATCATAGATCTCCTCTTCTATTGCAATTTTCCTATTAAAAACGTGTCCAGGAGGCTTTTGACACACACAGCGCTGCTGCAATAAGATACCAAAGACTTTGCATTGTTACTTTTAGTTTTATGTTTTTTATTGCCTTATATATATATTTCAATCATTTAAGTAGCTGCTTTATTTATTCATTTAATATACTACAATATACATCGTTGTTGATTTGGTCCTGGCGCGGAGTGATGTGTAGTTAAGCGGACAACTCTCATATCCTTTACATACTTTCAAATTTGACTGTTAGTGAACGTAACGAATACAAATTTATCTGACGTTATGAATTATCCGAAATAACAAATGCTGTATCTAAACGAATGGAAGGTAATGAATTAGTGATAATGAATAACAATAACAATAATACAAATGTTTTATTATTATTATTTATTATTAACCGCTTCAGCCCTAGAAGATTTTACACCCTTCCTGACCAGAGCACTTTTTGCAATTCGGCATCACTTTAACTGACAATTGCGCGGCCGTGCGACGTTACACCAAAACAAAACTGAAGTCCTTTTTTTTTTGCACAAATAGAGCATTCTTTTTGTGGTATTTGATCACCTCTGTGGTTTTTAATTTTTGCGCTATAAACAAAAAAAGAGCTACAATTTTGAAAAAAAAGCAATATTTTTTTACTTTTTGCTATAATAAATATCCCCAAAAAATATACAAAAAAACCTAATTTTTTTCCTCAGTTTAGACTGATATGTATTCTTCTACATATTTTTGGTAAAAAAAATCGCAATAAGCATATATTAATTGGTTTGCGCCAAAGTTATAGCGTCTACAAAATGGGGATTTTTTTTGGCATTTTTGTTATTACATTTTTTTTATTAGTAATGGCGGCGATCTGTGATTTTTATCATGACTGCAACATTATGGCAAGCACATCGGACACTTTTGACACTGTTTTGGGACCATTGTCATTTATACAGCAATCAGTGCTATAAAAATGCACTGGTTACTGTGTAAATGACACTGACAGGGAAGGGGTTAAACACTAGGGGGCAATCAAGAGGTTAAGTGTGTCCTAGGGAGTGACTGACTAACTGTGGGGGGATGGGCTACCACTGACATGACAGCGATCACTGCTCCCGATGACAGGGAGCAGTAGATCCCTCCTCATGTCACTAGGCAGAACATGGAATGACGCTCTTTACATCTCCCCATTCTGCAGCTCTGTGACATGATCGCGGGACACTGGCGGACATTGAGTCCACGGGACCCGCAGTCACGGTTACGCTATATGCGGCTGGCACGCATGCCCACTAGCCCCACAAATTAAAGGGGACATACAGGTATGCCCATTTGCCCACTGCTGCCATTGTGCCCACATATATTGGCGTGTGGCGGTCAGCAAGTGGTTAATTTGTTCCGTTCCATTTCCGTTCGTAACTTCGAATAAATCCATATTCGCTACGTTCACTAACAGACAAATTTGAAAGGAAATTCTAATAACCGTAATTTAATAGTTAGTTATTATTAGTTATTCTTTTGAAATTTCTGACTTTCTTTCTTATTTTCAGGTTTTTCAAATTTACTCTTGTAGGAATTTATGACTTTTTGAATTTACAAATTTGCAAATTTCCGAATTGCAATGATAACGAATGATGCGAAAAAAAAAAATACAAATGAAACGAAAACGAACAAAATTTTCGGCAGTGCACATGTCTATAGAAAACGAATATAAGGATATGAAGAAGGGTGCCTAAATCTCAATTGTCATATTCCCTGGCAAAGTCCAATAATTTATTAGCTTTTAGGAATTGAGATAGGGTTATCAGCAATCAAAAAAAAGAGAACACTGTCAGTAACTAACTAATTATGAATTTAGATCAATTCAATATTGAAAAGCTCCAATAAATGAGATTGAACATCAGATGTTGAAGGAAGAAATTGTTTAATCAAATATCTTAGAATTAATCTCTTACCTACAATTAAGATGTGATTGATTAAAGTTGGTCTATTCATAGATCAAGGCACAGGAACCATCTGTACAAGTTTTTTGTTCTTGTTCCCTAAAAAACAAAGTGGTTGTAAACCCTTTACTACCACTTTTACTTACAGGTAAGCCTATAATAAGGCTTACCTGTAGGTACTGTGAATATGTCCTAAATTTGCACCGTTTGGGAGATATTCACTATATCCTCATGTGCCGATGTCATCAGGACATGCGCATTGAAGAAACAGCACATGAGCAGGAATCATCATAGCTCCGGGAGACATGTCGCCGGTCACAGTGGTGTACGGGGACCGCTGCAACAGCTTCAATCTAAGGTAAGTATTTCATAATGAGCTAGTGTGCGATGCATACTAGCTCATTATGCCTTTGTCTTGCAGGCTTTTTTTTTTTTGGAGAGTTTACAACCACTTTGGAAATACTCATTTTAAACAATAAACCAATTAAAAAAAAATATTCTTCACACAACCACATACAATATGCCCTATTTGTGTTAGGAAGGTCACCATATGTCACTATGTTTAGTACCATTTTAATATTCTTTAATATTCTTTTTAAATTTGCTAAAAGTGTTTTTCCTTTATGCATTCTCTGTATTAAGGTAAAAAATGCTCCACTACCTATCCCTTCACTTCTATCATTCCAGCACTATCACACACATCTAGTTATACAGAAGAAGCTGAGAACAGCGGAGGGAGCAGGGGCATGGCTTACAGGTGCTGTGTGTCTATAGGTGCACACAGCTTGGTGTGGGACCTAAGGGGAACATGCATACACAGATGCTCCTTAGCACTCCGCTTACTACAGGAGGCACATAGAAGGAGGGGACGAGCCTGCAGTGCTAATAGGGACTGGGAGAAGAAGACAAAAGCAACATTTCTGTGCAATGCTGTAACACAGAGCAGGTAAGCATTGCTTTTTCTTATTTTTTTTTAATGACTTTATAGTCACTTTAAACTTTTATATGAAAATATTCATCAACACTTACACCCTAAGCAGAGCACACTGGTTCTTATCATCAGCTTGTTTCCAGGATCCTGAAGCTTGGGATAGAACTGGAGAACATGAAAAATAACAGTAGAGCTATGAAAAACGTTTTTATGCACCCTTTATTGGTCTGTTTTAGTTTCATATATACTATATTTGGGTTTTAATTTTAAGTGTTAACACTTGGTGGGTTAGGTAAACTGTGGTTAAAGTGTTACTAAACCCACAACAGTAAAATCAATCCGATTATGCAGTAAAGCATGCTTGTTATACTGACTGTGGGACCTAAGCGGTAAATCCTCTGCATTGTGTAAAAAGGCTGTTTGATCCTGGCTTCTCTGATACTCCCCTTCTTCCACTGCCCCCTGATAATTTCCTGATAACACAGAGTCTATGGAGTCAGGCCGCACATGCTCAGTTTGGTGTGTATTGCTAGAGAGGTTTTTTTTTTTTTTCCTGGGTGAGTGCATGTGATCAGCACAGGGCCAATCAGCACTGGCCAGACAAAGGGTCAGGAGTCTTGCAGTCTCATATTAAGAAAACTCCTCTTACAAACTCTAACCAGTGCTTGGCCGGACACTGATAGAAGTCACAAGACTGCTATATACTACAGATGAGAAAAGGTATTTGGCAGTTTATATTTACTAAAATAATTGCATTTCCATGTTCTGTGTACTGTGGGAGACCAGATATAGGGAACTGGGTTTAGTAACACCTTAAGGAAAGGGTTGCTTCAATTGGGTTGATTTTTTAATGGCAAATAGGCTGTTCACTTTGAAAGGTAATTTTCCCTTAGCTTAGCGAATATGGTAAAAATTCACTTTGAAAGAAATACCCAAAATGTAAGTAAACCTTAAAAAAATATACTTTTGCTTGCACAGGATTGGATGATGAAAGTGAGCTTTACTTGATTCATGAAGCTATTGAAAATTCCCTTGCAAAGGTCAGTTTAGCATCAATTTTAAATGTTTACAGAGAATGCACTCCAGTTTAAAGAGTATTTATAAATTATTTTGAAAAGCTTTGCTTGTTAAGAAGAGTTTTAAGAATATGAAAATGTTATCCATTCTTAAGCAAGAGAAGAATTTAATGAAGCAAATGTATTCTTCTTCACAAAGCCCTCTTAGAAATGTAAGAACTGTTCTTGCTTATAATGTTGACTTATGTACTATTTCCTTTTGCATTTTTCTTTTAAAAATACTTAGCTATGGAATGCCTTGTCATTAAGTAGGATTTGCTGACTCCATTATCCATGTTGAACAAATAGTATACACAGTGGTGTGGGCAGCACAGTGGTGTAGTGGGTAGCACTCTCACCTAGCAGTAAGAAGGGTCACTGGTTCGTATCCCAACCATGACACTACCTGCCTGGAGTTTGCATGTTCTCCCTGTGCCTGCGTGGGTTTCCTCCGGGTACTCCGGTTTCCTCCCACACTCCAAAGACATGCTGGTAGGTTAATTGGATCCTGTCTAAATTGTCCCTAGTATGTATGAATGTGAGTTAGGGACCTTAGATTGTAAGCTCCTTGAGGGTAGGGACTGATGTGAATGTACAATGTATATGTAAAGTGCTGCATAAATTGACGGCGCTATATAAGTACCTGAAATAAAAAATAAAATATACAGTTTAATTTTCAATGTCAATTTAAATTCAAGATGGATACCTAATTACCCTTCTTAACCACTTCATGTCTCACACCTGAATAGACCAGAACAATTGGTACATTTCAGGTATGGCTCTACTGATTCAACAATAACTTTAACATTATTACTTATGATAAAGAATTAAAAATGTATAGTTAAAAAGGAACAATTTGTATACAAAAATATTTTTTTACTTGAGAGTTTGCTTTTACTGACATCAAAGGACACTCTTTTCATCTGCACATAAAAAACTTGTATGCAACTATTGTAACAACCATATTATTACAACCTATTTACCAATGAAGTCGACAAACACTGTTTGCATGCGTTACTTTTATAAGATTTTCTGCATCAGCTCCTAAAAAAAGAGCTGCACTAGGCTATCATACAGCTATCTCACATTTAAATGGAGTTAATGGGGCCATACCTGGTACGTCCAGGGTCCACAAGTAGTTAAAGTGGAAGAGAAAGCTCTGTTTGCTTTCTATTTATGTCTGTAACCGCATTGGGAAGATTCCACTTCACTTTTTTTTTAATGAGCAAGGAAGTAAAGGGGAAATTTGGCAAAACGGGACTAAGACAGCAATACATTTTTAGGAAAAGTTTAAGCAGCTGACCAATTTATATTGTTATTTGTTTCAGCAGAGTAGGATGTAATGGGAAATTTTTCCAAGGGTGGAGCAGATTGCAAGAAAACAATTTTTTCACATTTCTTCAAGAAGAGTGCATAAGGTAGATTTTCCCCTAAGATCCTGTTACAGTGGCTGGTTTCAAGAAGAGCACAGACAGCAATGAAAACATGACAAGTTTTCACTTTTCCAGAGTCTATTCAAAACAAAGAAAAAATTCAAATTATGCCGCGTACACACGATCGGAAATGCCGCCAGCAAAACTCCAATGAGAGCTTTTTGTCGGAAAATGCAACCGTGTGTATGCTCCATCAGTCTTTTGCTGGCAGAATTCCAGCCAGCAAAAGATTGAGAGCTTGTTCTCTGTTTTTTGGTCGGGGAAAGTTCTTATCCAAACATGCAATCATCTGTGTGCAATTCGGACTCGCAAAAAACCACGTATGCTTGGAAACAATTCGACGCATGCTCAGAAGCATTGAACTTCATTTTCTCGGGTTGTCGTAGTATTGTACGTCACCGCGTTCTTGATGGTCGAAAGTTCAGAGAACTTTTGTGTGACCGTGTGTATGCAAGACAAGCTTGAGTGGAATTCCGTCGGAAAAAAAATCCAAGTTTTTTGTGACGGAAATTCCGCTCGTGTGTTTGCGGCATTAGACTTACTGGTAACTTGTTTTCCAATAGTCTTTCAGGACAGCACCTGAGAGATCATGGTTCCTCCTACAACAGGAAACACCTCATCATAGAATTCTTTAAAAGAAGGGCTCCACTCACTCCTCTTCACTTGTTGTAGAGAACCTCCAGCCCAGATAAAACATATAAGCAACAATACATGATAACATACAGCAAAAAGGGTGGGTTATTGCTGTCCTCAAATACTATTGGAAAACAAGTTACCGATAAGTTTAACTTGAATTTTGCCAAAACATCTTTCAGGGCAGCACCCAAGAGGAGAAACGAGACTTACCCTGTTAGGGTGGAACTACAGCCTGTAAGACTTTCCTACCAAAAGCCTGATCACCTGCTGTCAAGAGGTCTAGTCTATAATGATGGGCAAAGGTCACCAGACTTATCCACGTAGCTGCTATGCAGATCTGTTTGGGGGTGGCACCAGCTTTTTATCCTAACCACTAAGGGTATAGGCTTCTGAGATCATTCTTAACCATCTAGCTATGGTTCCTCTGGTAGGCTGCTTTCCCTTCTTACCACCGGCATATAAAACAAATAAGAAATCTGAATGTCTAAAGTCCTTGGTAGTAATTCTTTTTCTTTCTTTCCCATTGGATTGGAGCAAAATGTAGGAAGTACAATCTCCTAAAAACAATTCTGGACTGAAGCAACCTTTGGTAAAAAAATTGGATCTGATTTTAAAACAATTCTGTCCGGAGAAACAGATACAAAATGGTTTTCTGATAGGGTGTGAAGCTCACTAATTCTTCTTATGCCCCGTACACACGGTCGGACTTTGTTCGGACATTCCGACAACAAAATCCTAGGATTTTTTCCGACGGATGTTGGCTCAAACTTGTCTTGCATACACACGGTCACACAAAGTTGTCGGAAAATCCGATCGTTCTAAACGCGGTGACGTAAAACACGTACGTCGGGACTATAAACGGGGCAGTGGCCAATAGCTTTCATCTCTTTATTTATTCTGAGCATGCGTGGCACTTTGTCCGTCGGATTTGTGTACACACGATCGGAATTTCCGACAACGGATTTTGTTGTCGGAAAATTTTATTTCCTGCTCTCAAACTTTGTGTGTCGGAAAATCCGATGGAAAATGTCCGATGGAGCCCACACACGGTCGGAATTTCCGACAACACGCTCCGATCGGACATTTTCCATCGGAAAATCCGACCGTGTGTACGGGGCATTACTGTTGTTTAAGGATGAACTCTGGAGTGTTCGCACAGCCCACGTGCAGAGCCCGCCAGGAAGTCGGCACTGTGCTGCGCTAATCACAGGCAGTGAGACATTTCCCAATCTCTGCAGCCACTCATCAAGACAAAGTCTCACTGTCTGTGATTAGCGCAGCGGAGTGCCGACTTCCTAGCGGGCTCTGCACTTGGGCTGTGTGAACACGCCTGAGCTCATCCTTACTGTTGTTACAGCCACCAAAAAAAAAGTTTTTAAGGTGATCAACTTAAGGGATGCTGAATCCATAGGTTCAGAATGCTCTCTGGTCAAAACCTGTAGTATGACTGATAAGTCCCACTTTGGAAAGAATCTGATTACTGCTGGTCTGGATCGGGTCAGGGCTCTTAAGAATCTAGCCACTAAAGATTGATCTCTCCAGGAACACCCCCCGTGCAGCGACCTGAACCATAAGGGTACTGACCACTAGGCCATACTGCAGAAATTCTAGCACTGAAGAAATATCCTGTAAGGAACAGCCTGAGGTAGCGTACAAATAATTAAATACCTTCTAAACCTTGTAATAAATTGATCTGGTCACCATCTTTCTGCTTGATAGAACGAAAGCAACCAGCCTATCCGACAATCCATTCTTCTTTAGAAGCTTCTCTTTAGAAGCCAGGCCATGAGATTTAGCTTTGCTACCTCCTGGTGAATTAGGGGTTCCTGAATTAGCAGGTCCTGTCTCAGCGGAAGGTGCCAATAAGGTTCAAGCTGCATCTGAAAAAGGGACAAAAACCAGGCCCTTTGGACCAAAAGGGAATGATGAGTAGACATGTGCATGACGAAAAAAATTGTTTTGTTTCGTTTTGATTTGTTAATCTAGTTATTTTGTTTAGTTCAATTTGGTTGATTCATTCAATTCCTATTCAGAATTCGTATTCGAAATTTTCAAAATTTCTTTGAATATACTGATTTTTTTCGATTCAAAACATTCAAATCGATACATTTTCGAATTGGTCAAAACTATAATGTTATATTGTTTTTGAATGCAGCAAAGTGAACAAACAAAAGAAAAATCATCAAATTATTCCAACTCTTTAAATCACCTTTGGCTTAACAAAAACAGCATTATTTCGAAATGGTACGCTTATAACACACACAGTCTTTGATTTCAGCAATATGTGTAGTTAGAATTCGACTGAAGTTCAATGTAAAATTCGATTCGAATTTTAGTCTGAATTTCCGAAATTCAGACGAATTTCGTTAAGCTATTCGGAGCATTTAGTTAAATTTGTCTATACTGTAATTCTGGTTTTCGGATTTATCCGAATCTCCGAATAACGAAAAATTTGTCTGAATATTAATTTGGAAGGAAACGAACCGCACATGTCTAGTGATAAGGATTACCGTTGGATCCTCTCTCTTGATCTTCCTTGGGAAAGGAAGCATAACAGAGGTGAAACTTCTAACTGTGAGCCAGAGCATCCAAACCCATGGTGAGGTGGCTGGGTTCCGTCCAGGGAAAAGAATTGAGGTACCTGTGTATTCTCCCAATTCGCAAAGTGATCCACCTGCGGCTGCCCCCATTTCTTGGTGATTAAACCAAAGATTTCTGGGTTTAGTGACCACTCTGCTTCGCGTACCTGGTGTCTGCTGAGAAAATCCTCTACTTTGTTCCTCTAAGATGGACCGCGGATAAGAACAGTATATGGAACTCCGCCAATTTCAGAATACTTCCTGCTAGTTCCTGGAGAATTTTGCTTCTGATACCTCCTTATCTGTTTAGGTAAACCACCGCTGTAGCGTTGTCTGACAAGATCTGTACATGATGCCCTTGCACTTCTTGGGTAAATGTCAACAGGGCCATCTCTATTGCCTTCAATTACCTCCAATGTGAGAATTTTATGGCCTCTACCCTGGCCCATGAGCCCTGAGCCCATCTGCTGCTCATGTGGGCCCCTAGCCCCAAAAGCTGGCATCCATTGTTATCCTTACTTGCACTGGGAAAGACCATAACAGACCCGCTGAAATCTTCATCTGGTTCTTCCACTATCAAAGACTCCTATTTACTCCCATTTGGGAATCTTCACAAGAGAATCCATAGAACTTAATTAGTGATCCCAAGCTCTCAGTATGAAGTTTTGTAAGGGTCTGAAGTGGAACCTTGCCCACTGAATCGCAGGTATGGAAAAGGTTAAGGTTCCCAAAGCTGACATTACCATCCTGATGGACAGGAGCTGACTGGCTTGCAGAACAGACTGTCAGGGCTGGGCTCAGCCCTTCCTTCTCAAAGCAGGCCGCTCAGCTGTCAGCTAATTGCCAGCTCCTATCTCTCCACAGTGACTCACCTTCTGATGATATCCTGCTCGTCAGTCCTGCCTACTTAAGCCGTCCAGTCGAGATGTCCTCTGCCTTCGCAGTGTTCCTGTTCCTATTAAAGACTCCCTTGACTGACATTCCTTTTGGCTTGTCTGACTATCTGTTCTGGTTCCTGAACTCTGGCTATATTTTGACTACGTTTACTCTGTTATTAAACAAGTGTGATTTAACTGTACTTCTATCTCAGTCTGATTCATGGTTCCTAACAGTAGGCGAAGGCCATGAATTCAGAAGATCCACTTGTTGGTAACATTTTTTCCTGATTGGATGAGCAGGATCACAGCATGGATCAGTTTGCCATGGCGTTACAAATGCTCCTGAGTCTCACGGCTCACCTGGAATCTCCCACTGTGGCTGCTCCAGTACAACCTGTGTTGCAGGCCATCCCTGCTGCTGCTCCAGTCTCTGTGCAGGCACCCGCCTCGAGTATTACCTCTATAAGATGTATGTCTGGTTCCTCTCCGCTTCCCCAGCGATTTGGGGGCGATCCAGTCCAATGCAGAGGGTTTCTCAACCAGGTTGAGATATACTTTGAGATGCTGCCCCAGGCGTTTCCCACGAACAGAAGCAAAGTAGGTTTTATGATATCTTTGCTTTCTGAGAGAGCCTTGGCCTGGGCAAACCCTCTATGGGAGATGCAAAAACCTATTGTGTTGAATTAGCCAGAGTTTGTCGCTTCTTTTAATAGGGTATTTGACATTCTCGCACTCTCCACTTCTGCAAAATGCCTCATGTCCATCAAACAGAATACGAGAACTGTTGCAGATTACACCATTGAATTCCCTACTCTGGCAGCAGAGGTTTCTTGGAACAAGGAGGCCCTCATGGCTGCTTTTTCTCATGGTCTCTTGGATACCATCAAGAATGAGATAGCAGCCTGAGATATACCCACTGAGCTGGAGAAGTTGAGCACATTTGCCATCCTCATTGACTCCAGATTCAGAAAAAGACTCCCTTTTAAGGAGCATTTGCGGAAGCCTCCTGTACATTTGTCTCCGAACTTTGCAGTCCCACCCTTGCCTCCCTCACCTCCCATGCCTCCTAGTACCGAGTCAGCTTCACGCGTCTCTCTGCGGATGATAGAAGCCTTAGGAGGAGGGAGAGATTGTGCCTTTACTGTCTGTGTTGGGGGGTGGCTGTTGAGGTGGTGGATGAGAGGCCACAAATTCTGAAATGTGTGTGCTTTCAGATATCTGGCCCCTCACCCCCTTGTTAAAGAGCTGCAGGATGAGTTCCTCACACCTGCTCCTTTGCTCAACATCCATCTGCCTTAATTTATTGGCAGTCAGCACGGCAAATCCCTCAGCATCATCTGGGTCTGTCCTGAGGGCAGTAGTGGCCTGGCTGAGGAAGGGAGCTGTGGCCTCGTCTAGATTCCTGCTCTTCTTGGCCCTTTTAGCAGGAGGGCATAGGGGTGGGATCTGGGACTCCGTCTGGCTGCTGGCCACAGGCTCCTCCTGACTGACACTTTCCTGTGTATGAAAATGGGACATAATTAGAATCTTTTTTAGGGTTTAGTCATCAATCACACACAATTTTGATCTCATCGCTAGGCATGGGTTTTATGTTTGGGTTGAACATGAATATATATGAAACCCTGCGAGCCACTTACGGATAAATGCCTACAAAATAATAAGTGAACAGTGGAGACCAGCTGCAAACACTCAGTCACGTTCCATATTCGTGCAAAGTATTAAAATAAAAAAACAATGTGTCTGCGCTAGAAAAAATCGCTGCACTCAAAGTGCAGTACCCCTAGGTGCTAAAGTATAAAGTGCACAGTGCTATGTGAAACACAGCAAGTGAGTGATCAAACAAAACAACATATCCATTAAAATATCAAAATAAAATACAAGAGGATATAACAAACAGTGAATAAATGAAGTCCAAAAACGTGTATATCCAATGATATAAAAGTGCCCAAATAAATTAGTCCAAAAATTTGGTGAATTTCACATATCCTATCTTCCAAACTGTGCCACCAAAAAACATGCTGTGGTGTCTTCCAGCCGCCCCCACAGGTGTATATGCTCACCTTCCTGTGTGTGACACAGCGATTAGACTATGTCAAACAAAGCCTTGGAGCCACTCCTGTGCTCATTAGGAACCAGCTGTGCAGACTTCCAATGTTCTCAAGTGGAGATGGTTTATGCAAGAGAAAAAAACTCCATAGCGCAATATGTAGGTATAAAGGATTTTAAAATAATCAGCTCCCCTCACATATATGTGCATGCGTAAGACTACCCCTAAGTGCTAAAGTATAAAGTGCACAGTGCTATGTGAAACACAGCAAGTGAGTGATCAAACAAAACAACATATCAATTAAAATATCAAAATAAAATACAAGAGGATATAACAAACAGTGAATAAATGAAGTCCAAAAACGTGTATATCCAATGATATAAAAGTGCCCAAATAAATTAGTCCAAAAATTTGGTGAATTTCACATATCCTATCTTCCAAACTGTGCCACCAAAAAACATGCTGTGGTGTCTTCCAGCCGCCCCCACAGGTGTATATGCTCACCTTCCTGTGTGTGACACAGCGATTAGACTATGTCAAACAAAGCCTTGGAGCCACTCCTGTGCTCATTAGGAACCAGCTGTGCAGACTTCCAATGTTCTCAAGTGGAGATGGTTTATGCAAGAGAAAAAAACTCCATAGCGCAATATGTAGGTATAAAGGATTTTAATCAAATAATCAGCTCCCCTCACTGGGGTACTCACATATTGTGGGTGCGTGAGTGCACCATCCTTAACAAGCATAAAACGGTCAATCTCTCGGTGTGGTGTGCGGTGCGGCGTGTGTAACGAAAATCTCCTGCTCTCTCTCTGCTGACAGCTCCGTCCAGGCCCCTCCCCTACGCGTGTTCGGCACCGGGACCACGTGCCTTCTTCAGGGGGAATCTGGAAGATTCCCCCTGAAGAAGGCACGTGGTCCCGGTGCCGAACACGCGTAGGGGAGGGGCCTGGACGGAGCTGTCAGCAGAGAGAGAGCAGGAGATTTTCGTTACACACGCCGCACCGCACACCACACCGAGAGATTGACCGTTTTATGCTTGTTAAGGATGGTGCACTCACGCACCCACAATATGTGAGTACCCCAGTGAGGGGAGCTGATTATTTGATTAAAATCCTTTATACCTACATATTGCGCTATGGAGTTTTTTTCTCTTGCATAAACCATCTCCACTTGAGAACATTGGAAGTCTGCACAGCTGGTTCCTAATGAGCACAGGAGTGGCTCCAAGGCTTTGTTTGACATAGTCTAATCGCTGTGTCACACACAGGAAGGTGAGCATATACACCTGTGGGGGCGGCTGGAAGACACCACAGCATGTTTTTTGGTGGCACAGTTTGGAAGATAGGATATGTGAAATTCACCAAATTTTTGGACTAATTTATTTGGGCACTTTTATATCATTGGATATACACGTTTTTGGACTTCATTTATTCACTGTTTGTTATATCCTCTTGTATTTTATTTTGATATTTTAATTGATATGTTGTTTTGTTTGATCACTCACTTGCTGTGTTTCACATAGCACTGTGCACTTTATACTTTAGCACTTAGGGGTAGTCTTACGCATGCACATATATGTGAGGGGAGCTGATTATTTTAAAATCCTTTATACCTACATATTGCGCTATGGAGTTTTTTTCTCTTGCATAAACCATCTCCACTTGAGAACATTGGAAGTCTGCACAGCTGGTTCCTAATGAGCACAGGAGTGGCTCCAAGGCTTTGTTTGACATAGTCTAATCGCTGTGTCACACACAGGAAGGTGAGCATATACACCTGTGGGGGCGGCTGGAAGACACCACAGCATGTTTTTTGGTGGCACAGTTTGGAAGATAGGATATGTGAAATTCACCAAATTTTTGGACTAATTTATTTGGGCACTTTTATATCATTGGATATACACGTTTTTGGACTTCATTTATTCACTGTTTGTTATATCCTCTTGTATTTTATTTTGATATTTTAATGGGTTGAACATGAGTTTGACTCGAACATTGGCTGTTTGCCCGTTCACTTAATAGTGAACAATTTGGGGTGTTTGCGGCAAATTCGAAAGCCGCGGAACACCCTTTAAAAGTCTATGGGAGAAATCAAAAGTGCTAATTTTAAAGGCTTATATGCATGGTATTGTCATAAAAAGTGTTTGGGGACCTCGGTCCTGCCCCAGGGGAAATGTATCAATGCAAAAAAAGTTTCAAAAAAGGTCATTTTTTTTGGGAGCAGTGATTTTAATAATGCTTAAAGTGAAACAATAAAAGTGAAATATTCCTTTAAATTTCATACCTGGGGGATGTTTGCAAAAAATGTTTGCATTGATACATGTCCCCTGGGGCAGGGCCCAGGTCCCCAAACACTTTTTATGACAATAACTTGCATATAAGCCTTTAAAATTAGCACTTTTGATTATTCATGTTTGTGTCCCATAGACTAATGGTGTTCGCGTGTTCAAACTAATTCTTTGCCTGTTCGCATGTTCTGCTGCAAATCGAACCGGGGGGTGTTCAGCTCATCCCTACTACAAAGCTAACACCGCTAAGTCACATATTCTAGACCTAGGGGTGGATGGCACAACCTGTAATATCTTATCTTCAAAATTCCCATTTCAATGGGCAGAAACAGGCATAGAATATATCAGAATCACATTAACAAGACACTTAAAGAACCTTTTCAAAGAAAACGACACTGATATAGACAAAAATTTACCCAGTCTCTTCACCAACTGGGAAAACATGACTTCTCGTGGGCTGGCAAACTGGCGGCATTTAAGATGAGCGCTCTTCCTTTAGCTTCTGTACTTCCGAACCTTACCCATCCCAATACCTAAAAGCTTCACCAACTCCCTCCAAACATCCCTACAAAAATTAAAAAATCCAGGAGTGGTTAAAAATAGACTAATCAAATACAGATCAGTAGGGTGTTCAGGCCTAGTAGATATTGTAGACTATCATACAGAAAGCATATTAGCCCAACTAAAATAATGGTTCCCTCCAACACCTTCTACTAGATGGGGGACCATAGAAAAATATACAATCCCAGGTAAAGATTAAAAAAACTGGATATGTAGCATACATCCAAAAACTAATCCCCCCAAATTCCTCCCACTAACCCTGACAACCACAGTCAGAGCATGGCGTAAACTCACATCCACCACCTGAAGAAGCACTCCAACAACACCCATCAAATTACCCCTATCTGTCCTCCACACACATACATGATCCAAACAAGACCCCCTACCCCTAAATAAACTACTGCACAATGATAAAATCAAACCTTTCCAAAACCTTAAAAGTTAAATCTAGGCCCAGAATCACACTACCAATATCTACAAATCGCACACAGTCTCAAAAACAACCCACAACTTCTAATCTCTATCCCTACACAGGTTATCTACTCGCCCCATGTCCCTGGAAATAAAGGTATTTCTCTATTTTATAACCTTCTACAGGAAAAAAAATCAATTACACCACCAGGCAGATCATACTCAGGGCCAGAATGACAGAGAACTCTCAAATCCACATATGATGCCACAAAATGCACAGCACTGTGGGAACTCACGCAAAACATCATTCAAAGGAGGTACTTAACCCCAGATAAAATAGCTAAATTTGACCATCAAACATCTCCCAAGTGCTGGAGGAAATGCTGATCAAAGGGATCTTTAATCCACATCGTATGGGAATGCCCACAGTTAATGAAATGCTGGGAGGAAGTCTTCTTGATCCTTTCACAAATTACAGGATCAACCATACTACCATCACATGATCTAGCTTTACTAAATTTAACTATAGATCTCATACCTATAGCTCACAGGAAAGTAATAACCCACATATTACTGGCAGCTAGGGGCAACATAACAAAACTCTGGAAAATGACTAAACCCACAGTTGTTCAAGATGTAGTTACAATGGTTCAGACTCACCACAACTACGAGACACTTCTATTCAACAGCAACCAATCTAACACCAAACTGAGACAAATGTGGAACACCTGGTCTAATTGGTATAAGGAAATCAGTAAGATAAAACTCTTGATAAATACTCATGCATGTTCCCCTACTCCCCCCTTCCTTTTCCTGACCTCCCCAAACCTGAAAAATGCTTGTTGCATTTCTTCTAGAACTTAATTATATGAATGAGAAACACGGTTACAAACTCAGGAATATTATACAGTATAAGGAATATTATACAGTATAATTGTACAAAAGATTAATCTACGTACCCTTGATTATATTACATACATTTTAAGAAACAGATAAACATAAGCATATAATATGTTTAAGTAACACTGTTTGTAACTTGGAAATGCACAACAATAAAAATGATTGTAATGAAAATAGTCAGGGAGTTCTTAGCAACCAGTAACTGTTGAGACTATGAACACTTTGATGAGAAGTATATAATGTACAATATATTGTATATAATTCAGGAGTCTGTCGGGCAGAGTGCAAGGGTCAGGGGTGTGCAATGAACAGAGGCCAAGTGTCAGGATTACGTAACACACAGAGTGCTGTGTCACGTTTAGGATAATAAACATATTGCAGGGCTCCAGGGTGTGTAATGCAATGTGTTCAAGGATCAGGAATATGTAATGTGTGGAGTGCTGTAGTCAGTGCCGGGTTTAGGAGTACATTACAAATTCTGGATAAACCCTCTGCACACTGCTATACACCCTTTCCATGCAATGAAAAACAGGGATTTTTAGTTCACACATATTGCAATACATGTTTAAGCTGGCCAACTGATATGGGTTTTTAGTTCACACATACCGCATATGCTTTTCATTGCATAGTGTGTGGAAAGGGGTGTATAGCAGTTTACAGAGGGTTCATCCAGAATTAGTATGCCCTGTACACATGGTCGAACATTAATTGGACATTCCGACAACAAAATCCATGGATTTTTTCTGACAGATGTTGGCTCAAACTTGTCTTGCATACACACGGTCACACAAAGTTGTTGGAAAATCCGATCGTTCTGAACACGGTGATGTAAAACACGTACATCGGGACTATAAATGGGGCAGTAGCCAATAGCTTTCATCTCTTAATTTATTCTAAGCATGCGTGGCACTTTATGCGTCGGATTTGTATACACACGATCGGAATTTCCGACAATGGATTTTGTTGTCGGAAAATTTTATAGCAAGCTCTCAAACTTTGTGTGTCGTAAATTTCCGATGGAAAATGTGTGATGGAGCCCACACACGGTCGAAATTTCCAACAACAAGGTCCTATCACACATTTTCCGTCGGAAAATCCGACCGTGTGTACAGGGCAGTAGTGTTAACCTGTGGTTACACCCTTTTAGCACCTGATACATTATATACATATACAAGCCATTGGGATTTGAGCACAGGTATGTTGGGTTTAGGAATACATGGCACACATAGGGTAGGGGTTAGGAGTATGTAATGCACAGAATGCAGGGGACAAGCAGGAGACATAGTGGGAGAGAGGAGTAGAGTTGGGCTGAAAACCCCCAAGTTCGATTTTTGCCAGAACTCTCGAACATCACAAAAATTCGGACCTGAACTCCAAACCCCCTTGAAATCTATGGGACTTGGGGTGCAGGAGGCGGAGCCTAGCGGAGCAGACATGCATTGTTAGAGCTCCACACCGCTGAGGAGAGAAGAGAAGGACAAAGCGGAGCCTGCAGGCTCAAAAGGTATCCATTTGAACCTTTTTGCCCCTGGGAACAAACTGTGAAAGTTTGGGCAGGAAATATGGTACTGGGAGGAAACCGTGGCAGAAATAAAAATCACCTCACAAAGAGCTCACAGGCACTCACTGCAGCTGAAGCAGCTCCAGTCACCTCACAAGATACAGCATCAGGGCGCTCTCACAGACAGAAAATGTCACAGCAAGACTCTCCATTTGAGTCAGATACAGAACAAATCCTCTCACAAACTTCTCCACAGGCCTCCTCAGCATCCCCAGTAATATTATTACAATTTGAAAAGATGCTTCATAAGGCTTTAAAACAAACCTCAGACCAAATAACAAAAAGCCTAACCAAAGAAATAAGAGAGCTGGGAAACCGCACCGCAGCCCTAGAAATAAAAATGGATGAAATTGAAATTACAACCCAAGAAAATATAACAGAATTGGAACAATTAAAAAAACAGAATTTAATACTTCAAACTAAGCTCGAAGATTACGAAAATAGAGCCAGACGTTCAAACTTGCGCATAAGGGGAATACCTGAAACTGTGACAGACCTGCAATCTACTATTACTGCTCTATTACAAGAACTAAAGCCAGATATCCCTATTGAACGTTTAGAACTGGACAGAGTACACAGAGCTCTCACAGCCAAAAAGAAAGATGGACCCCCACGTGATATAATCACAAAATTTCATTATTACAGAACGAAAGAACAAATACTAATTGCTGCAAGAGAAAAAAAAGAACTTAATTTTCAAGGACACAATTATCAAATTTTTGCTGACCTATCCCAACTTACTATTACTAAAAGACGATCCATGAAACCCCAACTAATGGAACTGCAACGCCACAACATTATGTATCAATGGGGCTTCCCCTTTTCAATCAGATTTAACTACCAAGGTACAATTTACAGAAGCAGATCAGCAGATGAACTACAACAAACCCTTTTAAAATTAAATCTGACAGAACCCACAAGCAGCAACACTCCCACACGCAGAAGAATGGCATCATCTTCACCTTCAGGCAGCACCCAGAAAATTTCAGAACAAAATGGGAATCATCATTCTCACAAAAGAGGCCGTTATGCCACATCATCCATGGACCAAGAAGATTCAATGGACTGACAACTAATTCCTGATATCTCTTCATTTATTATACTAGGAGATGGTTCTCTATAAAAAACCTGTATTTATAACTGAATGTAACTGCATTCTGATAGTCACACACTGTGTGGGATCATGTTACATTCCAGTTATATTTCTTATTACTTCTGATTCATATAGCCTTAGAATATATAAGTGAAATAAGGAAATTCTTGTTCAGTTATATATTATCAGGTAATAACAATAGATTTATTACTTTTTAGGACAAATATGTTCAATAATCCAGAAGTAATGGAAGCTTTTTCTTTCTTTTCTTAAGACAAATATATTATTACCTAACTAGTTCCTAGAATTATGTTTTTGTTTATTCTAATCTTAAGCAATACAACCTCAATTTTATGAGTTAACATATCTAAACAGTTGCATATGAATAAAATATGTAATTGTTTACTCTAAAAGGTTTAAAATCCCAAAATAATTCAAACTATCTTCATCAATACCAAAGTTATTAACAGTACCTTTCTAACTGAATTATTTAGCCTAGGGCAAGACTAACCATATACAACCACCCTGGAATAAATAATTTCAACAAAAACTATATTCTGCACTCCAATTAATGAAACATCATTTTGATGTCTTTTGACATAGCACTTCTCTCCTGTAAGCGGAAGATCCGTGTACCCCCATTAGCCCTCCTCATTCTCCCAACCATATTATGTGGGAGTGTGACAAAGGCACTTATTCCCCTGAGAGAGATATTTATTCTCTTTCACGGGTAAATTGTGATTACTTGCAAAAAATAATTTATACAATGTATCATCTAATCTCATATGTTTTTTGTTTACTCTTTACTCCAGAATTCACTGGTTTCTTTTCTATCTATTCATCTCTTCAGTCCACACAGGTTGATCTGCGCAGTCAGCTCTGCATAACAAAAAGTAAGTCAAAACTATTTGATCTATTGCCATGGCAGCACTGAATATACTTTCCCTGAATGTTCAGGGAATAAATGTCCCTCAAAAAAGGACCAAAGCCTTCCGCACTTTCCATAACAAGAAGGCTCACATAGTATGCCTCCAAGAAACACACTTCACCAAAGATTCTACTCCAAAATATATTTCTCATTTTTATCAACAAATTTACACGGCTTCTGCCTGTACCAAGCAAAGGGGAACTCTAATTGCATTTCACCGATCCACACCATTCACCTTATCATCAGAAATTAAAGACCCAGAAGGTAGATACCTGATACTCATGGGTTATATAATGGATACAGCAATCACGGTGATTTCCTACTACGCTCCTAACAAACAACCTACACCATTCCTCTCACATATATTACAAGTGATTAATACACACAAAATAGGAACAGTGATAATGTGTGGGGATTCGAACCAGGTCCTCCTCCCATTTCTAGATAAATCACCTTTTACACCATCCAAAATAACCTCTAGATTACCTTTTTCTCAACTTCTTTCCAAATACAATCTGATAGATTCATGGAGAGAAAGTAACCCAATGAAAAAGAAATTCACTTATTTCTCGCACCCTCATCAAACCTTCACCAGAATAGATCATATTTTTCTAACAATAGGAATGATACCAGAAATGATTGCATCAGATATAATTCCGATTCCGTGGTCTGACCATAATGCAGTATACACTACTATAGCCTCAGCCATACCAAAAGCGCATGACCCAACGTGGTACTTACCGGACATAATGCTCAAACACCCACTACATCAGATGGCCATTGAACAAGCTTTAAAGGAATACATATCAATTAATAATACAACAGACATCTCCCCAATAACACTGTGGGAAGCTCATAAGCCTGTCTTGCGTGGTACAATACAAAGACAAATGGCACTATTTAAACGGGAACGCAAAAATCTAGCAAAAAAACTAGAACTCAATTTTAATGCAGCCTACATATCATTTCAAGATAATCCATCTCAGAGTACAAAATCTCATCTGGAAAAATCTAGATTGGAATACGATCTATTTCTCACTGAGTCAGTTGATAAATCCCTCAAACGCTCCAAACACAATTTCTACATGAATACAAACAAACCAGGTACATATTTGGCTCGGGCATTAAATTCAACTAACAAATCTTTCAAACCAATACGTTTGAAATTATCAAAAAATGTTTACACTTGTAATTCAGTTAAAATAGTCCATAAATTTCACTCACATCTCGCAACTTTATATAAGACAAACAATGAATTTAATCCTACAGAGGCTGAATCCTTCTTCTCAAAAATAACCTTACCTGAGTTATCTCAGAATCAAAAAAGCAGTTTGGATGAGCCTATAACTATAGATGAAGTTGCTAACGCCATAAAAGACCTAAAACTTAACAAAAGACCAGGCCCAGACGGCTACTCGGCTTTATACTATAAAACATTCTCAGAAATACTCTCTCCCATTCTCACTGAAATGTTTTACAAACTTCTAGATGGACATTCTTTTCGGCAAGAAACACTAATGGCAATTGTTTGTATGATCCCAAAACCCCTTTCTGATGATACTTCCTGTGTGAATTATCGGCCTATCTCTCTGTTAAACCTCGATATTAAATTATTAGCAAAAATAATAGCAAAACGCCTTAATAGCATTATAGGAAAATTAATACATAGAGATCAAGTAGGCTTCATGCCAAATAGACAGGCAGGCGATAATATACGCAGGGCAGTGTTATTGGCACATATTGCTAAAAAACGGAAAATCCCTTTATGTTTTCTATCTCTCGATATAAAGAGGGCATTTGACACAGTATCCTGGCAATATATGCAATATTCATTACAAAAATGGGGTTTTGGACCCCACTTTTTAACATGGATCAAAGCATTATATAATAAACCCAAAGCCTATATAAAATATGCTGGATACAAATCTGAAGCCTTTAATATCGAAAGAGGTACCCGACAGGGTTGCCCATTATCTCCCTTATTATTTGCCCTTATACTCGAACCCATGGCCCAATACATCAGAACAAACCAAACTATAACTGGCATTGAAGTAGGAGGTATTACACACAAATTATGTATATTTGCAGACGATATATTACTTTTTCTATCATCACCACAGGTCTCTGGTCCTAACTTAATACCAGCTCTTGATGGATTTGCAGCCCTATCCGGCCTTATGATTAATTCTAAGAAATGCCTAATGCTTAATATTTCACTCACAAACATGGAATTGATCCCGGCTAGGGCTGCACTCCCATTCACATGGGCAGAAAAATCAATCCCATATCTTGGAATTCATTTAACAGCATCTCATTCTGACCTATTCTCAACCAATTATCCTCCTGTATTAAGACAGATCACAAATCTAATAAAACAATGGTCGCAACTTCCTTTATCCTGGATAGGGAAGATTAATGCAATCAAAATGACTATTCTACCCAAATTGCTTTATCTATTCAGAGTCCTCCCTATTCCAATTCCTTCCTATTTTTTGAGAATAGTACAAAAAAGAGCAACTTCGTTTATATGGGGCTCTTCTAAACCACGTATACCTATACACACACTACATCTTCCCAAAAATAAAGGAGGCCTGGGATACCCTAATTTTACTAACTACTACAGAGCAGCACATTTGGCCAGTCTGTCCAAATACCATGCAAAACAGGAAACCCCATTATGGGTATTTATAGAGGCTTCAGAAAATGACCCACTATTAATATCAAATTTATTATGGCTTGATCCTAAAGACCGCTTTAAAATTCATAATCCCATAACTAAACACTTCTTATCTCTCTGGGATAAACTAAAAACCAAATATCAGTTACAATCTCCACACAATCCTCTCCTTTCTTTTATCAGAAATCCGGCCTTTTATCCGGCATGGATCTACCCAAATTCTTTTAAAGCTTGGACAACATCAGGCATTCAGACACTAAATGACTTCATAGCATCTAAATCATTCCTTTCATTCCCATCGCTTAGAGAAAAATATGATCTACGAAACTCTGAGATATTTAGATATCTCCAAATCAAAAATTTCTATACACCATTCCTAAAGGGGGATACACCATTATCCCAATTATCCATTTTTGAATCAATCTGTACAAAAGATCCATTTGCTAAAGGTACAATTTCATCACTTTATAATCAATTATATGGAGTAGCAAATCTTAATAGACCCTCTTACGTTCAGAGGTGGGAGGAGGACCTGGGACGAACTTTAGAAGACACGGACTGGTCTAACATATGGCTCACATCTAAGTCATCTTCACCCAACATCTTAGCACTGGAGACAAATTATAAAGTCCTAACTCGCTGGTACCTTGTACCCGCTAGAGTGGCAAAATATTCACCTAATACCTCAGCTCTTTGTTTTCGAGGATGCCCAGAATTAGGCACATATTTACACATATGGTGGACGTGCCCAGTAATCCAAACCTTCTGGAAGGAAGTCTTCGTGATTGCATCTAAAATATTTAAAAAAATAATACAACCAGATCCATATTTAACTTTACTTAATCTAAAACCGGAATGGTTAACACTCTCTCAATTCAAACTTATGATCCAACTAATAACGGCTGCAAAACAAACAGTGGCCAAGGCATGGAAATCTCCTACATTGGTAATAGCAGAAACAATTCACAGAATGAATAATACAATGTCCCATACTAAGATGGTAGCCATCGATCAAAATCAAATTCCAAAATTTGAAAAACTTTGGCATCCTTGGATAAAACAACAGTTCCTGTCAAACTTCAATGACTCTGTCCTGTTGCCATGGTAACAGATTAAATGACTTACAGAGACACCCATTCTAAGGCTTCAAAGAGAACTAAAAAGAATAATAAACTGACGAGCGGGACAACCTTGTGGACCATACCTCTACCTTTCAACCCTTTTTCTTCTTTTTCTTTCCTTTTCTCCACCTTACGATTAAAGCTCATTATCAGAATTTATTTGACCTATATACACTCTACTTGTAAACAATATGTATAGTAGGTATAAATCATTTAAATACCTACAAAAGTAACTAAGGAAATCATATATATCTTTAATTTAGGTTTACGTAAACCCAATGTTTAATATTTGAAATTGCATTATATTTACCTATAGAAACCCTACTGTAAAACAATGAGCTTACTTTATAGATCCTTGTAAACTTACTTTATGTATCTTTATAACATTGTATACTCAATAAACTTCTTTTGACAAGGAAATCTATAGGACTTGAAAAATCAAAAGTACCCATTTTGAAGGCTTATATGCAAGTTATTGGCCATAAAAAGAGTATGGGGGCCCGGGTACTGCCTTGGGGGACATATATCAATGCAATTTTTTTTTTTTTTTAGATTATATTTAACCACTTCAATACCGGGCCATAGTCATATGACATCCGCAGATGGGATCTCCCATCCTGGGCGGGCGTCATATGCTGTCCTCGGCTTCTCGCTGCTCCTGTGGGCCCCTGGGGGCCCACAGTGCGGCAATGAGGTGTGTCCCTCAGACACAGCCCATCCCAGATCCATGTTAAGAGCCAATAAAAAGTGTCTCTTTACCACGTGACCGGCTGTGTCCAATCACAGCCGGTCACATGTACTGTCCACGTGCACGACGTTCGTGCACACCCCTTGGGCGCGGCTTATCACCCTGACACAGCCCAACCCCGATCACATGAAATTGGCTCTTTACCGCGTGAACGGCTGTGTCCAATCATAGCCAGTCACAGAATGTCAACAAACTGCGGTAATGAGATGCTCCTCCTCATACACCGATCGTGTTCTTGACCTTGTTACCGCTTACAGTGTACACCAACCACACTGATTGCCCCCCCTAATAAAGAGGTCCTGCACCACCCATCAAAGTACCTGTCACCAGACATCAAGGTTCATCTGAGTACCCGAGTACCCGAGTACCTGTCACAGTCCATCTGAGTACCTGAGCACCTGTCACAGCCCATCTGATTATCTGACACAGTTCATCTGAGTACCTGAGTACCTGTCACAGTCCATCTGAGTACCTGAGTACGTGTCACAGCCCATCTGAGTACCTGTCACCGCCCATCTGAGTACCTGTCACCACCCATCAGAGTACCCGAGTACCAGTCATCAGCCCATCAGAGTACCCCGAGTACCTATCTGTAGCCCATCAGAGTACTCGCGTACCTGTCACCGGGCCATCAGAGTACCCGAGTACCTGTCACCAGGCCATCCAAGTACCCAAGTACCTGTCACCGGGCCACCAGAGTACCTGTCACCAGCCCATCAGAGTACACGAGTACCTGTCACCAGCCCATCAGAGTACCCGAGTACCTGTCACCAGCCCATCAGAGTACCCGAGTACCTGTCACCAGGCCATCCAAGTACCCGAGTACCTGTCACCGGGCCACCAGAGTACCTGTCACTAGGCCATCAGAGTACATGAGTACCTGTCACCAGCCCATCAGAGTACCCGAGTACCTGTCACCAGGCCATCAGAGTACCTATCTGCAGCCCATGCCTCATAGAATATATATAATGGGGTGTTTGCTTTCCAAAATTGGGTCATTTTATGGGTAATTCCACTGTCCTGGTGCTCAAGGACCTTCAAAAGTGTGATAGGTAGGAATGAAATGAGATGTGTAATTTATACTCCTAGAACGCCTGAAGGTACTGCTTCAATTTTCAATGATTTGCACCATAGCTTGTAGACTCTATAACTTTCAGAGAGACTAAATAATATCCACTAATTTTGGTTATTTTTACAAAAGAGATGTAGCAGTATACATTTTGGCCCAAATTCATGAACAAAAATGACTTATTTGCAAAATGTTATCATAGAAACTAAAAAAAAATTGTTGCTCTTTTTTCACTTATGTCGCAAAAAATAAAAAATCCAGTGGTGATTAAATACCACCAAAAGAAAGCTCTATTTGTATGAAAAAAATTATAAAAGTTTTGTTTGGGTACAGTGTTGCATGACTGAGTAATTGGCATTCAAAGCGTGAGAGCACTGAAAGCTAAAAAATGGTCTGGGCAGGAAGGGTGTATAAATGCCCTGTATTAAAGCGGTTAAAGGAGCAGTGATTTTAATTAGGCTTGTGCAATCAGTTTCGTAACAAATCGAAATTCGGCCGAATTTTGCATCTTTCGGACATTCGGATGCATCGGAATGTCCGAATAAAAAAATAACAAATTTCAACGAATATGAAAGAAATTATAGCGGATATAACAAATGAATTTGACACGATTCGGTAATTCGTTAAAGATCTAATGAAACAAAAGGTCAACTCAAAGTAAATCTTACAATCCAATCAGCTGATTAATTTTGTGCTGGAGGTTGGATTACTGGCAAAGTGCATTCCTGAGAACTGAGTGAGAAGGGTGTTGTATTGTATTTGAGCAGAGGAGAAGAGATATTGTCATTGTGTGTGTTAAAAGATTCAATAAACAAACTACGAATCATTATCACAAATTTATATACATACATAAATATCAAATTTCAACGAATACGAATGAAATTATAGCGCGAATAACGAATGAATTCGACATGATTCGAGATTCAGTATAACGAATATCGACACTCTGCAGAAATAATTAATTATCCGAAAACGTATTAACGTAACATAACGAATATAACAGAACAAAATTATGTAGTTTACGAATGACAGAGAACCTAAACTAAATTAAATTTTCCGTTGTGCACAAGTCTAATTTTAATGATGCTTAAAGTGAAACAATAAAAATGAAAAATTCCTTTAAATATAGTGCCTGAGGGCGGTCCTCTTAGTCAGCCTGTAAAATGGCCCATCTGTACCATGTAAAGAATCCTGTGGCAGCAAAACTGACATATATAAAGAAAGAAAAAAGACATTTAAATAGATTTTTCCCTGCAAGCTTTCCTTATTTTGTAAACAATGGCTTGGGAAGCCAGTCTGTATGATGAGGCCACAATTTAGTGCACTCGGAACAAGATTTTTTGGATCAATTCTGGTGTCTCTTTAGCAGACTTTGGATGGAAATAACTAATTTTTGCACCACAGGGAGCAAGCCTTATGTAAAGAAGCCAATTTATAGTACACTCAGGCCAAGATTAACAATTTTTTTTTACATAAAGTCAGTGACCTCATCATCATCGTGCACTTCATCCTCATCATCACTGGAGCCAACTTGGCAATACGCTGTGGCTGGGGGAACATGACCAGTGTAGTCATGAGGTACCCAACCTACCTTTTACTGCTATACCACTTGTACTCCAACACCCCCATTTTACCCACCTCAAATGATGAGACCACACCTTAATTTGGAGTATAAATGGCCATAGCAGCCTTTTTATTACCACAAGCTAAATAAATAACTCCAATATCAAAATATAACAAAGTTATAACATCCGTAAACAGCTTGTTTAACTCCAGTCTGTTGGTCTTTGACGGCACCCCTGAACTCCAACACATACAGTATGTAACGGCGATATTGTGTCAGTCTCGCCGCTGTTATCAGCGAGATTTGACACCTGCGAGCTCCGTCGCGGGAGCCAGCGCCGAGCTGGCTCGCTCATTGGGAAAGGAAAAATGTGTTTATTCTTTTCCTGATGAGCATCAGGCATTGCTGACAGGTGTTTGGTATGAATCATGAGGGGAAACGCCACGCCAAATTTTAAATAAAAAAACAGTATGGGTTCCCCTCCAAGGGCATACTAGGCCCTTAGGTCTCATATGGATTTCAAGGTGACCCCCCTATGCCGAAAAAACGGCATGGGGTCCCCCCAAAATCCATACCAGACCCTTATCCAAGCACGAAGCCTGGCCGGTCAGGAAGGGGGGTGGGGACGAACCGTACCAGGCCACATGCCCTCAACATGGGGGGTGGGTGCTTTGGGGAAGGGGGGCACCCTGCGGCCCCCCCACCCCAAAGCACCTTGTCCCCATGTTGATGAGGACAAGGGCCTCTTCCCGACAACCCTGGCCATTGGTTGTCGGGTCTGCGGGCGGAGGGCTTATCGGAATCCGGGAGCCCCCTTTAACAAGGGGGCCCCCAGATCCTGGCCCCCCACCCTATGTGAATGAGTATGGGGTACATCGTACCCCTACCCATTTACCTGGGGGGAAAGAAGTGTCAATAAAAAAACACACTAGACAGGTTTTTAAAGTAATTATTATATTAGACAGCTCCGGGGGTCTTCTTCCGACTTCGGGGGTCTCTTCCGACTTCTCCGCTCTCTCCAGCCTTTTCTCCCGGTGTCCAGTTCTTCTCCTGCTCTCCGGCCTCTTTTCCAGGTCTCCGGTTCTTCTCCTGCTCTCCGGTTCTTCTGCCGGGCTCCTCCGCTATCTTCTGCTCTTTTGCCGCTCTTTTTCTAGCGGTGGCCCGGTCTTCTCCGTCGTCTTGTTCCCTCTTCTCTTCTTCCGATATTGACACAACGCTCTCTCCCGCTGTAATGACGTGTGCAAGGTGCGCAGCGACTTATATAGGAATGGGGCGTGGTCACCGGGTGATGTCACCCTGCCCCTTATGATGTCACATTCCCGGGGAATAGTGGGAGACCCGGTGACCACGCCCCATGTCTATATAAATCGTTGTGCACCTCGCACACGTCATTACAGCGGGAGAGAGTGTTGTGTTAACATCGGAAGAAGAGAAGAGGGAACAAGACGACAGAGAAGACCAGGCCACCGCTAGCAAAAGAGCGTCAAAAGAGCAGAAGATAGTCCAAGGAGCCTGGCAGAAGAACTGGAGAGCGGGAAAAGAACCGGAGACCCCAAGAAGAGGCCGGAGAGCAGGAGAAGAATCGGACACGGGGAGAAGAGGCCGCAGAGAGCGGAGAAGTCAGAAGAGACCCCCGAAGTCGGAAGAAGACCCCCTGAGCTGCCTAATAAATTACTTTAAAATCCAGTCTAGTGTGTTTTTTTATCAACGCTTTTTCCCCCAGGTGAATGGGTAGGGGTAGGATGTACCCCATACTCATTCATATAGGGTGGGGGGCCAGAATCTGGGGTCCCCTTATTAAAGGGGGCTCCCGGATTCCAATAAGCCCTTCGCCCGCAGACCCCGTCAACCCTGGCCGAGGCCCTTGTCCTCATCAACATGGGGACAAGGTGCTTTGGGGTAGGGGGGCGCCCCTTTCCCCAAAGCACCCACCCCCCATGTTGAGGGCATGCAGCCTGGTATGGTTCAGAAGCAGGGTGCTCGCTCGTCCCCACCCCCCTTCCTGACCGGCCAGGCTGCGTGCTTGGATAAGGGTCTGGTATAGATTTTGGGGGGACCCCCACGTCGTTTTTTCGGCGTAGGGGGTTCCCCTTAAAATCCATACCAGACCTAAGGGCCTGGTATGCTCCTGGAGGGGAATTCCCTCTCACGCTGGCTGCAATAGGAAAATGTGTTTTTCCTATTGCAGCCAGCGTGAGATGTACAGTACCCTGTCGCTGAGAACCAGCACAATGGGATGGCGCTGGAAACACATTCTCGTGGACAGGTACTGTATACCACCAATACACTGCGGGACCTTTTTCCAACATGATACGCCTCCAGCCGTATAACAGCTCGGAGACAACCCCCTTCCCGCAGTGCAACCATTACAGTATTGCATCAACCTTTCTGCTGGAATACACCAGAGGGGCACATACTGCCGATGAGCCCCCCACCATTTTCCATTGCATATGTTTACTGTCACCGTCAGAGACCAACAAAACACCGCCAATCCACAGCTGTCATGATGACCATCTTCCAGGGCCCCTGAAAGAAAGAAAAACACACAAACACACACCAAAAACATATAGCGAGGGTGGGTGGGAAACTGCCTCCTCCTTTCTCTTCCTCAGCTTACTGTTCCCCAGCCTGGTCCCGCCTCTATCTTAAATACCACCACTCCCCCACTTACTTTCCTCTCTATCCCCTCCCCTCTCAGCACTTTACCATTTAACCCTTCTGTTGTCTCCCCTTAACCCACTGTCATGCCCGGCCCTGCACTACTCTTCTTTCTCTTTTTTCGGGCCTCACTTGACTGCCAAATTGTTGTTTATCAGTGTTCTCCCCTCTCTGTAGGCTCCTGTTACTCCCTTCCTCAACCTCAGAACCAGGTAATTTCTGTGCATCGTCAATAAGCAAGTGGTTGATGCTGTGTTCAAATAATTTGGCTGACTTCTCCATGCAAGATGCTGGGGCTATGGCAGGAGTAGCTGTGGACAAGGAGGCAGAATAAGCCTCTCTGGCAGCTGCGCACTAGTCTCAGCTTGGATGATAGAGGATGAAGAGAATGAGGATGGTTTAGTAAAATACTAGTCCACCACGTCCGCTGTATGCTGTGGCTGGAAAGCATGAGCAACATCACTAAACAGACGAATGTGCCCTTCCTGAGGACAGACCACATCCACCTTTGCCTGTGGACACAGACGCTGCTGGCCCCCTCATAGTGGTATGGGAATGTCTGCCTCTCCTTGTTGGGCTCCCAGAAATGATGGGGGCTTATTACCCAAATTTTATAGAAACTGGAAAATGTGTGATTAGAGTCACTCTATTGAATGAAAAGTGGTGTTTGGCGCACTTTAAATTGAAGGCTGATGCTGACAGAAATGTAAAATATATAAAAAAAAATTTTAAAGGGGGAACACCAGCATCACAGTTAGAAAAACTGCGGCTGACAATTAAAAAAGAGTCACAATAAGTGAACATACTAACTCCCTAGTAGCAAATAGGGATGGGCCGAATGACCCCCAGTTCGGTTCGCACCAGAACTTTCGAACATCGCGAAAAGTTTGGAATCCAATAACAAACCCCATTGAAGTCTATGAGACCCGACCGTGAAAAATCAAAAGTGCCCATTTAGACAGCTCATATGCAAGTAATTTGGCATACAATGGTTATGGGGTCCGGGTACTACCCTGAAGGACATGTATCAATGGAAAAAAAGTTTGTAAAAAATGTCATTTTTAAATGAGAAGTGATTTATTGATGCTTAAAGTGAAAGCATAAAAATGAAAAATTCCTTTCAATATAGTGCCTGGGGGGTCCCCTTAGTCTACCTGTAAAGTGGCACATCTGTACTGTGTATAGAAGCTGCTGCAGAAATAATTGCATTTATAAAGCCCAAAAAAAATTATTTTCCTTGCAAGCTTTCTTTATTTTGTAAGCAATGGCTTGGAGAGCCAGTCTGTATGATGAGACTACAATGTAGTGCCCTGGGAACAAAATTAGAGATTTTTCGGATAAATTCTGGTGTCTCTTCCACAGACTTTGGATAGAAGTAACAGGTCTTGGGTGTCGTTGACGCCTTCACATCGTCAGTGGCGAAGCTAGACATTCTTTCACTCGGGGCAAAGACCCAGCTTGGACCCCCACCAACTTCAAGGATGCCCCAAGGAGAGTAGTAATGTGGCGTGCAATGTGCATTGCGGAGAACGGTGTGTGGCCAAATTGCTTTAACAGTAGGAGGGCCTTAAAGGAGCATGGTTAAATAAAACAAATACTTTCTTAACCCAAAAATATTAGATTAAATTAGATTAAAAAGACAATGTCACTGTAAAATTATAACTACTTTAAAACTTATCCTACCTTAAAAGTGGGCAGTGGAGGGTGTCAGTAGGGCAGCGGAGGATTTCAGTAGAGCAGCAGAGGATTTCAGTAGAGCAGCGGAGGGTGTCAGTAGAGCAGTGAATGGTGTTAGTATAGGGCAGTGGAGGGTGTCAGTAGAGCAGTGGAGGGTGTCAGTAGAGCAGTAGAGTGTGTCAGTAAGGCAGTGGAGGGTGTCAGTAGGGCAATGGACAGTGTCAGTAGGGCAGTGGAGGGTGTCAGTAGAGCAGTGGACGGTGTCAGTAGGGCAGGGGATGGTGTCAGTAGGGCAGATGACTGTGTCAGTAGGGCAGGGGATGGTGTCAGTAGGGCAGTGAAGCGTGTCATTAGGGAAGTGGAGGGTGTCAGTAGAGCAGTGGAGGGTGTCAGCAGGGCAGTGGAGGGTGTCAGTAGGGCAGTGGACGGTGTCAGTAGAGCACTAGATAATGCACTGAACTGTACAGCGTTTTTTGGTAAAATAACACACTGAAATATATGGCGTTAAATTTGCAGTAACGCACTGAACTGTATGGCGATAAACTTGCAGTAATGCACTGAAATATACTGCGTTAAACGGCACATAACGCACTGAAATATACGGCGTTAAACTTGCAGTAACACACCAAACTGTACGGCTTTAAACTTGCAGTAACACACTAAAATATACAGCATTAAATTTGCAGTAACGCAATGAAATATGCTGTGTTAAACAGTCACTACACTCACACTGACTGAACTATCCCTACATTCACACTAATGTAAAGATGAATAGTCGCACTACACTCACACTGAACTATCCCTAGATTCACACTAAACTAATATTCTACACTGACAATAGAATGAGAATAGCACACTATAGCACACTAATTGTCTAATAGCACTGAACAGAGCCCTGTTCTAGCTCTCTCCATGCCGATATCACACTGAAAATGACCACCATTGAAAGAATATGGCGGGACTAACAGCAATGAGCCATGATTGAAAGAGTTATCATGACAGCATCCAATCATAGCTCTAACAGGGCAAAGCTTTCATTGTTTCAGCCAATCAGGGCTTTTAATGCACTGTGCAGCGGCGCAGTGCATTGTGGTCATTCGGTGGGCCAAACAAACGGTCGATCGCAGTGATAATTCGGTTGTTTGGCGGACAGCCAATGTTCGGCACAAACTCATGCTCGGGTCGAACCGTTCACCCATCTCTAGTAGCAAACAGAGCCCTGCTCTATCTATCTCCACTCCAACAACACTGCAAAAGGTTCCTATGGGCATCCCGCAAATTCGGGTGTTTGCCGAACAGGCTGTGTTCGGGTCAAACTTTTGCTCGGCCCGAAACGATCGCCCAACACTAGTCAGGAGCAGGGCCATCTTTACCGCGAGGCAAAAGAGGCAACTGCCCAAGGCCCAAAGCAGATGCCCCTTTAATCCTGCGGTGCCCGCCAAGGTTTTGTTTCAGCCGGAATTCAGCCACCTCTGGCGCTGCTCAGTTCCGTCACTTTTAAAAACAGAAGTGCTCACTCTGTATTTACAAGTGACAGCGCTCCTCTCCCCACGGCCGCTCAAACCCCTCCCTTCTCTATACATCGACCTCTATGAGATAGCAGAGGAGGAAGGGGCGGGGAAGCTGCAGAGCTATAGGAGAGCAGGGTAGGGAGGGGTGAGGAATCTCCACAAGCGCCGAATGCTATAGGAGAGCAGAGGATGGAGGGGCGGGGAATCTACACACAGAGAAGCTCCTCCTGACTGGCAGCCTGCATGGACAATCTATGCTCTGTGGCTCCACTCTGTAGCTCCACTCTCTGAAATTTTCTAGGTGGTGGGAGAGGAACTGGGGGGGAGCTCTGAACTGTACTGTGTGGGGGGAGATGTATACAGCACACCCCATACACCCTGCACACCAGGCACAGTGCACCCCTTCACCCTGCACTCCGTGCACAGGGCACCCCTCCGCCCTGCACTCTGTGCACAGCGCACCCCTCATCCCTGCTCTTGGCAAACCCCTTAGCCCTGCACTTTGCACACAGCGCACCCCTCATCCCTGCACTCCGCACACCCCTCAGCCCTGCACTTCATGCACCCCTCAGCCCTGCATTCCACGCACAGCATACCCTTCAGCCCTGCACTCCACACACCCCTTAGCCTTGCAGTCCACGCACAGCATACCCTTCAGCCCTGCACTCCACACACCCCTCAGCCCTGCACTCCGCTCACAGTGCACCCCTCAGCCCTGCACTCCGCTCACAGTGAACCCCTCAGCCCTGCACTCCCTGCACAGCACATCCTCAGCCCTGCACTCCACGCACAGCGCACCCCTCAACCCTGCACTCTGCGCACAGTGCACCCCTCAGCCCTGCACTCTGTACATAGCGCACCCCTCATCACTGCACTGTAATGATGTGCTGTAACCTCTAGCAACAAACCAGTCAACTGTAATGATGTGCTGTAACCTTTAGTACCAGTGAGTGGTAATGATGTGCAGTAACCTTCAGCAACAAATCAGTGAACAGTAATGATCTCCTGTAATTTCTAGCAACCAAGTAGTGACCAACAGTAATGATGTGCAGTAACCTCTAGCAACCAATTGGTGAGGAGTAATGATGTGCAGTAACCTCTAGCAATCAATTGGTGAGTGGTAATGATGTGCAGTAACCTCTAACAACCAATCAGCAAGCAGAAATGATGTGCTGTAAGCTCTAGCAAATAATCACTGAGCCGTAATGTGTGCAGTAACCTCTGGCAACCAATTGCTGCCTGATCTGCTGCAGTGAACTGATTTTGAGTCTAGCTGCTATTTATTGTATGTCTCAAAGTGGAGGCTTTGAGGGGGGGGCAAAAAAAATGTTTGCCCAGGGTCCAATCAATATTAAAGACGGTCCTGGTCTGGAGTACAAAACAAAGAGTGCCAGAGTCACGGGTGTGTAATGCAAAGTGTAGGGGTAAAAAAAAAAATGCAAAATTACCCATGCATGGAATACTTCCCCCCACTTTACTCTTGCAGAAAAAATGCTGACTCCCTCCACTCCAAAAAAATCCAGCAATAATCTGTATGCTCCCCCCTCCCAGAACAATAAAAAAAATTGGTTGCTGGGACATTCAAGGCACTGTAAACAATACAAATTATATGCAAACATGTCTAAAATCACATACGATCTTTATTCAACAATATTAAATGGGAAAGTGGGAAAGCTTCAGTGGAGACTCATCCAGTAATGCAGCGGGTAGCTGTGAGTAATGCTTGAAGGAGTACGGCGGGTAACTGTAAGTAAAGCTTGAAGATAAGTACAGTGGGTAGCTGTGAGTGAGCTTGAGGAATCCAGCAGGTAGCTGAGAGTCCAAGAAGGCTCATAAAAGACGGTGAGCTGAGTTTGAGGATCTACAGTGGGATACTGTGAGTTAAGCTGAAAGATCTACAATGGATTACTGTGAGTTAAACTGGAAGATCTACGGTGGGATACTGTGAGAGAAGTTGCTGTTATAAGAGACAGCAGTTGCTACAAGATCGCTGCATTCAGCTTAAAGGCCCTTTTTCTGTATTGCTGTCTGCTTAGTTCTATTTTTGTCTGCGGAGTTTGCCTAATTGCTATTGCATTTACCTAAGGGTGTCTCCTGTTAGGAGAAATAAAATCTCTTTGTTCATTTTCATAAAAGTGACTGGCGCCCAATCTTTCCACCTTGCACCACAACCACTATGACTAGTAACCTGCACCCTGAGGAGGAATGTCAATTCTCCCTGGCTTGTGGATTACCATCAGGCCCTTGGAAGGGGTTTTGGCGCCCAACGTGGGGCCTGACGTCATCTTTGCTGTGGTCACCCCTGGCAACAGACTGCAACTACACAAGGATTTCGTCTGGCTCCGTGGGAAGGTGGCAAGTAACATCTTTATTCCTCAGAGACTGTTTTATTATCCTTGTGAACTGTGCTGAAAAGTTGCTGACCATGTTGTTGCAAATCACAAGGAAAATGCCTATGGACTTTGGGGCTCCAAGGACAATGGGATGTTTAGTTAGTTAATTTGTTTAGTTAGTTAGTAAGGTAGACTGTGCTGTGGCAAAGGGGCAAGTCTTTTACCTCCAATCTGAATCTCATGGACTTAAATGTTACCTATGGAATGTTCTTTTATTACTGACCACTAGATGGCATGAGTGTGCCACTCTGAGCGAGTCCTAAGTTCTTGCTTTCAAATATTCCAGTATAGGTTGCAAAGTGAAATTTCATTTTTAGATATGCTAAAATGCTTAGGATAAATGGTGACACTCTCACGGGATTGGGGCCCTGTTTCCACTTGTAAATATTTCCAGGAATGGTTATTTGCTAGAATTGTGTACATATATTAGACTATATTGCTGTGTTTACTTTATATCCCTTTTGTTGCTCTCGGCTGAGGGTATACAAAACTTCACCAATGTATAAAAGATTTATCTTTCACTAATATTGCTATAATGGTAGATTATATTATACAATGTTGCTAGAATGTAATTTTTCATGTTGCATAATCCAATGTCTTTCAGGTGTTCCTGCATCCCTTGCATCTTCCTCGGCTGAGGAGAGACGGGATCTTCACCGTGTACAGTGATGTCATCTTTAATTGTTTTATCGCATAAATATTAGATAGATAGATAGATAGATAGATAGATAGATAGATAGATAGATAGATAGATAGATAGATAGATAGATAGATAGATAAATATTAGATAGATAGCATATAGAATATAGAATAAAATTACTCATTGTGTTTTCTTTTCACTGCTATTGTGTGGTACGCCACACATAATTGTAAATACAGTTTCATATTTGTTTGTTCTCATGTGAAGTATTACTTGTAATTGTACATCTGTTATGTTCACCCACATTTGTTACTAAATGTTCATCCTTCCCCTTATCCCTCCCTATCCATTTTTTGCCAGGACATCCACTCTCAAGATTGGAGGCATATGGGTTTTTTGTTTGCAAACTCTGAGATGTAGTTTCCTTGGCAGGGGGAGATTGTAGCTCCCTGGTCCTAAACAGGGCTGCTAATAAATCTAGTTGTGCTAGGTGGTAACTAGCCTGGCTAATTGGTAGTCTTTGATCCACTGATGTCTGTCCTAAGTCTGAGTTCAATTTGTAGTCTCTTTCTTCTAGACACTAGAATGATGGATTACAGTAAATTCAGGTGATGGGTAAATAAGTTGTCTCAGCCAATCAGCAGGAGTTTCTTTGGCTGCTGTGCATGCTGGGATAGGCTATTTTTTTGGAGGAGTCAGGTGATCAGGGTTCTTCCTGCCCAGGGCTTCGGCCTGGGTGGATGTGTGTCAAACAGCTCCTAGCTGCTAGGCCTAAAGTTTGAGGCCTATCCAGGAGTCCTACTGGCTGCTAGGTCTACGTGAGGCCTATCCAGTAATTCAAGATTCCACAAAGGAGGAGCAGTGGAGGTTAGGCCTGAAGCCTGGGGCAAAACCACGTGTGTTAGAGGCTCAGCCCAAAGAGAGCCTATGCGTTGCCAGAGGTAAAGGAGAAGCAGTTGCCAGAGGGACGACCTCTCCTGTTGCCAGAGGCAAGTATAGAAGGGATGAAGTTCTGAAGGAGTACCAGAGCAGATGCTTCACTAGCCGAGGACGGTGAAGTAAGCGGGAAAGCTTCAGTGGAGACTCATGCAAGAATGCAGCGGGTAGCTGGGAGTAAAGCTTGAAGGAGTACGGCGGGTAGCTGTAAGTAAAGCTTGAAGATAAGTACAGCGGGTAGCTATGGGTGAGCTTGAGATACCCAGCAGGTAGCTAAGAGTCCAAGAAGTCTAGTAAAAGATGGTGGGCTGAGTTTGGGGATCTACAGTAGGTTACTGTGAGGTAAACTGGAAGATCTACAGTGGCATACTGTTAGAGAAGTTGTTGCTATAGGAGACAGCAGTTGCTACAAGATACAGATCACTGCATTCAGCTTAAAGGCCCTTTTTCTGTTTTGCTGTCTGCCTAGTTCTATTTTTATCTTTGGAGTTTGCCTAATTGCTATTGCATTTGCCTAAGGGTGTCCTGTGCCCTAACCCTCTCTCCCCAACATTCCTGTTAAGAGAAATAAAACCTTTTTGTTCATTTTTATAAAAGTGACTGGTGCCCAATCTTTCCACCTTGCACCACACCCACTATGCCTAGTAACCTGCACCCTGAGGAGGACCACTACACCTAAATAAATTAGGGGGATCAGCATAGACACAGCAGATGAGGTTCAATGAGGTAAATGCAAAGTTAGGTATTGGGTTGCTAAGAAATTGCAGACAAAATATTCATTAGGAGGATTTAATATGTTATGGAAAAAGATTTGTGGACACAGTTGACCACAGACCTAGCAGTAGTTTGCAATGCCAGACTGCAACTAACAGTGGAAGCAAAATACATTCATTAAAAACAGTATTTGAGGTAACACCATTACTCATACCCAGGGCCGCCCATAAGGGTGGGTATGTCCAGGACCCTGTAGGGGGCTCTGGCTGTTCACTTTGACAGGGGGGGCCGCAAGTTTCATAATGCATTAGTATACACAGGGCTTTTTTTTTAGCGCTGGCCCCTTGCATTGCCGCTCAGTAATGTCACTTATAAACACAGAAGCCCTGCTTCTGTATTTTTTATAAGTGACAGCGATCCTCTCCCGGAGCCTGGCGGCAAACTCAAAGCCCTCCGTGCCCTCCCTGCATATACATTAGAGGAGAGGGCATGGTGGAGTATGCACACAGCCCTAGCCTCCCGCCTGAAGCATCTCCAGAAGCCTGTTCCAGCAGGCTGACCTACTGTTGTACATTCTTTTCTGTGGAGGAGGGGACCCCTGCGTACCGGACAGGACAGGGAGGAGAAGAAAAGTCTGTACTAGAAGGGAGGGAGGGGGAATAATTTGGGGGAAGAGCTCTGTACTGGGGATAGGGGGTTGTAAACTGGCCTGTGAGTTATGCACACCTGCACTCTGTACATAGAACAATCCTTATTCCTGCACTCTGAATGTAATGCACTCTTGAACCCTGCACTCTGTATGTAGCATGATCCTCAACCCTGCACTCTGAATGTAACACATTCCTGAACCCTGCACTCTGAATGTAACGCACTCCTGAACCCTGCACTCTGTACATAGCGCAATCCTGAACCCTGCACTCTGAATGTAACATATTTCTGAGCCCTGCTCTCTTAATATAAACGCACTCCTGAAAGCTGCACTCTGAATGTAATGCACTGCTGAACCCTGCACTCTGTACATAGTGCAATCCTCAACCCTGAAATCTAAATGCAACGCACGCCTGAACCCTGAAATCTGAATGTAAAGCACTCCTGATCCTTGTACTCTATACGTAGCACAATCCTGAATTCTGCACTCTGTACATAGCGCATGTCTGAATTTTGCACTTTGTGGATAATACACTCCTGAACTCTGCATTGTGTATGTAGCACATATGGGGGGTGTTGTTGATAATGTTGATGGTGTGTGGTGCGATGGGGGTGTGATAGAGTTCCTGCATCTATTCTCTGAGAAAAAACCCTGGGCATACACATATTATGTGTTCCCCTATGCTCCTAGGTGGTAAATCATATTCCCTGGCTGGGCCAGGTGGGCCATTGTCATCCAGAGAGGATCTGGAGGTTGTAGGATTAAGGGACTTTTTTTTTTATGCGGCACACAGGTGCATTAACAAGACATGCTGGAGCCACATTTGCCAATGATAAAATGAAAGTCCTGTCTCACAGTCCCTGCTTGTGCTGGCAGAGTGATACCATCAGCCTCCTCACTGCCTACCTCCTTCAGCAAGTAAGTGCTGAGGAGAGGGTGGCTTGGTAGCTATTATCATCAGTGTAGCAGGCAGTGGTGAAGCAGAGGCAGCGGTCACTCTGCAGTAGTCAGCACACAGAGTGAGGGATCATCTGCAGAGAATTGTCACAAAAGGGACAGGAAGATCAAAGTGCACACACACCCTACTCCCATGCTGTGCCCTGCTGTTGCCCATGTTGAACTATACAGTCAGCAGCCAAATATTATCATCATCATGATAGTGGCACAATACAGGTGCCTGTACTGTTTGATTATCATGATGATGATCATAGAAGGACAGTGAAATGCATCCTAAGGTTACATTCACACTGGCAATTAGGGCTGTTGCTGCTTGTCTCAGCTGGTAGGTGCAGCTGCCGGCCAGGGCCAGAATGTTTCAAAAGCTGTGGACATATCATGCAGAAATACAAGGGGAGGTTTTCATAGTGTTATACTGTTTATTGTAATCAAAAACACCCCCCTAGTACAAGTTGTGCTTACAAGGGAAACAAGCTTAATATGCAGCCATATCACAGTGCCAGTGTCAGCTCACTGCTGGTCGGAATTCAAACAGTCCTGCCCCGTTGCCATGAGTCCCGGGATGACGCTGTCTGTGTCAAGCTGAAGGGTCGCGTGGTCACGCACTGACGCGTTTCATCATTACGTCTTCAGAGGGCCCTCTGTTTCAAAAGCCTGTCCACAGCTTTTGAAACATTCTGGCTTTGGAGAGCTGATCCATACAGTGGCTGAGGATCGGATCAATCCTGGGAAAGTGATCACAGGCCTTGTGGATTCTTACCTTTGGTAAGCACATTCACAAAGGGGGTTATCACGAGGTGATTCCGTGAAGGTGTAGTAGACCATGGCTAGGGCACTCGGTTGGATTAGAAGCCCACCTCTTTCGCTGTCAGCTATTTGCATGCAATTGCTATTAGAAGGACTTGATGTATCATTTTAGCTATGTTCCATCAAATCTAGACTGTGTCCTTAATTTCCTTTATATTCTAGGTTTTATCAGTGCTATGATTAGCATCACTATTGATCTTTTAAGGATAGTGTCTATAGAGCTACATGCACTGTTGTCTTTCATCAGATCCTGTATATTATAACAGCATTATAATTGCATTTGAAGGACTGAAGGATTTTCTATTATCAAACGTTGTCTTGATCTGATTGGAAACTTCAGATTAGTGTAATATATGTAACATGATATTGGTTAATTCTTTATTCATACTAAGCACTGTCAATACTTTCTTCTTCTAAGGGGGTATATATTTTACAGTGCTATATATATCATACATTCACATCAGTCCCTGCTCTCAGGGAGCTTACAATCTAAGGTCCCTACCTCACATTCATACATACACATACTGGGACCAATTTAGAAAGGAGCCAATTAACCTACCAGCATGTCTTTGGAGTGTGGGAGGAAAACCTATGCAGGCACAGGAGAACATGCAAACTCCAGGCAGGTAGTGTTGTGTTTTGGATTTGGCGTCCTCAGTGTTGCTAGGCAGATGTGCTAACCACGTAGCCACTGTGCTGCTCTACCTCATTTAAACTTGCATTCATAACTGCTTACCCTTCTACTGCAAGCACTTAAAGACAAAGCCGCATTCTGTCTATGGGCAGGCTGGTTGTACTAAGTGGATATATCGATGTAGCACTTGACGGCTCAAACCGCATAATCAAATGGTCCATTCATGGTCTACAGTCCTGAGTGCCTGTGTGAATGAGGCCTTACATTAATAAAATTAAAAACTACATATTAATTATTATAAGATTATAGCCCTTTCTTTTTTTGAGGTTTGCCCTGAAATGACACAGAGATTATTGTTTTTGCTGTTGTCTTCCCATCAGTGTATGACGTAGGAATTTACAAGCTGCCCAAATTAGGGACCACTCCAGACTCAAATTACCCAGCTAGAAGCCACCTTTCAATGTTCCCATTAAATAATAAGTACATGATGTATAGTTTTAATAAAAGCCTTTCATTTAATGGATAACCTTCAGTGTATTATGATTCACCTATAGAAGGATCTGCTTTTATACTGCAGAATACATTAACCTAATGCAATGGCAATTAGAGAACTGGGACAATATTCTGAAAAGATTTAAAGTTTGCTGGTATTTTAAAAGCATCATCTATTTTACTTCCTTAAGACTGGATGGTATAGTTCTTTACATATTGCTGAATGTCGTTCCTTTTTCAAAGGTAAAAGAAAAAAAAACATATATCTTTACAGGTCAGTGCTTTTTGGCCCAGATTTTGGGACTAAAAAATGTCTGAGCTGGACTGTGAGGATTCAGTATTAAAATTTTTGCCAATGATAAGGTAAGTATACAGTTTTGAGCCTAATTCACACTGGCGGCACTCCCTACCCCTCCTCTAGCGTGGACTGCTTTTCAAAAGGGCAGCAGATAAGTGACTGGCAAGCATTCAGAAGGCTTATCTGCCTCCTGCAACAGCTGTTGTAACATCTGCCTCCTCAGGAAATGCTGATCAAAGTCTTGGCAACAGCTGTTGTAACTCTTACACAGGTTGTCACAGCGGCATGCGGGGGCATCGGCCTCCTGTAGTTCAAAACATCTGCCCTTACAGGACCCAGAAGTGCTGATCCAAGGTGAATCTGCTAGAATGGACGCGATCCCTTCATCCCATTCCGATTCCGACCTTTTCAAACGATTTGCCGTAAATCCAAAGCAAACTTGTATTCCAAATAGAAAGGTGATACAATATGTTACCTGATATAAATGCAGGACACTGTGCTATCCTGTCTTTTTTTTTTTAACCACTTCCTTACTGCGCATAGTGATATGACGGCGGTAGGAACCCTTTGTTCCCCCAGGCCGCCGACATATGACGTCTTTTACTTTCTGAGCCTATAGGGGGTGCACACGTCACTAAGCACCCGATGCGCATTCCCGGCGGCCGCGATGTCCGCCAGGCACCCGCGATTGGCCGTGAACACAGCAGGACTGTGGATCTGTGTGTAAACACACAGATCCACGTCCTGTCAGAGGAGAGGAGACCGAAGGTGTGTTCCCAGTACAGTCTCCTCCCCTTGTGAGTCCCCTCCCCCTACAGTTGGAATCACTCCCTAGGATACACATTTAACCCCTTCCTCGCCCCCTAGTGTTAACCCCTTCCCTGCCAGACACATTTACACAGTTATCAGTGCATTTTTATAGCTCTGATCGCTGTATAAATGTGAATGGTCCCAAAATAGTGTCAAAAGTGTCCGAAGTGTCCGCTGCAATATCGCAGTCATGATAAAAATCGCAGATCACCACCATTACTAGTAAAAAAAAAAATAACAATAAAAATGCTATAAATTTATCCCTATTTTGTAGACGCTATAACAGTGGTTCTCAACTCCAGTCCTCAGGACCCACCAACAGGCCAGATTTTAAGTATTACCTCGGGGAGTTGCAGACTAGAATACGGCAATCACTGAGCAGCAAATGATATCACCTGTGATGTATTTCAGCTATCCTGCAAACCTGGCCTGTTGGTGGGTCCTGAGGACTGGAGTTGAGAACCACTGCGCTATAACTTTTGCGCAAACCAATCAATATACGATTATTGTTATTTTTTTACCAAAAATATGTAGGTGAATACATATCGGCCTAAACTGAGGAAAACATTTGTTTTTGTTTTTTTTTTAATCGGATATTTATTATAGCAAAAAATAAAAAATATTGTGTTTTTTCAAAATTGTTGCTCTTTTTTTGTTTATAGCGCAAAAAATAAAAACCGCAGAGGTGATCAAATACCACCAAAAGAAAGCTCTATTTGTGGGGAAAAAAATTATGAAAATTTCATATGGGTACAGTGTTGCATGACCGCGCAATTGTCATGTGTAACAGCGCTGAAAGCTGAAAATTGGTCTGGGCAGGAAGGGGGTGAAAATGCCCTGTATTAAAGTGGCTAAATACTGTGCTGCAACTTCAAGTCAATCTTATGGCTTATAGATGTGGCACACCCCTAGGTTGTATTTGTCAGCAGTACTGTCAGCTGAATGAAATATGTTGTATAAATGTTGCCATGCTACAAAACATCAAAGCTGTAGCTGTAGTATGTACTACCCCCTTCCAGCCATAACTGCAGGGGTAATAACACAGATTAACTTCCTTTTCTTCTGAAACCCCCCCCCCCCGATACCCATGTGAACAAGGCCTTAGGGTTTAATTTATTGCTAGGCATGAGGTTAAGCCCCCTTTCACACTGAGGCGTTTTTCAGGCGCTTTACGGCTAAAAATAGCATCTGAAAAACGGCTCCCCTGCAGTCCCAGTGTGAAAGCCGGAGGCGATGCGCTGGCAGGACGTTAAAAAAACTCCTGCAAGCAGCATCTTTGGAGCGGTGAAGGAGCAGTGTATACACCGCTCCTTAACAGCTCCTGCCCATTGAAATGAATGGCCAGCGCGGCCAAACTGCCAGCAAAGTGCCACTGCAGCAGCGCTTTGCAGGTCGTTTTAACCCTTTTTCAGCCACTAGCGGGGGTTCAAAGCGCCCCACTATCGGACGAAAACCCCCACAAAAACGATGTTAAAGTGCCGCTAAAATTAGCAGCGCTTTACTGCCAACGGCGCCAATGCCCCGGTGTGAAAGGGGCCTTACCGTAATTTATGGTTAAGAAAAGGGTCAATGGTTTGGAGGTCAATTTGACAGGTTATTTTAAGCAGACATTTCTTAAATTAGTATTAACCACTTTAGCCCCGGACCATTATGCTGCCTAAGGACCAGAGGTCTTTTTCCAATTTGGCACTGCATCGCTTTAACTGCTAATTGCGCGGTCATGCAATGCTGTACCCAAGCGAAATTTGCGTCCTTTCCTTCCCACAAATAGAGCTTTCTTTTGATGGTATTTGATCACCTCTGCGGTTTTTGCGCTATAAACGGAAAAAGACTGAAAATTTTGAAAAAAAATGATATTTTCTACTTTTTGTTATAAAAAAAATCCAATAAACTCAATTTTAGTCATACATTTAGGCCAAAATTTATTCAGCCACATGTCTTTGGTAAAAAAAATGTCAATAAGCGTATATTTATTGGTTTGTGCAAAAGTTATAGCGTCTACAAACTAGGGTACATTTTCTGGAATTTACACAGCTTTTAGTTTATGACTGCCTATGTCATTTCTTGAGGTGCTAAAATGGCAGGGCAGTACAAAACCCCCCCAAATGACCCCATTTTGGAAAGTAGACAGCCCAACGAAATTGCTGAGAGGCATGTTGAACCCATTGAATATTTATTTTTTTTGTCCCAAGTGATTGAATAATGACAAAAAAAAAAAAAATATTTACAAAAAGTTGTCACTAAATGATATATTGCTCACACAGACCATGGGCCTATGTGGAATTGCACCCCAAAATACATTCAGCTGCTTCTCCTGAGTACGGGGATACCACATGTGTGGGACTTTTTGGGAGCCTAGCCGCGTACGGGGCCCCAAAAACCAATCACCGCCTTCAGGATTTCTAAGGGCGTAAATTTTTGATTTCACTCCTCACTACCTATCACAGTTTTGAAGGGCATAAAATGCCCAGGTGGCACAAACCCCCCCAAAATGACCCCATTTTGGAAAGTAGACACCCCAAGCTATTTGCTGAGAGGCATGTTGAGTCCATGGAATATTTTATATTTTGACACAAGTTGCGGGAAAGTGACACTTTTTTTTTTTTTGCACAAAGTTGTCACTAAATGATATATTGCTCACACAGGCCATGGGCATATGTGGAATTGCACCCCAAAATACATTTAGCTGCTTCTCTTGAGTATGGGGATACCACATGTGTGGGACCTTTTGGGAGCCTAGCCGCGTACGGGGCCCCGAAAACCAATCACCGCCTTCAGGATTTCTAAGGGTGTAAATTTTTGATTTCACTCTTCACTGCCTATCACAGTTTCGGAGGCCATGGAATGCCCAGGTGGCACAAACCCCCCCCAAATGACCCCATTTTGGAAAGTAGACACCCCAAGCTATTTGCTGAGAGGCAATTTACGCCCTTAGAAAGCCTGAAGGCGGTGCTTGGTTTTCGGGGTCCCGTACGCGGCTAGGCTCCCAAAAAGTCTCACACATGTGGTATCCCGGTACTCAGGAGAAGCAGCAGAATGTATTTTGGGGTGTAATTTCACATATTCCCATGGCATGTTTGAGCAATATATCATTTAGTGACAACTTTGTGCAAAAAAAAAAAAAATGTGTCTCTTTCCCGCAACTTGTGTCACAATATAAAATATTCCATGGACTCGACATGACTCTCAGCAAATAGCTTGGGGTGTCTACTTTTCAAAATGGGGTCATTTGGGGGGGGTTTGAACTGTCCTGGCATTTTATGCACAACATTTAGAAGCTTTTGTCACACATCACCCACTCTTCTAACCACTTGAAGACAAATTTTTTTTTGCAAGAAAATTACTTTGAACCCCCAAACATTATATATTTTTTTAAAGCAAATGTCCTACAGATTAAAATGGTGGGTGTTTCATTTTTTTTTCACACAGTATTTGCGCAGCGATTTTTCAAATGCATTTTTTGGGGAAAAAACACACTTTTTAAAATTTTAATGCACTAAAACACACTATATTGCCCAAATGTTTGATGAAATAAAAAAGATGATCTTAGGCCGAGTACATGAATACCAAACATGACATGCTTTACAATTGCGCACAAACGTGCAGTGGCAACAAAATAAATACATTTTTAAAAGCCTTTAAAAGCCTTTACAGGTTACCACTTTAGATTTACAGAGGAGTTCTACTGCTAAAATTACTGCCCTCGATCTGACCTTCGCGGTGATACCTCACATGCATGGTGCAATTGCTGTTTACGTTTGACGACAGACCGCCGCTTGCGTTCGCATTAGCGCGATAGCAGGGGGCGACAGGGGTGCTTTTTTTTTTTTTTTTTTTTTTTTTTTTTTTTGCTTTTTTATCTTATTTTTAAACTGTTCCTTTCATTTTTTTTTAATAATTTTTATTGTTATCTCAGGGAATAAATATCCCTTATGATAGCAATAGGTAATGACAGGTACTCTTTTTTGAAAAAATTGGGGTCTATTAGACCCTAGATCTCTCCTCTGCCCTCAAAGCATCTGACCACACCAAGATCGGTGTGATAAAATGCTTTCCCAATTTCCCAATGGCGCTGTTTACATCCGGCAAAATCTAAGTCATGAAATGCTCGTAGCTTCCGGTTTCTTAGGCCATAGAGATGTTTGGAGCCACTCTGGTCTCTGATCAGCTCTATGGTCAGCTGGCTGAATCACCGGCTGCATTCTCAGGTTCCCTGTTGAGACAGGAGAGCCAGAGAAAAACACGGAAGACGGTGGGGGGGGGGGCATTCCCTCCCACGGCTTGTAAAAGCAGTCTAAAGGCTAATTAGCCGCTAGGATTGCTTTTACATGAAAGCCGACCGCTGGCTGAAAAGAATGATATCAAGATGATACCTAAACCTGCAGGCATCATTCTGATATAACCACTCAAAGTCGTGAATGGCGTACATGAAGACAAAAAAATGGTTAACAATAAAACACAGTAAACGGTAAAGTATAAAAAATTGCATACCTGAAAAGCAAACGTGATAAAACATAATAACAATAAAACATTGCAGAATAGAATACAGTAAAAAAGAACAGAACAATAGAGAGAGAGAATAGAGAGAGAGAGAACAATAAAACGACAACTATTTTTTTTTATTATATATATATATATATATATATATATATATATATATATATATATATATATATATATATATTTTTTTTTTTTTTTTTTAAACTTTTTTTGTAACTAACTTTTATAACTGTAACCGGTTCCAGGTTCGGGTCTCTCAAAATGCAGTGGCATCTTGGGAGACCCTGTGAAAGTGTGCCTAGTCTGTGCAATGCTGTACCCTACGCTAATACTCAACTAGTGAATGGTAGCGTTCAAAACATTCACCAATGCAAAAACCAGGATTGTCAGGACAGGAGGGACAATAATAGCGGGTGTCACGCCTATATCCGTGCTTGCTGCAGACACAACATCTTTTTTGGGGGGGTTCGTTGGGTAGGGGTACTCGGGAGGACATAAAGAAAATGCCTCTCATGCAGCCGACTGCATTTGGTTGGGGATGTGAATGGGGGAAGTACGGGCGCTGCAGAAGTGGTGGGTTCCCAATTAGGATTGGTGAATGCAGCAGGAAGGGCACTATGGGCACGACGGGCCTGTGTTTGTCTTCTTCTTGGTGGCAGCGGGACACTACTTGTGCTTGCCACCTCACCAGCTTGAACTGCACTTATGGAACTCGCCACGTCACCAAGTGTTACTGCAGTGCTGGTTTGACTACGACCGGGGTGTACTAGGCCGCTGGCGCTTGCCAGTTCACCAAAACGCTACCAAAAAAACTGTTAGTGATCGCAGGGATCAGGCCTGACTCTGCGAACGCTGCAGTTATGCGTTTAGTGTTTTGTAAGTGACAGTGATCGATCGATACTGCACTTGGGTGGGCTGGGCTGGGCCGGGCGGAGGGGCAAAACGCAGGTGCTAGCAGGTATCTGGGCTGATCCCACTAACACTGCATTTTTGGGAACCCTAAACTGCTGGGGACGCTAGTATAGATCTGATCGGATCAGATATTGATCCGATCAGATACTATACCACTAAGGGAGGTGTACGGTGCATGCGTGTTAGCGGTACTGGCGCTAACCTGACGCTGCCTGGGGCTGGTGCTTGTCAGTTCACCAAAACGCTACCAAAAAAACTGTTAGCGATCGCAGGGATCAGGCCTGACTCTGTGAACTCTGCAGTTATGCGTTTAGAGTTTTGTAAGTGACAGTGATTGATCGATACTGCACTTGGGTGGGCTGGGCTGGGCCGGGCGGAGGGGCAAAACGCAGGTGCTAGCAGGTATCTGGGCTGATTCTGCTAACACTGCGTTTTTGGGAACCCTAAACTGCTGGGGAGGCTAGTATAGATCTGAACGGATCAAATATTGATCCGATCAGATACTATACCACTAAGGTAGGTGTACGGTGCGTGCGTGGGTGTTAGCGGTACTGGCGCTAACCTGATGCTGCTTGGGGCTGGTGCTTGCCAGTTCACCAAAATGCTACCAAAAAAACTGTTAGCGATCGCAGGGATCAGGCCTGACTCTGCGAACGCTGCAGTTATGTGTTTAGTGTTTTGTAAGTGACAGTGATCGATCGATACTGCACTTGGGTGGGCTGGGCTGGGCCGGGCGGAGGGGCAAAACGCAGGTGCTAGCAGGTATCTGGGCTGATCCCGCTAACACTGTGTTTTTGGGAACCCTAAACTGCTGGGGACGCTAGTATAAATCTGATCGGATCAGATATTGATCCGTACAGATACTATACCACTAAGGGAGGCATATGCTGCGTGCGTGGGTGTTAGCGGTACTGGCACTAATCTGACGCTGCCTGGGGCGACGCATATCACCGCCGGGTGATCAGGGGGCTAAACCTTTATTAGGTAATAAACGGCGGGTGCCCTGACACTATAAAAAATAAACGAACTAACCAGCGTCACCCGTAACACTTATACGGTGATCAGTGGTGAAAGGGTTAACTAGGGGGCAATCAAGGGGTTAAAACATTTATTAGGTAGTATATGGGGGTCCCTGTCCCTATAAAACGCTGACGGCGAACCTAAATATTTACTTCCCTAACTAGCGTCACCAGCGACACTAATAAAGCGATCAGAAAAATGATCGCTTAGCGACACTGGCGACAGGGGGTGATCAAGGGGTTAAAACTTTATTAGGGGGGGTTAGGGGGGTACCCTAGACCTAAAGGGGGCTAACCCTAACTGCCCTAACACAGTAACTGTCACAAACTGACACCATGCAGTAATCAGATAAAAAAAACTGCTTGGTGTCAGTGTGACGGGGGGGGGGGGGTGATTGGGGGGTGATCGGAGGGCGATCGGGGGGGAAATGGGGGTTTTTTGTGTGCCTGGCATGTTCTACTGAGTGTGTGTGTTGTGCACTCACATTGATGTCTTCTCTCCTCGGCGCCGGAACGGAAAATACCGAGCCGAGGAGAAATGCCATCATTTCCTTTGCTGCTGTTTAGCATACAGCAGCAAAGGAATGTTCTGATTGGCCGGCGGCGATCGCGAGGGGGGGGCCACGAATGGATGGCCTCCCCCTCACCTCCGATCGCCGGGGATCAAAAGAGGACCGCCTCGGGCACCGGGGGGGGGTTCGATTGGACCCCCCACCCGCCGGAGGCAGATCACGTATATGTACGTGATTCTGCCTGCCCGTGCCGCCTTGCCGACGTAAATCGGCGTGAGGCGGTCCTTAAGTGGTTAATCCAACTTCTTTTTAACCACTTCCGGACCGCCAGCCGTCAGTATACATAGGTACTTTGACTTTGAATACCGTTGTTATGGCAGCAGATAGCTGCCATAACCCTGGTATTTTCTGAAATGGTGGGCAGTCTGCTTTAAGCTAAAAGTGGTCTCTGTGGCGGATTCGCCGCAAGATCACTTTTACTGGCGACGGGAGCAGTATCCACCCCCCGATCCTTTTCCCTCAGAGGCACTGTGTCGATTGAGGGAATGATGGCCCCCACTCGACTCAATGACGTTAGATGACGGAAGCGACGTCAAACGTCACTTTCACCCAACAGCCTTAAAGGGACATTTATTTATTTTTTATTGCAATTAAGTGTAAATTTGAGATTTGAGGTCTTTTTTGACCCCAGATCTCACATAAAAGAGGTCCTGTCATGCTTTTTTCTATTAAAAAGGGATTTTTACATTCCTTGAAATAGGAATAAAAGTGATCCAATTTTTTTTTTTAAAGGGACAGTGTAAAAATAAAAATAAAAAGTAAAATAAATAAGAAAAAAAAATGTTTATGTGTCCCGACCCTCTGTGCTTGCGTGCAGAAGCGAACACATACGTAAGTCGTGCACGCATATGTAATCTGTGTTCAAACCACATATGTGAGGTATCGCCATGATCATTAGAGCGGGAGCAATAATTCTAGCAAAATACCTCCTCTGTAACTCAAAACTGGTAACCTGTAGACATTTTTAAAGGTCGCCTATGGAGATTCTTAAGGGTCAAAGTTTGCGCCCACTCATGGAATGGCAACAATTTTGAAGCATGAAATGTGGGGTATCAATTTACTTGGCGTATTAATTTACTCAGCGTAACATTATCTTTCAAAATATTAAAAAAAAAAAAATGCTAACTTTACTGTTTTCTTATTTTTTAATTAACCACTTGCTTACTGGGCACTCAAACCCCCCTCCTGCCCAGACCAATTTTGAGCTTTCAGTGCTGTCGCACTTTGAATGACAATTGCGCGGTCATACAACACTGTACCCAAATGAAATTTTTATCATTTTTTTCCCACAAATAGAGCTTTCTTTTGGTGGTATTTAATCACAGCTGGGGTTTTTATTTTTTGCTAAACAAACAAAAAAAATGGACATTTTTGTAAAAAAAAAAAATCATGTTTAATAGTTTGTTATAAAATTTTGCAAACAGGTAATTTTTCTCCTTCATTGATATGCGCTGATGAGGCACTGATAGGCTGCACTGATGGGCACGGATAGGCACAGATAAGGCGGCACTGATAGGCACAGTTAAGGCGGCACTGATAGGTACAGTTAAGGCGGCACTGATGGGGACAGATAAGGTGGTACTGATGGGCACAGATAAGGTGGCACTGATGGCCATGGATGGGCGGCACGGATGGGCGGCACGGATGGGCGGCACGGATGAGCGGCACGGATGGGTGGCACAGATGGGTGGCATGGATGGGCACTGATAGGTACCACTGATGGGGGGCACTGATGGGCGGCACTGATGGGGGGCACTGATGGGTGGCACTGATGGGTGGCACTGATGGGCAGTGATGGGTGGCACTGATGGGCACTTATGGGCACTGGTAGGTGACACTGATGGGCACTGATAGGTTGCACTGATGTGGGTGCTGATGGGTGGCACTGATGTGGGTGCTGATGGGTGGCACTGATGTGTGGCACTGTGGGCACTGATGGGTGGCACTGTGGGCACTGATGGGTGGCACTGTGGGCACTGATGGGTGGCGCTGATTGATGGCACTGTGGGCACTGATGGGTGACGCTGGTGGGCACTGGTAGGCAGCACTGCTGCCTATTGCTTTGTGTTAGAAGATCGCCCTGATCGGGACTGATGTCCCGATCACGGCCGCCGGTGATCGGGTTTTTTTTTCCTCCTCACGCTGTCAGCGCGAGGAGGAAAAATAGCCGATTACCGGCTCTGTTTACATCACATGATCAGCTGTCATTGGCTGACAGCTGATCATGTGGTAAGGGGTCGGGACCAACCCCTTACTCTGATCTGTGATCAGGCGAGTTTCATAGACTCGCTGATCACCGAGCGCGCCACGCGCGCCCTGCAGGGGGCGCGCAGGCCGCTCGTGCACGGGACGACGTCAATAGACGTCGTCCCGGCAATTTAGATCCATGCCGTTGCCATCATTTGGCAATGGCCCGGATCTGAAGCGGTTAAAAAAAGTGTATTTTTCCCCAAAAAATTACCTTTGTAAGACAGCTGCACAAATACGGTGTGAAATAAATAATGCAATGACCGCAATTTTATTCTCTAGGGTGTCTGAAAAAATATACAGTATATATAATGTTTGGGGGTTCTAAGTAATTTTCAAGCAAAAAAAAATTATTTTAACTTGTAAACAACAAGTTTGAAAAATAGGCCTGGTCTTTGAATGGTTTTAAACAATGCAAACTTTTACAAATTATGTCCCAAATCACTTATAAATTGCTTTCATAAAAAATGTTTATTCCTCATCTCACAGTGCCACTTTCCTAAACTTCTGGTAGGAGAGCATACACTGTAGACTCCGCTCATAAGTCACATATGCACCTACGTAGGACTGTATCTCCCATCATCCTTAGGACCATGAAAACAAAGTGCATGTGTGCCCATCATAGAGTTTCTACTGGTGTCTCTGCTCATAACTGTTTTTTGAATCACTGCCAATCAATTTCTTTCTTGGGCTTCAGAGCTGCCTAAACCAGCAGAAATTGATGCAGGTGGTTACAGGCAACCCATAATGTTTTTTGAAAAAGCTTAAGTTTTTTAATGTTATAGATTTTTAAACTGATGTTTTATGTTTGCCTTTTATTATATTCATGCTGTCTTATTTTATATATAATCACTAAATACATAGCAAAGGATCCCTGGAGCACACCTAAAGAGACAGCACAGCAAAAAGCATCCAGCTTGAAGGAATTGTCTAACTGACTGTAATCTCAGATGAAGCCCCCCCACTAATGAGCAATTGTTTTGTTTATAGACATCCATCAAAACCTAAGGCTAAAAATGACATGCTTTAAGTGAATGAATGCAATTTTTAGCCTTAGATTGTGATGGATGTCTATAAACAAAACAATCAGTGCATGTAGTAAGAAGATATAAGAAAACATGACAAAAGGAATTTGAAGCTCTATTTGCTGGCTCAGATGTAGTATTTCATATTTACCTGGCTAAATAAAATAAAATGGTGTTGTTTTATAGACCAAAGGGTTTGTATTTCAGTCTATTCACTTCTGATATTTACACAGTTCTGCCCAACAGCACAGCTCTGTCTAGCAGAAAAGGGGACCTGATTTTACTCTGATGCAGTTTTACTTTCACTTGTAGGTATTCTTCCCACCCCCCTCGCTGTGACTGGACAGTGGAAGAATAAGCAGCACAAAAAGTGAGTTATTCTCCATTTTACCCTGCTGTCTCCACCAATCAGTAAGCTTGTTGCATTGCAGCACACCTGACAGCTTCCTTCTGCTGCTTGTCCCTCCCCCTCTCTGAACTCTGCTGTACAGAAAATACAGTAGATTGCAAGATGCTGATACAAAGTCAAATTCAGGTACTTACACTGCTTGCATTCAAAAATAAATGTAATGATGGATTAATAATCACAGAACTGCATTCATGTATGCCTTTTTATATCTGCCTGGAATTCAGCTTTAATCTTTATGGGATTGTTACAAAGATTTGACTTTCGATTACCTGATAGTACAAAGTGTTTCAGTTTTAGGTTTGGTTTCATTGTGGATGAATGCGCTTATGGTAACATACTTATATGCTTTCCATCCTTGGGTAGGGTTGAGAGAAAAATGTAAGTTTCTGCTTTCCCAAAACAATACAGTTAAAATGGCTCTTGAGTAGGGATGAGCTTCGAGTTCGAGTCGAACCCATGTTCGACTCGAACATCGCTTGTTTGACCGTTCATTGAATTGCGAACGATACAGCCCATAATTTACTGCGGCATCGCAGTGCATTGCTGGCTGATGACTGATGATGACTTACAGTGTATTGTGTATATATATGCAGTCTAGGTGTTGTATATATATATATATATATATATATATATATATATATATATACATATACACACACTGTATTCAGTTTAGCTAGATCCGTTCCTGTTATTCTCTTCCTACTGACAGACAGGCAGGTGTTTTTACAGTATTTACAGCTACCTGAAGAAAATTGCTGGTGTTCCTCTGATCCTATTAGTCCTGTTATCTACAGTATTTACTGTTAGTGTAGTGCGTCCCCTGCACAGTGTGCACCTAAAGCTATCTGACGAAAATTGGTGGTGTTCTTCTCATCCTATTAGTACCGCAGGCAGCTGCAGTATTTACAAGTTAGTGTAGTGCGTCCTCTGCACAGTGTGCACCTAAAACTACCTGAAGAAAATTGGTGGTGTTCTTCTGATCCTATTAGTACCGCAGGCAGATGCAGTATTTAAAGTTAGTGTAGTGCGTCCTCTGCACAGTGTGCACTTAAAGCTACCTGAAGAAAATTGGTCGTGTTCTTCTGATCCTATTAGTACCACAGGCAGCTGCAGTATTTACAGTTAGTGTAGTTCGTCCTCTGCACAGTGTGCACCTAAAGCTACCTGAAGACAATTGCTGTTGTTCTGATCCTATTAATACCACAGGCAGGTAGCTGTAGTATTTACAGTTAGTGTACTGTGTCCTCTGCACAGTGTGCACCTAAAGCTACCTGAAGACAATTGCTGTTGTTCTGATCCTATTAATACCACAGGCAGGCAGCTACAGTATTTACAGTTAGTGTACTGTGTCTTCTGCACCGTGTGCACCTAAAGCTACCTAAGGAAAATTGGTGGTGTTCTTCTGATCCTTTTAATACCACAGGCAGGCAGCTGCAGTATTTACAGTTAGTGTACTGTGTCCTCTGCACAGTGTGCACTTAAAGCTACCTGAAGAAAATTGGTGGTGTTCTTCTGATCCTATTAGTACCGCAGTCAGCTGCAGTATTTACAGTTAGTGTAGTGCGTCCTCTGCACAGTGGGCACCTAAAGCTACCTGAAGAAAATTGGTGGTGTTCTTCTGATCCTATTAGTACTGCAGGCAGATGCAGTATTTACAAGTTAGTGTAGTGCGTCCTCTGCACAGTGTGCACCTAAAGCTACCTGAAGAAAATTGGTGGTGTTCTTCTGATCCTATTAGTACCGCAAGCAGCTGCAGTATTTACAGTTAGTGTAGTACGTCCTCTGCACAGTGTGCACCTAAAGCTACCTGAAGAAAATTGGTGGTGTACGTCTGATCCTATTAGTACTGCAGGCAGCTGCAGTATTTACAGTTAGTGTACTGTGTCCTCTGCACAGTGTGCACCTGAAGCTACCTGAAGACAATTGCTGTTGTTCTGATACTATTAATGCCACAGGCAGGCAGCTACAGTATTTACAGTTAGTGTACTGTGTCCTCTGCACAGTGTGTACCTAAAGCTACTTGAAGAAAATTGGTGGTGTTCTTCTGATCCTATTAGTACCACAGGCAGGCAGGTGCAGTATTTACAGTTAGTGTACTGTGTCCTCTGCACAGTGTGCACCTAAAGCTACTGAGGACAATTGCTGTTGTTCTGCTCCTATTAATACCACAGGCAGGCAGTTGATTCTGCTAGCTGCAGTATCAGTATATATATGCATCCCAGCTTTGTGCAGCTACATCTCACTGCAGGCCATACGTATGTCTGGAAGGCCAACAAGGAGAGGCAGACAGTCACAAGCCAATAAAAGAGGGCAAGCAGGCTCTGTGTCTAGAGGCAACAGTGCTGGTCGTGGACACGGTGCATCCTTATCAGCACGTGGTCTTGAGACACGCTTATCCTTTTTTTCGGCAGCTGGCTTGGTAGAGTGGATGACCAAGCCATCCTCATCCTCCTCATCCTCTCTCACCCAGGCTCAGGGTACTTTGTCTGGCAAAGCAGCTGCCAATGCGGCCTCTTCCCTCGGCTCAATGGCAACTTTGAGATCATCCCTACTCTTAAGTATTTACACAAGCTCTTTTATTTCTAACCTGGACCCATTTTAGTGCTTCTCAGCTGGGAACAAAAATGTTAGATGAACAGTGGAACCCTAACATTAACCCCAACTCTTTGTTTTTCAACAAAGCCTTATTATCATGTTGTCAGGTTTGAACATATGCAATATGGGTTAGGGTTAGCATTACAGGATAGCAAAAATATAAAAAGTATGTAGATGTGGTGGCTGCATTGCTCTTAATTTTTCAGACTAAGAACATTCTTAGCTTGTAAAGAAAAACATTGCGAGTAGTGTCCTTGCCACTTCCAGATGAACTGGAAGATAAAACAATGTAATCCATTATTTTGTAAAGTACTAATTACAATCATGTACTGGAGATAAACAAAGGCAGTCATATTTGAAGCTCAGCATAGGTGATAACCATGGTTCCCTTCATAAATACAGTGAAGAAGTGAATGTAGCCATCTAGGGACAGGAAGTGAGTTATTTGCTGGATTACCAAGTGAAAATAAAAGTAAAAAAACCTACAAAAGAAAAGAAATACAAGCATTTAATTTGATGAAGCTGAAATAAACTAAAAAAAAAATAGATTTTTGTTCAAGTAAATTTTGCCTAAGTAGTATGCATCATGAAGGGCAATTTTAATACCATTCTGATAAAGGCAAATTTACCAATTTCTCAGTTTCATCAAATTATCTCCACTCATCTTTGTATGGGGTTGGAAATAGTTTAATTTGACAAACATGAGCCTGAATATGAAACAAATATGAATAGTTTCATAAATGAAAAAAAAAAAATAAGACACCAAATCTATGGCTTTGGAAGGTATTCAGTAAGACCATGGTTAAAGTTGTTGTAAATGCTAAAGGTTTTTCTTTTTCTTTTTTTTTTTTAACCTTAATGCATTCTCTGTGTGATGGGAGTCATTTTGGGTGGGGGGCTTGTGGAACCCAGCTTACTTTGGAGAGCTCTGGGAACTCTGTGTGGAGCTCCCCCAGCCCATCCTATGTGTAAAACACCCTGTGTCCTCTGTGCTAGTTGGGCTTGCTGTACAGCCACACTGGAATGTTGTATATATGTATATATTGTGTGTTGTCTCATGTTGTTCATGGACTCTTTGCTGAGATTGTTTGAGGTGTGGTTGTATTTCATTGTTCTATTGTGTCTGTCTGCCTTGGGAGAAAAGTATATTATGGGATGTATGTCTATGCGGGGGGGGGGGGGTTCCTCCAGCAGCCCCTCCCCGCTGATAAGACTGTTAACTGATGAGAAGTTTGAATACACCTGACCTGTGTGTTTCTTATTGTTGATTGGACAGTTTACCCTCGCCCTGAGTCCAAAGGAGGGGGGATTGTCCCTGAGTTGTATATCTGTTTGTACATGTGTTTCTATAAAGAGTCTGTTGTTTTTCACCCTACATTGAGTTACGGTTAATGACTGGGTGCTCTGAGGGATTCTGGATCATGTGGTACTGGACAGAGGAAGCATTTACAGCAGGCAGACTCATCTTGAGTATAGGGTTTTTCACAATTGGTTGGCAGCTGTGGTATTGTGCTTCCTTGCTGTGAACACATCCAAACCACTACCTGGATCCAAGGTCCGGATAGCAGGAGAGGAAAGGTACAGATACCAGCCACCATGGAAGAGGAATCCAAAGGAGGTTGCGAGAGTTGTGGATACAGCATAGGGGACCAGTATCAGTGCAGGTCCTACTAGAATGGTATGATTCTGTCTGCCTACAACTCTGGAAGAAAGCGCTATCTCGCAAGCAGCACCACCAGGGAAAAAGTCTCCTCTCTGTCCATGTAAGGTACTGGTCGCAGTATGAAGTGTGAATGATGTTATTGGGGGAACAACCGAACCATGAGGGGACAGTTGAGTTAAGCAGGCTGATCCGGGCAGAGATGTGGTTGCCCTCTGCTGGTATGTAGCCCAAGTGTGCCCATGGACAGTGGATGACAAGGCTTTAACTATGGTGGCCTGGGACTGTTGCACTTGAGGCTGTCCAAGGACCCTGATGTTGGGAGTGATCTGGAGGGGCATTTGGAGGAAATAATGGAGCACAGAGAGTGAAGACTGAATGTCTCAGAAGTGCTCTGGGCACAGGAAGATTTGGAGTTTCTGGCCATTTAGGAATGGGAGACAGACAGCTGCTAGTCTTTGCTCAGCAGAAGGGCGGGGCTCTCTTTGACTGGGAATATCCAGAAGTACCAGCTGACAGCTCTGAAATCACGGCTGAAGAGTCGGCAATGTGGCATAGTAACAGTGTGCTTTACCCACCTGCCTCCGCAGCTATGGATGCAGAGGTCTTATGGCAGATGCAGTAAGTTCTGACTGACCTTGATCCTGTTTCTGCACAAGACGAGGTTGGATGGAGGGATGTGCCTGTCCAGCAACATGCCAGAGAATCTGCAATGGAAAATCCGGAGATTGTCATCCCCAAAGCGGAAGTGCTGACAACAGGGCAGAACTCTGCTAACCTCTGCCCAGCACCGATAACATCTTCTGGGTTCCATGGACAGGAGATGGCGAACCTCTATCCCTAGACACTAGTTGCAGAGACTTTTCTGCTGTGGAAGAACAACATGGGGAGTCTCCAGCTGAAGAGCTGGTATCAGGACCAAACTTCACTGAGCTCTGCCCAGCACCAACAGCAGCATCTGTGGAGTTACAAAAGACTTCTCCAGCTGAAGCGCTGGCCACCAGACAGAGGGTCAAAGACCTCTGCCCCACACCTGGGGCAGTTCCAGGGGCCCGTGGTGAGAAGGTGATGGTCACTCCTCAACAGTTTTCGAGTGGAAGATGTGGGGCCCTCAGTTGAAGAGCTAACAGGGCAGAATGCTACTGGCCTCTGCACACAACTTCAGCTTGAGCTGAAGATAGTGGATGGGACTGTGGTCTCCACTGATACCAACTCAGCAAAAGAGTTGGCAACAGCGCAGAATGCTGCTGGCCTCTGACCTCAACTAACAGAAGAGGGAGTTCCTGTGAAAGTGAATGGGACTTCAGTTTCCACTGACACAACCCCAGAAAATGGTGCGGCTTTGAGAAGGGAGGTTGTCAGCTATGCTTTGCAAGCACTGGGGGATTTTCATCTACCAAAAGTGGATGGGACTTCAGTCTCCACTTGTATACCCCAGGGATGCTGGGCAGTCAGCCCAGATGCCCAACAGCATGACAGAGTGAGCTCAGTCACCCTGTCTTCGATCCAGTGGCTGAAAAAAATCCAGGCAGAAGGGCCAGTCCACGCTTCTCCCCAGCGGCAGTTATGTTCTCTGAGAGAGACAGAGGTTGGCTGGGGGAGTAATGCTATGTTTGGGACAATTCATTTGGGGTATTGTGTAGATACCGGCATTGGGGGACTGGAACTACTGACTAACTTTGGAATCAACCCGTCTGGGGTCTCCTCCTGTGTTAGTCCCCTGCTGAAAGGGGAGATGTGTGACGGGAGTCACTTTGGGTGGGGGGCTTGTGGAACCCAGCTTACCTTACTCTGTGTCCAGCTTCCCCGGCCCCTCCTATATGTAATTCACCCTGTGTCCATTAGGGGCACAGGGTGACCGAGAACCCCAGTCTGACCTATGCTAGTCAGACTCGCTGTACAGCCACACTGGAATGTTGTATATATGTATATATTGTGTGTTGTCTCACGCTGTTTATGGGCTCTTTGCTGAGATCATTTGGGGTGTGGTTGCATTCCATTGTTCTATTGTGTCTGTCTGCCATTGGAGAAAAGTATATTATGGGATGTATGTCTATGTGGAGGGGGGATTCCTCCAGCAGCCCCTTCCTGCTGATAAGACTGTTTACTAGGGATGAGCTTCGAGTTCGAGTCGAACTCATGTTCGACTCGAACATTGGCTGTTCGCAAGTTCGCCGAACAGCGAACAATTTGGGGTGTTCGCGGCAAATTCGAATGCCGCGAACACCCTTTAAAAGTCTATGGGAGAAATCAAAAGTGCTAATTTTAAAGGCTTATATGCAAGTTATTGTCATAAAAAGTGTTTGGGGACCCGGGTCCTGCCCCAGGGGACATGGATCAATGCAAAAAAAAGTTTTAAAAATGGCCGTTTTTTCAGGAGCAGTGATTTTAATAATTCTTAAAGTCAAACAATAAAAGTGTAATATTCCTTTAAATTTCATAGCTGGGGGGTGTCTATAGTATGCCTGTAAAGGGGCGCATGTTTCCCGTGTTTAGAACAGTCTGACAGCAAAATGACATTTCGAAGGAAAAAACCCATTTAAAACTACTCGTGGCTATTGCATTGCCGACAATACACATAGAAGTTCATTGATAAAAACGGCATAGGAATTCCCAACAGGGGAACCCCGAACCAAAATTTAAAAAAAAAATGATGTGGGAGTCCCCCTAAATTCCATACCAGGCCCTTCAGGTCTGGTATGGATATTAAGGGGAAGCCCGGCCAAAATTTAAAAAAAAAATGACGTGGGGTTCCCCCTAAATTCCATACCAGACCCTTATCCGAGCACGCAACCTGGCAGGCCGCAGGAAAAGAGGGGGGGACAAGAGTGCGGCCCCCCTCCTGAACCGTACCAGGCCACATGCCCTCAACATTGGGAGGGTGCTTTGGGGTAGCCCCCCACAACACCTTGTCCCCATGTTGATGAGGACAAGGGCCTCATCCCCACAACCCTGGCCGGTGGTTGTGGGGGTCTCCGGATGGGGGGCTTATCGGAAAATTTAACAAGGGGACCCCCAGATCCCGGCCCCCTCCTGTGTGAAATGGTAAGGGGGTACTTACCCTTACCATTACACTAAAAAACTGTCAAAAATGTTAAAAATGACAAGAGACAGTTTTTGACAATTCCTTTATTTAAATGCTTCTTCTTTCTTCTATCTTCCTTCATGTTCTTCTTCTGGTTCCTCTGGTTCTTCCTCCAGCGTTCTCGTCCAGCATCTCCTCCGCGGCGTCTTCTATCTTCTTCTCCTCGGGCCGCTCCGCACCCATGGCATGGGGGGAGGCTCCCGCTCTTCTCTTCATCTTCTTCTTCATGTTCTTCTCTTCTTCCTTCTTCTCTTCTTCATTTTCTTCTCCGGCCCGCTCCGCATCCATGCTGGCATGGAGGGAGGCTCCCGCTGTGTGACGGCGTCTCCTCGTCTGACGGTTCTTAAATAACGGGGGGCGGGGCCACCAGGTGACCCCGCCCCCCTCTGACGCACGGGACATGACGGGACTTCCCTGTGGCATTCCCGTGACATCACAGGGAAGTCCCGTCAAGTCACCGTGTGTCAGAGGGGGGCGGGGCCACCTGTTATTTAAGAACCGTCAGACAAGGAGACGCCGTCACACAGCGGGAGCCTCCCTCCATGCCAGCATGGGTGCGGAGCGGCCCGGAGAAGAAAATGAAGAAGAGAAGAAGAGAAGAAGGAAGAAGAGAAGAACATGAAGAAGAAGATAAGAGAAGAGAAGAGCAGGAGCCTCCCCCCATGCCATGGGTGCGGAGTGGCCCGAGGAGAAGAAGATAGAAGATGCCGCGGAGGAGATGCTGGACGAGAACGCCGGAGGAAGAACCAGAAGATCCAGAAGAAGAAGATGAAGGAAGATAGAAGAAAGAAGAAGCATTTAAATAAAGGAATTGTCAAAAACTGTCTCTTGTCATTTTTAACATTTTTGACAGTTTTTTAGTGAAATGGTAGGGGTAAGTACCCCCTTACCATTTCACACAGGGGGGGACCGGGATCTGGGGGTCCCCTTGTTAAAGGGGGCTTCCAGATTCCGATAAGCCCCCCGCTCGCAGACCCCCACAACCACCGGCCAGGGTTGTGGGGATGAGGCCCTTGTCCTCATCAACATGGGGACAAGGTGTTTTGGGGGGCTACCCCAAAGCACCCTCCCAATGTTGAGGGCATGTGGCCTGGTATGGTTCAGGAGGGGGGGTGCACTCTCGTCCCCCCCTCTTTTCCTGCGGCCTGCCAGGTTGCGTGCTCGGATAAGGGTCTGGTATGGATTTTTGGGGGGACCCCACGCCGTTTTTTTTTTCTTTTTGGCGCGGGGTTCCCCTTAAAATCCATACCAGACCTGAAGGGCCTGGTATGGAATTTAGGGGGAGTCCCACGTCATTTTTTTTTTTAATTTTGTTTCGGGGTTCCCCTGTGGGGAATTCCCATGCCGTTTTTATCAATGAACTTCTATGTGTATTGTTGGCAATGCAATAGCCGCGAGTAGTTTTAAATGGGTTTTTTCCTTCGAAATGTCATTTTGCTGTCAGACTGTTCTAAACACGGGAAACATGCGCCCATTTACAGGCATACTATAGACACCCCCCAGCTATGAAATTTAAAGGGATATTACACTTTTATTGTTTGACTTTAAGCATTATTAAAATCACTGCTCCTGAAAAAACGGCCGTTTTTAAAACTTTTTTTTGCATTGATCCATGTCCCCTGGGGCAGGACCCAGGTCCCCAAACACTTTTTTATGACAATAACTTGCATATAAGCCTTTAAAATTAGCACTTTTGATTATTCATGTTCGTGTCCCATAGACTTTAACGGTGTTCGCGTGTTCGAACAAACTTTTTTCCTGTTCGCATGTTCTGGTGCGTACCGAACAGGGGGGTGTTCGGCTCATCCCTACTGTTTACTGATGAGAAGTTTGAATACACCTTACCTGTATGCCTTATTGCTGGTTGAAAAGTTTACCCCGCCCTGAATCCAAGGGAGGGAGGGATTGTCCCTGAGTTGTATATCTGTTTGTACATGTGTTTCAATAAAGAGTCTGCTATTTTTCACCCTACATTGATTTACGCGTAATGACTGGGTGCTCTGAGGGATTCTAGATCATGTGGTACCAGACAGAGAAAGCATTTACAGCAGACAGACTCATCTTGAGTAGGGGGGTTCATCACAGTCTGTATTAAGATAAAAAAAACTTTCATGATCAGTGTGACAGACCATCCAGCACCCAGCTTGGGTGCCCCCATCACGATACAGCTTCCTCCAATCTGGAACCAGGTAATATAGGTTAGCAACCAAGAACTAGATGACACTAGCTTAGGTGCTAATTGGAACTCACTTTATTAAAACTCAGACACCTACTTTGTACCCCCAGGAGTACATTTCCCTCTTGGAGATATTAGCATGACAATTTTAACTGTAAACAGTGTAGAAGGTCAGCTTGGGGTAGGGTTAAGAAGGTGTTAATCGAGGAGAGCAGGTACTTCCCCTTCAGACTTGCTTATTGTCAGCTGGGCTGAGAGTGTCAGAGAGGAGCTGTTTGAGTAGGAGAGAGAGACACAGCAGCACGCTGTGTGAAAATGTCCATTGCTGGATGGTGTACCTTCTGGGTGAGCTTAACCACATAAAGACTGTAGCTCTGATTGGAGCCATGAACTATTACCTATAAGCCTGTGTGCTGCTGAACCGTGAGCTGTACCTGTGTGCACAACCGTATGACAAGACAAGTCTGTCTTATCTTATGTTTATTTTGCCATTTGCTGAATAAAGCCACTTTTGTTTTAATGGACTGTCTCTGAGCCAGCTGTCCACCCCTCTAGTCCCCTACAATTGGTGGAGTTTGAGGGGTCCGATCCAATCCCATGTCCTGGGTTAAAGCTGCACAGATAGTGAAATCTTCTGAACAAGCCATGGAGGATGTGGTTAAGCAGTCGCTACTGGCTAATACACAAGCGCAGGCCCGCCATCAGGAGGCCCAGCAGGCCTTGGTAAAAGCATAGGCTCGGCAAGAGCATATCCTGGTGCAGACAGTTGCTGGACAACAGGAAACAAACCTCTTACTGAGTGAACAGATAGCGGGATTACAAAAGGCGGTGACCCAGCAGGCTGAAATGATGAAAGGTGACCCCGCTGTAAAGAGTGACCTCCGGAAGGCAGTGCAGCGGACCCTGCAAAAGATGACAGCCTTAGACAACGTGGAAGCATACCTAGCGCTGTTTGAGCAGATTGCAGCAAGGGAAGGTCTGCCTGATAAAGACTGGGCAGATGTACTGGCTCCTTTCCTGACCACAGGCCCCCAACAAGCATACTGTGACTTGACCCCTGAATCAGCACGGGATTATAAAGCAGAAATCCTAGCAAGGCTGAGAGTGACTGTCACTTAAAGGGTGAACTGAGTCCATGGCTGGCGCTTTGACAAGACTAAGCCTGCCCGTGCGCAGCTCTACCACCTGATACACTGGTTTTAAGATTGGCTGAAACCTGAGGAAAAGACACCCACTCAGATTGTGGAAAGAGTCGCACTTGACCGTTTTCCTGCATGGGCTACCCAGGGAGCTCCACCGATGGGTGGCTCAGTCCGAGCCTCAGTCCCTGGATGAGATGGCTGCAGCTGTTGAGTGCTACAGTTGTGCAGAAAAGTTCCAGGAGAGTCCCTCTGTCACAAGAGAGCTGGCCCATTTCAAAGAAGTACGTTCCAGCACCAGTGTGGCTCCCGGTGATTGCATAGTGGCTGCTCAGAGGTATAATACCAGGAGCACCCCAGGATCTAAGCTTCCAGGGAACCAACAGGGGGAACCCCGTGAGGTTCGCTGTTGGTCCTGCCATCAACTGGGTCATCTGGCGGCCCAGTGCCCAAGTCGGGAAGAACAAATGGAGTGCGACATGGGCCGCCGTCGCTCCATGTATGCCCATGCATTATATGCTGAAACCAGTCTAAATCCACATGAGTGTGTAGTGCGGGTTAATGGACAGGAGGTGGTAGCGCTCCTTGACTTGTGTCGTTACCCTGCTCCTCTGATTGGACGGGTTGCCAAGAAAGCTGGTATCAAGGGAACAGGTTGGGGTCATCTGTGTGCATGGTGATGTGAAAAAGTATCCGGTGGCCTGTGTGACCCTGTGTACACCAGCAGGAACAGCTACACTAAAAGTTGGGGTGGTCCTGGGATTACCTCATGACTTACTAATCGGGCGAGACTGCCCCATGTTTTGGGACTTGTATGAGAAAAAGTTCAGGGGTTTCCCCCAAAAAGCAAGAACCCACAGAGCTGGTAAATAATACTGTGTTGCAGGAGGTTGTTACCAGGATCAGTACCAGGATGCTAAACCTGTAGGAAGTGAGCCCAGTTCACTGGAGGTGTTTGCGGGATTGGAAGCGGAAAGTACCCCCTCTGAGCCAGATATGTCAGATCTCGGGGACTCCCGGGAAGATTTCCTTAGTGCTCAGATAAGGGACCCCACTTTAAGACCATGGCCTGTTCCCTGGCGGGGATCAAACGGTGAACCATAGCACCCTGGGGCAGACGTGCAGTTCCTCCATTTTGCTGTGAATCATGACTTGTTGTAGCGAGTAACTAAAGTCAATATAGAAGTGTTGGAGCAACTAGTGGTACCCAAACCTTTTAGGTCTAGGGTATTGCATTTGGCTCATAGTCATGTACTTGGGGCTCACCTTGAAGAGGCTAAAACTCAGGAACAGGTTTCTCAGCGTTTTTTTTTTTTGGCCCGGTGTATATCAAGAAATTAAGGACTACTGTGAGTCCTGCCCTACCTGTCAAAGAACCGCTCCAACACCCCATTTTCGCAGTCCGCTGATACCGCTTCCAATTATCGAGGTTCCCTTTGATCGCATAGCCATTGACTTGGTGGGTCCCTTACCTAAGTCAGCTAGGGGACACCTATACATTTTAGTTGTCCTCGACTATGCCACCAGGTATCCGGAAGCGGTCCCTTAGAGAAATTGCACATCCTAGGTCATCGCACGGGAGTTCTTTCAGATGTTCATGAGAACAGGGCTCCCATCCGAGATCTTGACAGATCAAGGTACTCCGTTCATGTCAAAAGTGATGAAGGAACTCTGTAAACTGTTTAAGATTAAACACTTGCAGACTTCAGTGTATCACCCACAAACTGATGGGTTAGTGGAGCAATTCAACAAAACCTTAAAGGGAATGCTAAAGAAAGCAGTTGAGGAGGATGGTCGGGATTGCGATTGCTTGTTGCCTCCCTTGTTGTTTGCCATAAGAGAGGTACCCCAGGCCTCCACGGGATTCTCCCCCTTTGAGTCGGTTTATGGGAGACACCCACGTGGACTACTGGACATAGTAAAAGAGACGTGGGAACAAGAAGCTTCCCCGTATCGGAGTGTGGTAGAACACGTCTCTCAAATGCAGGACCGAATAACAAAAGTTATGACCATAGTACGGGAACATTTGCAGGCTGCGCAAAACGCCCAGAGTCATGTATACAACCTGTACCTGGGGGGTGGGAATGAAATATTTTTTCTGATGACTCCTTATCCCAATACGTGAGCCAGGCGCAATGCTGGCTATGTTATATTGATGATATATTCATCATTTGGTCAGGCACCGTGGCTACATTGAATACTTTCATTGATACGCTGAATCACAACCAATTCAACCTAAAATTTACAGTATCTAGTGATACATCTAAGATCACCTTTCTTGATCTTACCATTTTCAAGGATAGCAGTGGTTGCCTTGCCTCCACGCTCTTCAGAAAGGAGACTGCAGGTAACACACTTTTACATGCTGACAGTGCCCACCCACATACTCTCATTCATAGCATACCCTATGCACAGTACTTAAGACTCCGCAGAAATTGCACGCACATCGATGAATTTAAACTAGAGGCCAATATACTCCGTGATCGTTTGAAGGCGAGGGGCTACAGTAAATCCCTTTTACGTAGAGCGTATTACAGGGCATTGCACCAATCACGCAATTCCCTGCTATACAAAACGAAGACGCCAAAATCTAGCCAACTAGTGAGATATATAACTAGATACTCTCAACATCACGCTGAATTGTGTGATGTTTTGACAGCACATTGGTCCCTACTACGGGATGATCCTGTCCTTGCCAAATATGTTAACCCCACTCCTGACATCACCTTCCGTAGGTCCAGGTCCCTTCGGGATAAACTTACATCAAATCACTATTCAAATAACCGATTATCCCAACACCGCCCTAATGGCATCACTAGATGTGGTAGGTGTACTTTTTGTCCTTGGATCCATACAGGTACCTGTTTTATACTCCCCAATGGTGAAATATTCACACCCACCTTTCATGCTGATTGTGAGACCCAAGGGGTTGTCTATCTAATGACTTGTAAATGCAAAGCTTTCAATGTGGGTAAAACTGTTAGACACTTTCGTTCCCGTATTAGGGACCACATCTACTATTCAGGAGGAGGAAAGATGGTCACCTCAGTGAGCAGACATCTGGATTTATACCACAAATTCGACACCTCTGTGGTCTCTTTTATTGCTCTAGCAGTTATACCTAAGGACCCACAAGGTGGCGACTGGGACAAACAAATACTTAGAAAGGAGACTCTATGGATAGAGCGTTTGGATGCTATCCACGCTCCCAGCATCAATGAAGCCCAGTCCTACAAACCATTTCTGTGATCTGCAATTTTTCATATATATTCGCCTTTTATCGCTTTGAGACATTCTGTTTATCTAAACGTATATGGCCCATTTTCTGTTTACAACTATCACCTTTCTGACTCTCTATTCCCAGTCCTAGTTTGTTGATCCTCCAATCTCGTCTAAAAATCGTTTAAGTTTGTACTATGTATGACGCATACCCATATTCTGTTTACTGTTTTGTCAGTGTTCGATACCTAATTCCAGGCACCGACCACTGTTGCTACTTAAAACTATTGATGTTTGCAATAATTATATATTTTTGTGTATATATATATATATATATTTTTTTTTTTTGTTAATTTAATTATGTTTTTTTCTACACCCTTATTGTTACACCGTCCAGCAGCTTCTCCCCTGTGTTGGTCTGACTACTCAGTCCGGGTGGGCTCCCTCTGGAGGCGAGTCCCAGTCACTACGTAGCCACCCAGCGTCACACCACTTTTCTATCCTGTGCTGTGGCACGTGCATTGGCCAGCAGGGGAGCTCTCTGCTCTCCTACCTTGCTGACCATTGCTACTTCACTCTGCATGCGTCCCTCTTCGTGAGGCAGCGTCATCACGGCCAAAGGATGCGCTGGCTGATCGGGTGCATGCGCAGTGGAACTTTTCGGCCAGTCCGGATGACGTCACATCGGCATCGCCGATTCGCTGATGACGGGCGGGACGCACACTCAAATAGGACTACATCCTGGCATTTTTAATTAGCTGACACTGCTGACGGTCGCTGGTATACCTCTGCTCGTTTGTTTCCACGCTATCAAGGTATGATCCATCCATCCCTACGGGCTGGTTTAGTCACTGCTTATCTCACTTTATTCTTATCTGGCTCTTTCATTTACTTTTTAGGTCATCCTTCTAACCATTCTCTCTCCATCCCCTCCTGCTTCCCTCATGCGGATTATCTATAGGGCTCGGTCCCCTTATATACAGTATGTACATGTTAGTACAGTGCTGTACCCCTCCTTTACAATGGACCTCTCTGATCCAGCATAATCCCGTCTTTTGCTCTCACTTTACACAGTTTTTACAGCAATTCATCCTTCAATTGGTGAGTTGTTTTGCAAAAAATGATTATTTTTCTTTATTATTTGAAATACTTAGGTCATTGTCATCCCCTATCTTAATATTCTATATTCCCTTATAGACAGTGATTGCACTCATGCCTCCTTTGGACCTCATGCCCTTTGCATTTTTCTACACTATCCAGCTTTTGTATACCGTCCTTGTCCCTAATAACCCTTGTTTTAAACGACCCTGTATCTCAATTGTACTAAATTCAGTAAGTATTAATTCCTTTTTATTATATTTGACTTGTAGTTACCATCAAATATACTTTTTGCTTTAAATCTTATATTTATTATCATTGATATTGGATATAATTTTATCTGGGTCAAAATCCTTACCTAGTAACCAATTTATGGTACATTTTATGATAATGTTTTGTACGCCCCCGTGGTGACTATCGATTGCCCCACATTTCTGCCTAGTCTGCACTATTCAAGTCTGAGCATTACAGGTTATAGAGCTGTACCGACTGATGTTTTACATTATATTTTCTCTGTTGCCAGATTACTGTATATTAATTGTATGATTTTGCTTATTTCTGTTAGCTACAGTACAATACTCTAGACTCCTGAAGAAGCGTGAAGGCACGCGCAACATGTTGAGCACATTCCTAATTTGAAACATTTTATCGTTGGTATACTGTCCAGCCATACTCTCCGATTCTCATTATACCTTGAATGGACATCCACATTTCCGAGTCTTTATCTATATGTATGGTTTTTCTACAGCAGCAACTTTATTGAGCATTTATGTACTTACATTCTTTGTGGTTTTTTAATCAGTGTGTTCTTTATATTTTTTTTTTTTCAATAAATATTTTTTGTGAATAATTTTGTGTTACTGTGCCTAAAAAGTCCAAAGTCCCTTTCCTCTTCATTTCATTGTGTATACAACCGATCTGCCAAGGTTAGAGAGTTTAAACCTGGGGATCGGGTGCTGGTGCCTACCGTGGAAAGTACGTTTCTTGCCAAGTGGCAAGGACCCTTTGAGGTAGTTGAGGGTCAAGTATAAAGTCCATCAGCCCACCAAATGTAAACCCTACCAGATTTACCACATTAACATGATCAAACCATGGAAAGATAGACAGGTTTGACAGTCAGTCTGAAGGTCCCCGGAAGACCCTGATGCTCAGATTAAGAACATAGGGATTGCAGAGGCTCTCTCCCCTCCTCAAAAACAGGAGTCCTGGGAGTTTTTGCAGAGGAATCAAGACATTTTTTCAAACCTGCTGGGCCTAACCTCTGTAATTGAACATAATGTCATTAAAGACCCTGGCATTCAAGTAAACCTCAAACCCTACCGCATACCCGAAGCTCGCCAGAATATTGTCTCAGCTGAGATTAAGAGTATGTTGGACCTTGGGATCACTGAGGAGTCTTCAAGTAGCTGGTCCAGCCCTGTAGTCTTTGTACCCATGCCAAATGGAACCTGGTGGTTCTGCAATGACTTTCGCAAATTAAATGAAGTCTCCAAGCCAGACGCATATCCCATGCCCCAAGTGGATGAGTTAATCAAGAGATTAGAGCCGGCCATCACCACTCTTGACTTGACCAAGGGATACAGGCAGATGTAGTTTTCCCCAGAGGCTAAAGAAAAAACTGCATTTGCCACACCAGAGAGGTTATGGCAGTATTCCCGAATGCCGTTTGGGTTACATGGGGCCCCAGCCACTTTCCAGAGGGCCATGGACTTCGTACAGAGACCTCATAAGGAATTCTCAGGAGCCTATCTTGATGACATTGTCATCTTTAGTCAGGGCTGGGAGAGTCACTTACTGAAGGTCCAGTTGGTCTTGGATGCACTCCGAAGGGTGGGGTTCACAGTGAACCCAGAAAAGAGCAAGGTTGGGTTGGAGGAGGCCTACTACCTGGGGTATGTTGTAGGCAGGGGCATGATTAAACCCCAACTAAACAAGGTGGAGGCTATTCAGAAATGGCCCAGTCCACTCACAAAGAAACAGATACGTTCTTTCCTTGGCGGGCTATTATAGGAGGTTTGTCCCCAACTTTGCCAGTCTGGCAGCGCCTCTGACTGATCTCACCAAGGGAAAGAACGCAACTGTTGTTCAATGGAGTGCAGAAGCAGAAGGAGCGTTCTGCCGGTTGAAGCAAGCTTTGTGCCAGGAACCAGTGTTGGTAGCTTCCAACTTCCAAAAAGAGTTCCTGGTACAAACAGATGCCTCAAAGTTGGGTCTGGGTGCAGTACTGTCCCAGATGATTGGGGGGGATGAGCACCCCGGAGTGTACTTGAGCAGGAAGCTCACGCCAGCTGAGAGGAATTATTCCATTGTGGAAAGGGAGTGTCTTACAATAAAATGGGCTTTGGAGACACTCCGCTACTACTTGTTGGGCCGACCCTTCAAGTTAGTTTCAGATCATGCACCCCTTAGGTGGATGGCCCAAAATAAAGATAAAAACTCCAAAATCACTCGGTGGTTCCTTGCTCTACAGGACTTCAGGTTTGTAGTGGTACATAAATCAGGAAAGGTACATCAGAATGCAGATGCCCTTTCCCGGGTCTATTGCCACTGGATTTGTGGTGTCCAGACCCCTGGCCTGGAACAGGGGAGGGATATGTAGAGGGTCAGCCTGGGGCAGGGTTAAGAAGGGCTTAATCGAGGAGGGCAGGTACTTCCCCTTCAGACCTGTTTATTGTCAGCTGGGCTGAGAGTGTCAGAGAGAAGCTGTTTGAGTAGGAGAGAGAGGCACAGCAGCACGCTGTGTGAAAATGTCCATTGCTGGATGGTGTACATGCTGGGTGAGTTTAACCACATAAAGACTGTAGCTCTGATTGGAGCCATGAACTATTACCTATAAGCCTGTGTGCTGCTGAACTGTAAGCTGTACCCGTGTGCACAACCGTGTGACAAGACAAGTCTGTCTCATCTTATGTTTATTTTGCCATTTTGCTGACTAAAGCCACTTTTGTTTTAATGGACTGTCTCTGAGCCAGCTGTCCACCCCTCTGGTCCCCTACAACAGTAATGAACAGCCAACATAAACAATGATCTAATTAAACAGTAAGCTACTTAACAATTAGTCACCTAGACAGCCGAGGTGACTCAGGTCAGTGCACACCCAGACAGTTTGGTACCAGTCTACAGCCCTGAATACACAAAGTCAGGACCGGAATAAGAACATCATGGGCCTGGTGCTGAGGATTTTGGTGGGGCTTTTTATAAATAAATAAATAAAATGCAAACAATTTTTTGTTATAACAAATAAATTAAATAGAGAAAGGGAGGATGGGAGAGAGAGAAAGGTGATGAGAGAGGGGTGAGGGGTATGGGAGGGAGGATGAGAGAGAGGGGGCATGAGAGAGAGAGAGGATGCGCATGAGCATGCATGGGAGTGACATCAAGGCAGCCCGGTCAAGGCAAGTGACCGAAGGCACAGAACCCGGAAGGAAGACCGGGTGAACATGGAAGCGCCTGGGACCCACCAGATTGATCACAGCGCTGGAGGGCTCAGTCTGACAGGTAAGTGTACCCTAATGTGCTAATATTCTGTGCATACTTCTACAGTATGGCATAACCTACTTCAGGGCCAATAAAAAGTAGTAATGTTAGCGAAGTTTACTAATGCTTTAATATCACAGGATCCCAGGAACCTCTAATGGGGCCCCCTACTGACCTGGTGGCCCTTGGGCAGTGCCCAAGTGCATAGTTGCCAACATTTCAAAAATATTTTCAGGGACACTTTTTTTTACCAGTGGTATATTTAGAGTAGCTGACATCCCCTATGTACCTCTATACATCACAATAGTAATCACAAAATTGAGTACTAATAATGGGCAGAACAAATATGAGGACTGAGAAAATTTTCTTTAGTTGAACTAACAAAAGTGTGCCCATTCTAGAGCTGGTAACATTGAGGATATTCATTGTAATTTTAAAGAAGTGTTTTTGTGGGTAAGAGGCATAGGGGAGGAGTATGGATGGTATAAAAGTGGGAAGTATATGCAAGTGAGGGAGAGGAATGTGGAGGGTATAACAGTGGGCACTATGTACAGGAGAGGAGAGTGCAGGGTATGACAGTGGGCATACACAGCAGAGGAGTGAGGAGGGTTGACAGTGGGCACTATGTACAGGAGAGGAGTGTGGAGGGTATTCCAGTGGGCAGTATGTCCTTAAGAGGAGAGTGAAGGGGATGACAGTGGGCAGTATGTACAGGAGAAGCATGTGGAATGTATTACAGGGGTAGTATGTACAGGAGAGGAGTGTGGAAAGAAACACAGTTGGCAGTATGTACAGGAGGGGAGTGTGGAGGGTATGATGGGGCAGTATGTACAGGAAGAGGAGTTTGGAGAGTAAGGCAGTATGTACAGGAGAGGAGTGTGGATGGTATGAGAGTGGGCAGTATGCACAGGAGAGGAGTGTGGAGGGTATGACAGCTGGCACTATGTACAGTAGAGGAGTTTATTAAAGTGGGCAGTATGTACAGCAGAGCAGTGTGGAGGGTATGATACTGAGCAGTATGTACAGGAGATGAGTGTGGAGGGTAAAACAGTGGGCAGTATGTACAGGAGAGGAGTGTGGAGGGTATGACAGCAGGCAATATGTACAGGAGAAGAGTGTAGAAGGTATGACAGTGGGCACTATGTACAGGAGAGACGTGTTTTACAGTGAGAAGTATGTACAGGAGAGGAGTGTGGAGGGTATGACAGCAGGCAGTATGTACAGGAGAGGAGTGTGTGACAGTGGGCAGTATGCACAGGAGAGGATTGTGGGGGGATATGACAGTGGGCACTATGTACAGGGGAGAAGTATATGACAGTGGGTAGTATGCACAGGAGAGGAATGTGGAGGATATGACGGGCAATATGTACAGGAGAGGAGTGAGGAGGGTATGACAGTGAGCAGTATTTACAGGAGAGGAGTGAGGATGGTATGACAGTGGGCACTATGTACAGGAGAGAAGTGTATGACAGCGGGAACTATGTACAGGAAAGGAGTTTGGAGAGTATGACAATGGGCACTATGTATAGAAGAGAAGTGTGGAGGGTATGACAGAGGGCAGTATGTACAGGAGAGGAGTGTGGAGGGTATCACAGTGGGCACTATGTACTGGTGAGGAGGATGAAGGAATCTGCGAAGGAAAAATGTAAAGGTTTGTGGAAGGATGTTTAGGGACTGCGTAGTGGTTAAGCGTGCCATACATGGATTGAAATTAAGCCAATTAAGCAGAGACCGGCCATAGTCGATCTATGTATGGGTTAGCTGGTTGTACACAAGTCAATCTATTAATCGACTTGAGTACAACCATCCTGTCAGATTTTTCCCAAAACAATCAGTGCTACCAGCTATAGTTAGCAACACTGATCATTGTATTCTGTGGGTAGGGAAGGTTCCCCACAGGCAGAACACAATAACACTGCAGGAGTGATTCCCCCATCCACAAGTCAGCAGGTGAGAAGGTGTGTGGGGACAGGCTGGGGAGAGATGTCTGTCAGCAGGGGGGGTGTGAGGTGGTCATGGAGGCATATCAATCACCGGGTGGAGAAGTAACTGGAAGTGATATCCTTTGGAGTAGGGTCTGTCATCTGCAGGTTGGTAACTGGTCACCTGTGATATAAGTTGAAGGGAGGTGGCTAACATGGGATGTGGCTGGGGAGTGACCTGGTTGGTGGTGAGTGTGAAATGGATGATGTGTTTCACGTTTCTTTCACATTTGTGGTAATGCTTACTGCCCTCTGAAAAGTGATCTGTGGTAGATTGCTTTTCAATTAATGGTATAGCAGCAGCTGGCAGGCGTTCATGAGGTACTACTGCTGCCTCCTTGTTTTTTTTTACATTGCTAAATGGTATTTTTACATTGTTAGACTATGCTGCTACTGCAAGTGAATTTGGCTTGCAGTTGCAGAGTGGCCCTATTGAAATCAATAGGAGAGTTTGACAGGCGGTCCTTTATGTCAAACTCTGCAGGCTGAGTTAAAGATGCTGCAGCTAAAGAATTTACAAGAAAATGTCAAAACTGTGAAGTGAAGCATCACAGCTACAGCATTCATATAGCCCTGTCCGAATGTATTTTTAGGATTTGGGTCAGGGACGTACAGTGAGGTGAGTGGCTGGTGAGGCACTGGCTAGTATCAGAGCCAGATACACACAGGTTACATACATCACAAACGTTAGAGTGAGAGCAATAATTCTAGCACTAGACCTCCTCTGTAACTCTAAACATGTAACCTGTAAAAAATGTTAAAGCGTCACCTGTGGAGATTTTTAATTTATGAAGTTTGGGGCTATTCCACAAGTGTGCACAAATGTGAAGCGTGACATGTTAGTTATCTATTTACTCGGCATAACATCAGGTTTCATAGTATACAAAAAAATCGGGCTAACTTTAGTGTTTTTTTTTTTTTATTCGTGAAATGCGCAAATACCGAGTAACATAAAAAGTTGCAACAACCGCCATTTTATTCCCTAGGGCAGTGATGGCGAATCTTGGCACTCCAGGTGTTTTGGAACTACATTTCCCATGATGCTCATGCACTCTGCAGTGTTGTTGAGCATCATGGGAAATGTAGTTCCAAAACATCTGAAGTGTCAAGGTTCGCCATCACTGCCCTAGGGTGTCTGCTAAAACAATATATATATAATGTTTGAGGGTTCTAACTAATTTTCTAGCAATAAAAATTATGATTTTTACATGTAGGAGAGAAGTGTCAGAATTGGCCTGGGTGGCAGGCGGTTAATTACCATAAGTAATATACAAATAATTATTATATATTGTTTTTAAGGTCATTTATTATATTTTCAAAAACTGTACTCAAGCAGGTGGCCTAACAAACAAATTACTGAAGTTTGAAGTTATAACTTACAACCAATAATTTCAGAGTAAATAGATAAATAATAAATTATTATATTATAACATATAGCATTATAATATATGATTTAGCTTGATTAAAACAGTACCTTTTCAGCAGCAGAAGATTCTCATTCTCCCTCTTAACTGTGTGAGAAAAACATGGGATTATGGGTAAACTCTATACCCATAAACCCATATTTTGTCCTTCTAATTAAGAGGGCTGGGCTGGAAGGGAGCATGTGTCTTTTAGACACATGCCCCCTTCTGAGACACATTTTTATTGGACAGCTGGGGCCAATGGTGCTTTACCATTGGTCCAAGGTTCCAAACTGTCCATTGAGCTCAGTGCCTCTGACAAGAATTGAGAGGCACTGTCAGCTCATCCTCTCAGTCTGCTGCAAACAAGAGTGTGCCAGCTTGTGGCCGCACTGTATGTAGCTTCTGACAGGCTGCACAAGGAGCCCCGTATCTCCGGAACCATAGGTCCTAGGAGCCCCAAATTGTAATCAGTGGTGGGTAGATCTCTACAACTCTCGAAACTCAATCTTTTTTTGGTGATTTTTTTCTTTTTTTTTTGGAAAATGGGCCTATCTTAAGTTAAGGGGCCTGGAGCTGCAGCTTCAATAGCCCCTATGTTAATCCGACCCTGCACAAAGTACATTACACATGCTGTCTTCAGGTTAGACATGTGCAGAACAGAAATATTTGGATAGATTTGTTATGTTACTAATTTAGTTTAGTTGATTAGTTTCAGAATTAGTTTAGTTTTGTTTATTAATTTTCTAACGAATTCCTTATTTTCAGAACGATTCAAATTCATCTTGGTCAAAAAATTATCGACCGATTCAAATTATGTGTAAAGAATAGCTGGTTGTTAAGGAGCGGGACGGGAAGCCGGCTGCCGCGTCCTTAACAACCGATGACTCATCGGCTGTCAGCAAGCTTCTCCTCTGAGAGCTGAAATGTAAACTAAAGAATGCAAAAAACAGCGTGGCCCCCCTCAATCCATATCCGAAGGGCCTGGTATGGATTCTAAGAGGAAGCCCATGTCATCTGTTGGCCTCCTTGTTAAAGGGGGCTACCAGATTATGATTCCTGAAGGGCCTAGTATGAATTGGGAGGAGTAGATTCTAGAATACCGGGAGGCCGTGTATAATAATCGGAAACACTGGGTGCCAGTACTGTAAAAATAGGCACTAGGCAGTACTGCTCTGAAAGCTAGTGCTAGTGTGTCCTGGACGCAGGGACACATCATAAGCGATTTGAATCGTCATGGGTAATGCTGGCCGTCCATGTGTTGGTGTGGATCCTCATTTATTTCCTCCATTTAGACAGCTGCATCGCACATGAGGTCTTGGTTTGGGGCTCTGGACATGAGATACCTTAAAGATTTGCATACATGGTCACAGGGTACAGTAAGGTGTATTCCTTTGGCAGGTACTTTTTGATGTCTTTAGGTACGAGACCCCAGAATAAAAATACCTTGGAAGTAGCTTGGCTGTGGCTTCAGAAATCTGTAATGATGATGTCAGGGCTGGGCTCAGCCCTTCCTTCTCAAAGCTGGCCGCTCAGCTGTCGGCTAATTCCCAGCTTCTTTTCCTTTCACAGTGACTCACCTGTTGATGATATCCTGCTCATCAGTCCTGCCTACTTAACCCATCCAGCACAGATGATCTCTGCCTTCGACTTGGTCACATTTCTAGAGACGCACGCCTGTGTTCCTGTTAAATACTTGCTTGGCTGGCATTCCTTCTGCCTCCAGATCCTGCTTGCTGTTCTACTACACTCATCTCTGGCTCCCTGACGTTTTGGCTTGTCTGACTATGCATTCTGGTACCTCAATTCTGGCTATGTTTTGACTACGGTTACTCCGTTTACCCTTTTATTATTATTATTATTATTAAACAATAATAGATGTGTGATGGTTTATCTTGACGATATTCTCATATTTTCAAAGTCCCTGGAGAGCCATCACACAGATGTCTGGCATGTGCTTCAGAAACTAAGAGAGAACAATCTCTATTGTAAATTAAAAAAGTGTGAATTCCATCGTGAACAGGTTAAATTCCTGGGCTATGCCATTTCCACTGCTGGTTTTTCGATGGACCCAGAGAAACTTTCAGCAGTCCTAAAGTGTCCCTGACCCATGGGTTTATCTCCTCTGCAATGTTTTCTTGGCTTTGCCAACTATTATCGGAAGTTTATTCGTAACTTCTCGTGTCTGGTCAAGCCTCTGACTGATATGACCAGAAATGGTAACCCACAGAGTTGGTCTCCGAAGTCCATTATGGCCTTTGAGAGTCTCAAGGCTGCCTTTGTTTCTGCTCCTGTGTTGGCACATCCTGATCCTACGTTACCTTTTATCCTTGAGGTTGATGTTTCTGAGACTGGAGTTGGCGCTCTTCTGTCTCAACGTCCTACCTCTGAGAGCGATATGCATCCTTGTGGCTACTTTTCCAAGAAATTGTCACCTGTGGAGTGCAATTACAAGATTGGTGACATCTGTTAGCGATTAGGAATGGGCTTTATGTTCGGGTTGAACATAAGTTAGACTCAAACATTGGCTGTTCGCCCGTTCGCCGAACAGCGAACAATTTGGGTTGTTCGCGGCAAATTTGAAAGCCGCGGAACACCGTTTAAAAGTCTATGGGAGAAATCAAAAGTGCTAATTTTAAAGGCTTATATGCATGGTATTGTCATAAAAAGTGTTTGGGGACCTGGGTCCTGCCCCAGGGGACATGTATCAATGCAAAAAAAAGTTTTAAAAACCACCGTTTTTTCGGGAGCAGGGATTTTAATAATGCTTAAAGTGAAACAATAAAAGTGTAATATTACTTTAAATTTCGTACCTGGATGGTGTCTATAGTATGCCTGTAAAAGGGGGCATGTTTCCCGTGTTTAGAACAGTCAGACAGCAAAATGACATTTCTAAAGGAAAAAAGTCATGTAAAACTACTATCGCTAGTGCCGGCTATAATGAATTGTCGGTCCGGCAAAACACATAAAAGTTCATTAATAAAAACGGCATGGAATTTCCCCACAGGGGAACCCCTAACCAAAATTAAAAAAAAACATGCGTGGGGGTCCCCCTAAAATCCATACCAGACCCTTATCTAATCATGCAACCTGGCAGGCCGCAGGAAAAGAGGGGGGGACGAGAGAGCGCCCCCCCTCTTGAACCGTACCAGGCCACCTGCCCTCAACATTGGGAGGGTGCTTTGGGGTAGCCCCCAAAGCACCTTGTCCCCATGTTGATGGGGAGCAGGGCCTCAGCCCCACAACCCTTGCCCGGTGGTTGCGGGGGTCTGTGGGTGGGGGGCTTATCGGAATCTGGAAGCCCCCTTTAACAAGGGGAACCCCAGATCCCGCCCCCCGTGTGAATTGGTAATGGGGTACAAATGTAAATGGGTGACAAATGTAAACGGGTGACCCTGCCCCCTCTGACAACACGGGGAAAGCCACAAACCACAGGGAAGTCCCCGTGAAGTCCCCGTGTGTCAGAGGAGGGCAGGGTTACTGGGTGGCCCCACCCTCCATTATATAAGAAGTTTTAGAAGAACCGAAGCATCACACGGCTGAAGACTCCCACTGAGGCGGATCGTGCGGACGGAGCAGAGAGAAAGCCGGAGGAAGATGCGGGATGAGAACAGCGGAGGAAGAAGAAGATGGAGAAGAAGAAGATGGAGGAAGAAGAAGAACACCAAAGGAAGACCAGAAGAAAGAAATGGAAGAAAAAAGAATTAATAAAGGACTTGTCAAAAACCATCTCTTGTATTTTTTAACCTCTTGGACACTTTTTTCGTGAAATGGTAGGGGTATGTACCCCATTACCAATTCACAGGGGGGGGCGGGAACTGGGGGTCCCCTTGTTAAAGGGGGCTTCCAGATTCTGATAAGCCCCTTGCCCACAGGCCCCCACAACCACCGGGCAAGGGTTGTGGGGATGAGGCCCTTCTCCCCATCAACATGGGGACAAAGTGCTTTGGGGGCTACCCCAAAGCACCCTCCCAATGTTGAGGGCATGTGGCCTGGTACGGTTCAGGAGGGGGGCACTCTCTCATCCCCCCTCTTTTTCTGCAGCCTGCCAGGTTGCGTGCTCGGATAAGGGTCTGGTATGGATTTTTGGGGGGACCCCATGCCATTTTTTTAAAAAAATTGGCGTGGGGTCCCCCTTAAAATCCATACCAGACCCTTCAGGTCTGGTATGCCATTTTTTTTATTTTGGCGCGGGGTTCCCCTTAATATCCATAGCAGACCTGAAGGGCCTGGTATGGAATTTAGGGGGACCCCCACGCATTTTTTTTTTTAATTTTGCTTCGGGGTTCCCCTGTGGGGAAATTCCATGCCGTTTTTATCAATGAACTTTTATGTGTATTGCCGGACCGACAATTCATTATAGCTGGCGCTAGCGATAGTAGTTTTACATGACTTTTTCTCCTCTAGAAATGTCATTTTGCTGCCAGACTGTTCTAAACACGGGAAACATGCATCCCTTTACAGGCATACTATAGACACCCCCAGGTATGAAATTTAAAGGAATATTACACTTTTAATGTTTCACTTTAACCACTTCCCGCCCGCCCTATAGCGGATTGACGTCCGGGAAGTGGTTCTGTTATCCTGACTGGACGTCATATGACCCGGGGGGGCGCATCGCGGCGATCGGTGGAGCGGTGTGTCAGTCTGACACACCACTACACTGATCTTGGTAAAAAGCCTCCGGCGGAGGCTCTTTACCACGTGATCAGCCGTGTCCAATCACGGCTGATCACGCTGTCAATAGGAAGAGCCGTTGATCGGCTCTTCCTCACTCGCGTCTGACAGACGCGATTAGAGGAGAGCCGATCGGCGGCTCTCCTGGCAGGGGGGGTCTGCGCTGATTGTTTATCAGCGCAGCCCCCCCGCAGATCACCACACTGGACCACCAGGGATCGCCACTAGGACCACCAGGGAAGGGGCAACATGTGGATGGCCAGGTATGTACCCCATGGCCATCCACATGTGCCCAGTGTGCCAAATCTGTGCCAATCAGTGCCCACAAATGGGCACTGATTGGCACCATTATGTTGCAGTGATGCCCAGCAATGCCACCCTTAGGGGCATCACTGCAAACAAGCAGTGCCATCAGTGCCACCCATCAGTGTCCATTCATGCCACCTGTCAGTGCCCATCTGTGCCCATCAGTGCCCATCTATCAGTGCCCATCCATGCCCATCTGTGCCAACTATCAGTGCCACCCATAAGTAACCATTAATGCCACCTATGAGTGCCCATCAATGCCACCTATGAGTGCCCATCAGTGCCGCCTATAAGTGCCCATCTGTGCCACCTATGAGTGCCCATCAGTGCCGCATACCAGTGCCACCTATCAGTGCCCATCAGTGCCGCCTATCAGTGCCCATCAGTGCCGCCTATCAGTGCCCATCATCAGTGCCCGTCAGTGCCACCTCATTGGTGCCACCTCATCGGTGCCCATCAGTGCCGGCGTATCAGTGCCCGTCAGTGCCCGTCAGTACAGCCATATCAGTGCCCGTCATTGAAGAAGAAAATGTACTTATTTACAAAAAAGTTTTAACAGAAACAAAGAAAAACTTGTTTTTTTTCAAAATTTTCGGTCTTTTTTTATTTGTTGCGCAAAAAATAAAAACCGCAGAGGTGATCAAATACCACCAAAAGAAAGCTCTATTTGTGGGAACAAAATGATAAAAAATTTGTTTGGGTACAGTGTAGCATGACCGCGCAATTGTCATTCAAATTGCGACAGCGCTGAAAGCTGAAAATTGGTCTGGGCGGGAAGGTGTCTAAGTGCCTAGTATTGAAGTGGTTAAGCATTATTAAAATCACTGCTCCCAAAAAAACATCCGTTTTGAAAACTTCTTTTTGCATTGATACATGTCCCCTGGGGCAGGACCCAGGTCCCCAAACACTTTTTATGACAATAACTTGCATATAAGCCTTTAAAATGAGCACTTTTGATTATTCATGTTCGTGTTCCATAGACTTTAACAGTGTTTGCATGTTGAACAAATTTTTTGCCTGTTCGCATGTTCTGGATGCGAACCGGGGGGGGGTGTTCGGCTCATCCCTATTAGCGATCATTTTAGTCCTGAAAGAATGGAGACATCTCCTTGAAGGTACCATTGTGCCGGTTCTCATTCTTACTGACCATATGAATCTCACATTCTTGTCTGAGGCTAAACACCTCTCTTCCAGAAGGGCGCAATGGGCTCTTTTCTTGTCTAGTTTCAATTACATTGTCTCATTCTTACCCTGTACTAAGAATGTAAGGGCTTTGTCACGACAATTTTCCTCCACTTCCAAGATGGAGTCGGTTCTGGTTCCTGTGATTCCTCCTGATTGTATTCTGGCTACGGTTCGCACCAGTTTCACTTCTCATTTGGGTGACAAAATTCTTGCCGCTCAGGTCCATGCTCCTCCTGAGAAACCTTGTGACCGCTGCTTTGTCCCACAGATTCTCCCTACTGCCATGCTCCAGACTTACCATTCTCCCATGGCTGCTGGCTGCCCTGGGAAGAATCAACTCTTTTGGGCCATTTCCCAACAATTCTGGTGGCCTAGTCTATGTGCTGATTTAACTGCCTTCGTAGCTGCCTGTTCCGTGTGTCCTCAGAGTAAAACTCCACAACACCTTCCAGGGCCTCCTACAACCCATACCCAATGGAGAGAGGCCCTTGACCCACCTGTCACCTATGGATTTCATTGTGGAGTTACCCAACTCCAAGGGCAACACAGTTATCCTTATGGTGGTTGACAGGTTCTCAAAAATGTCCCATTGTATTCCACTTAAGAAGTTGCCCACTTCTAAGGAACTGGCTTCCATTTTTGCTCGGGAGATCTTTCACTTACATGGGCTACCCAAGGTGATTTTCTCGGACAGGGGTAGGCAGTTTGTCTCCCGGTTCTGGCGAGCCTTTTGTTCACAGTTGGGAATTCAGCTTGTTTTCTCCTCTGTTACCCACAGTTTAATGGGGGCGCAGAATGAGCCAATCAGTCCTTGGAGCAATTCCTACGTTGCTATATCTCTGAGCTTCATAACAACTGATCAGACCTCATACCGTCGGCGTATTTTGCTCACAATAGTGCCTTGAATTCGGCTTCCCGATTGTCCCCGTTTACGGCAACTACGGTTTCCATCCTTCCATGTTGCCTGACTCGTTTGTTCCGCAGAGTATTCCTGCGTTAGAGGAGCATCTCCGTGGTCTTTGTTCTACTTGGGCACAAGTCCAGGAGGCTTTGCGACATCCTAATGATAGATACAGACTCAATGCTGACTGCAGACATGTGCCTGCGCCTTCCTACCAGGTTGGGGACAGGGTCTGACTGTCATCTTGCAACCTTCGACTTCGTGTTCTCTCTCTGAAGTTCGCACCTCGGTTTATTGGGCCTTTCCAAATTCTTTACAAGATTAACCCAATGGCTTACCCATTAGACCTTCCTTCTAATATGCATATCTCGAATGTATTTGATGTCTCCTTATTTAAACCTTTGGTCTGCAACTGCTTTACCACCTCGGTGTCTCGTCCTCACCCTGTACAGGTTGAGAACCATGAGGAGTATGAAGTACAGTCAGTCCATTGTTGACTCCGTAGGTTCCGTGGGCACATACAGTACCTGGTTCATTGGAAAGGGTACAGTCTGGAGGAACACTCTTGGGTCTCATGCTTGGACGTACATGCCCCTGTCCTCCTCCATGATTTCCATAGACGTTTTCCCCTCAAGCCCTCTGAGGGGGAGGGGTCATTGAGCAGGGGGTGCGGTCAGGGCTGGGCTCAGCCCTTCCTTCTCAAAGCTGGCCGCTCAGCTGTCAGCTAATTGCCAGCTCCTTTCTCTCCACAGTGACTCACCATTTGTTGATATCCTACTCGTCAGTCCTTCCTACTTAAGCTGTCCAGCCCAGATGATCTCTGCCTTCGCCTTGGTCACATCTCTAGTGACGCTCTCCTGAGTTCCTGTTAAAGACTTGCTTGGCTGACATTCCTTCTGGCTCCAGATCCTGCTTGCTGTTCTACTACACTCATCTCTGGCTTCCTGATGTTTTGGTTTGTCTGACTATCCGTTCTGGCTCCTGAACTCTGGCTATGTTTTGACTACGTTTACTCTGTTTACCTTTTTACTATTAATATTAAACAAGTGTGATTTAACTGTACTTCTGTCTTAGTCTGATTCATGGTTTCTGACAGATGAGTGTGGTTAAAATTCTCATGCCTGTTTTTAAACTTTGTGAGGCTGGTCCATGCAAGGTTTTCGAGCTGCTCTCGTGTTTCTCCCATTGTAATTTTTTTCTATTGTTAAAAGAGTGAAGGCAGCATGCCATCTGGTTGTTTTTTTATTTTTGTTTTGGAAAACATGAAATATCCCCCTCACATTTGTATCTAAATGTTTGTTTCATGTTTTAGTCTTCTCATTGTTTGTATGTAGCAATATGTTAGAACCCACCGTGACACGGCTGTTGTATTGTTGTAGGAACGTGAAACTTAAGCCGCGTACACACAATCGGATTTTCTGACGGGGAATGATGTGAGCTTGTTGTCAGAAAGTCTGACCGTGTGTATGCTCTATCGAACATTTGCTGTCAGAATTTCCACCCACAATATGTTTGAGAGCAGGTTCTCAAATTTTCAGCCAACTTCAGTTTGTTATCGGAAAGTCCACGCAAGCTCGAAATCAAGTACGAGCTGGAAGTGCTCGGTCTTGTAAAACTAGCATTTGTAATGGAGATAGCACATTCGTCACGTTGCAAATTTTTAAATCTTTCAATGCAGCGCATTCTCTTTTTCTTTAGAATGCTAGAATAATGAAGTTGCTTTGCTGCTGATATTCACACAGAGTTCTGACAAATGGATTTTTTATTATTTCTCGTCATCTCCTGAATAATCTTTGTTTTTGTTGGTTTTTTTTTCTCAAGATCACCAGAATATAATTTTTTTTTTTTTTTCAAGTGATCTTTTTTTTTCTTCTCAAGATCTCCAGAATATATATATATATTTTTTCTAGTGATCTCCTTTTTTTTCTGTAGATCTCCAGAATATTTTTTTTTTAATTTTCTCTAGATCTCCAGAATAATCTTTTTTATTTTTTGTGTATAGTAATCTCCCTAATATTTTTTGTGGTTTTGTGTGTCAAGTTACCACAACACCATTATTATCTTGTATTTTTTAACTTCAAAGAGATACAACTATGTTGGTGACCCTTGTTAATTTGACATTGTATTTTTTAAATGTACCTGCCTACTCACAAATTGTCCTTTTTGAAGTAAAACACATAGCCAAGTATTTGTTGAAACAAAAAATAGAAATTTAATAAGGGTCTTAACAAAATAAAGAGGAAGGCAATGCTGGAGAAACTGTTGGAATTTGTGAAGCCTTTGTACCCCAGGGCAGACATCAATTATTTGACAGGCAAAATTGGTAACCTGAGGAGTCCATTTAATAGGGAGCACAATCCTGTCCTATATGTCATATATGCAGCAGCAGATGACATACAGTGGGGAAGGAAAGTATTCAGACCCCCTTACATTTTTCACTCTTTGTTATATTGCAGCCATTTGCTAAAATCATTTCAAGTTCATTTGTTTCCTCATTAATGTACACACAGCACCCCATATTGACAGAAAAACACAGAATTGTTGACATTTTTGCAGATTTATTAAAAAAGAAAAACTGAAATATCACATGGTCCTAAGTATTCAGACCCTTTGCTGTGACACTCATATATTTAACTCAGGTGCTGTCCATTTCTTCTGATCATCCTTGAGATGGTTCTACGTCTTCATTTGAGTTCAGCTGTGTTTGATTATAATGATTGGACTTGATTAGGAAAGCCACACACCTGTCTATATAAGACCTTACAGCTCACAGTGCATGTCAGAGCAAATGAGAATCATGAGGTCAAAGGAACTGCCTGAAGAGCTCAGAGACAGAATTGTGGCAAGGCACAGATCTGGCCAAGGTAACCAAAAAATTTCTGCTGCGCTTAAGGTTCCTAAGAGCACAGTGGCCTCCATAATCCTTAAATGGAAGACGTTTGGGACAACCAGAACCCTTCCTAGAGCTGGCCGTCTGGCCAAAATGAACTATCAGGGGAGAAGAGCCTTGGTGAGAGAGGTAAAGAAGAACCCAAAGATCACTGTGGCTGAGCTCCAGAGATGCAGTCGGGAGATGGGAGAAAGTTGTAAAAAGTCAACCATCACTGCAGCCCTCCACCAGTTGGGACTATATGGCAGAGTGGCCCGACGGAAGCCTCTCCTCAGTGCAAGACACATGAAAGCCCGCATGGAGTTTGCTAAAAAACACCTGAAGGACTCCAAGATGGTGAGAAATAAGATTCTCTGGTCTGATGAGACCAAGATAGAACTTTTTGCCCTTAATTCTAAGCAGTATATGTGGAGAAAACCAGGCACTGCTCATCACCTGTCCAACACAGTCCCAACAGTGAAGCATGGTGGTGGCAACATCATGTTGTGGGGGTGTTTTTCAGCTGCAGGGACAGGACGACTGGTTGCAATTGAGGGAAAGATGAATGTGGCCAAGTACAGGGGTATTCTGAACGAAAACCTTCTCCAGAGTGCTCAGGACCTCAGACTGGGCCAAAGGTTTACCTTCCAACAAGACAATGACCCTAAGCACACAGCTAAAATAACGAAGGAGTGGCTTCACAATAACTCCGTGACTGTTCTTGAATGGCCCAGCCAGAGTCCTGACTTAAACCCAATTGAGCATCTCTGGAAAGGCCTAAAAATGGCTTTCCAGGTGTGAAAAACTTGTTGCATCTTTCCCAAAAAGACTCATGGCTGTATTAGATCAAAAGGGTGCTTCTACTAAATACTGAGTAAAGAGTCTGAATACTTAGGACCATGTGATATTTCAGTTTTTCTTTTTTAATAAATCTGGAAAAATGTCAACAATTCTGTGTTTTTCTGTCAATATGGGGTGCTGTGTGTACATTGAGGAAAAAAAATAACTTAAATGATTTTAGCAAATGGCTGCAATATAACAGAGAGTGGAAAATTTAAGGGGCTCTGAATACTTTCCGTCCCCACTGTATATGTCCTGAGGCTGTGGTCTTACAACAGCCTGCGTCTTTTGCCAGACCAGACCAAACCCAGGCCATCACTCTCAACATTTCCTTCCACACTTCCTTCCAGGCTGCTGTGGTGGGTTGGGTGGCTGTGGTGGTGTTGCTGGAGGTGGTGGAGGAGTATGGTCCAACTCATACACGTGGCTTTTAGTTGTGAGTTGGCCCCTCATCCCCTTGTTTGGGGCCTGAAGAATTGTCTCCTCACAGATGAGGTGTTGGCCCACCTCCATGCGTTCCAGTTTACTGGCTGTCAGACAGCTATACGACTCGAGGCCACCAGGGTTCATTGTTAGTACCGCAGTAGCCTGGCAAATTAAAGTAGTTGCTGACTCCTCCAGGTTCCTCGCCTTCCTGGTCCCTTTGGTTGGAAGGCGGAGGGGAGGAACCTAGGATTCAGTCAGGCTGCTTGCCACAGCCTCCTCCTGGCTGAGACTTTCCTGTGTATGAAAATGGTACATAGTTTTAGGTTTAACACTCATGCTACTTCCAGTTCGATAGCAGGGAGCTTGAAAACGCAGTTGGAGCGCACGCTGGCGTAAGACGGAGCTTCCCCCTTCACGTTACTTCCGGTACGATAGCAGGGAGCTTGGAACGCAGTTGGAGCGCACGCTGCGAGCCGGCCCCTGTACACACTGAATCAACTTAGTTAGTAGTTTTAAGGGCTTTTAACCACTTGCTGGGAAGTTTGCTGTTTTGCTTTTAATCTGACTTTTTAAATAAACATCCTTATACTACACTATGGGAGCCCTATTTCTTTATTATGAGGATCTATCCCTGGGATTTCACTGAACACTTGCTGGAAATTATGATTGGTTTTTGGATATCCTGATCTGGAGGACTGACCGGATGAGCCATTAAGAGATACCACGCTAGGTTATCGTTGATTCTGCTGGAGGACCTATTAAGGGACATCTAACCCCCACTTATCTACATATGCCATTTACCCCTGTAGGGGTAATAGGAGCTGGTGAGTGGGGACCCTTATGGGGGAGCACAAGAGTCACCTGATCTGCTGAGCACTGTAGTCACGTTGGAGTCCTTGGCACCTTGGACAGCAATTTTGCAGATCACTTGTGTGGGACTATTTAATAGCTATTTCTGCTAACACACATATCAATTTATGATGAACTGCTGGTTTTTATCACTTATGGATATATATATATATATATATATATATATATATATATATATAACAGTTCACATTTTTCACCTGCTGAATTTTTTTTTTTATGGTGTTGTTTTTCACAGTTGGGATGTAGCTATCCTTTGGACATTTAGGGTTTATCATTTAACCAGTTGTTTAAGTAGAGTTTCTCTTGGTGTGAGCACTATTGCACTTTATAAATTACAATACCTATGTGATGTGAATCACAACTTATATATTACATACCTACAGGGCTTTTTTTCAGCGGGAACGCAGGGGAGCGCAGTTCCAGCACCTCCAGCACTGACTGTATGTAATGGTAAAGGGTGCTGGGGTGTGCTACAGGGTCTATTGATGCTGGCTGCCGAGGGATCTATTCTAACTGGAGGGGATTTAATTTTCCAGGGGGGTCTATTCTTACTGGTGGGGGACCTATTGTTGCTGGGGGTGGGTCTTATATCGCTGAGGGGTCAGTTATGGCTGGGAGAGATCTACTGTTGAGGGAGGGGACTATTGTTGCTGGCTGCTGGAGCGTCTATTGATGCTGGCTGTGAGGAGCTCTATTGTTGCTGCCGGGGGATTTTGTTTCGGGTGGCCCATTGTTAATGTTGGGATCTATTGTTGCTAGAGGGGGCTTTATTGTTACTGGCTACAGGGGATCTATTTTACTGCTTTTCTTGTTATCATTAACAAATTCCATACAAATTACTTATCACCACAAAATGATACTTGGTTCTGTATTCTCTAAAAGGGCAGTAATGGGCGGTAGGTAGAGGGTGCTTGGAGGTGGGTAGAGGTGGAGAAAAGGGGTGACTCAGAAAGGGGGAGTTCCTGCACCTATTCTCTGTGAAAAAAAAGCCCTGCATATCTATGTAATGTGAATAACTAATATCATTTGTAGAGCACCATATATTATTTGGGTGGTACATCACTGTTGAATATACAGAGATGTATAACCCCTCATTAAATTAGGGTAGCGCCACTCACCCCATTTCTTTTTCAGTATTATATGTGCTCCTCAGGCCACCAATTTTGGCCTTCAAATAGGTGATGTCTGCCATGGGAGTCACCGGCTTCACCAATTCCAACAGTTTCTCCAGCACTGCCTTTCTCTTTAGCTTGTTGGAGTAGTCACTGTTTTTGACTTGCCAGAGACATGGCAGCTCCCTGTACCTGTCTATGAAGTTTGGCAAGAAGTCTGGGTCTGTAAATGTATCCATTTTCTCTGCAAGACACAACACAAGACAAACCCTAATGTCAGGCTAAACTCTCCTAATCTTGTCCCAATATAGGCCTCAATCTATAAGCAGTATAGGCCACTAACCGCTGATGCCCCAAGTTAAAATTGTACCTTCGTTTGCACGATCGGCGCTTACGCTACTCCGCTCACAGACCGTACATATGACGCACGTGTGTTATGCTTTATATACACTGCGCATGCATGAAACTCTGCCCCTGACATTCTTTATTGTATTCTCCACCCCTTCTCTTTGGGCGCAGTGGGAGAGCACATGGCGGAGACAGAGCAGGTGCATGCAGAGAGCAGCGAGGAGGAAAGCCCAGAGCAAGGCAGTTCCCAATCCAGGAGGAGATATAAGGCCTCAAATATGTCCTTTGTAGAGATGGTGGAGATGGTGGACATCTTGAAGAGGGCAGACTATGATGGGAAGTATGGACCTTACCCAAACTCAAATGTGAGAAAGGCCAAGATCATGACTAAAGGTGTGAGAAGTCTGCACAGGAATTTTGGGGTACGACGATCCAAGGAGAAATCGAGGAAACGCTGATCAGACCTGAAATTGAGGGGGCACGATCAGTACAGAAGGATCAGGAAACTGCTTCTAAAAAGTAAGCATTTGTCGTGTGTTCCTATTATTATTATTACTTTCGTGCTGCTCCATGTGCTTTTCTTTACTGTTGTACAGTTTAAAATGGCAAGTTTGAGGTTCGTGGGCACAGTAATCATTTGTATTAGTGATTGAACGAACGATGTTTAATACGATGTTTTTGGCAGATGCAGGTTAACTACATTTGTTCATGCCTTTTTGTAGGAAAAGAAGTTTAGTACATTGTTGTCTAGATGTGTTTGCATTTCATTATAGTTTCAAACTTGATTCAGTGAAAGGAGAGGACACTGAGCAGCTGTTTACACATCTGGACGCAGGAACACTAGTGTGGGACACCAGAACACCCTTTTTATGGTGTCCCACGCAGGTGCTCCAGTGGATACTAGGGGTCTCTCCATGTGTGAAACTTTAACAAAACAGGTAAGTATTTCAGCTTTGGAAAGGGAAAAAATCATGTCTTCAGCTTGGAACTCGGCCAAAACAGACAATTGGACAACACTTCCAAGCAATGTTTCATATTACTATTTCTTGCCTCAAATATCTGTGTGCTAAGTATACCTTTTTTTTATTCACATAGGGAAGAAAAGAATCTGGACATCTGAGGACACCAAGAACCCCACCTCTCCTGAAGAAGGGGAACTCCCCACACACCATGAAGATGTGGATTCCGAGGTTCAGGAAGTGGGCGAAATGGTGATCACAACAGGTCAGTGTCTGAGACCACAACTTCAGGTAATAGATATATGCCTGCATATTTATAATACATGGTTGTTTTTTTTTTTAGGTGATGTGGATGTTGTGGAAGAAGAAACTCACTTCAACAGTGCAAGTGCACAAATCCTGATCAGCGAAATAATGGTGTGCAATCGTGAATTAGAGAAGGTCAAGGAAAACATCAAAGGTGTTGAAAAAATACTCACCAACATCATTGATGTTTTAGCCAAAATCTAACAAAAAAAAAAATCAATGTTGTAGTTATTTTTTAAGTTTTTATATAAATTTTAAAGTAATTTGAAAACCAAATTTTGAAGATGCACACAGTGTGTCAACATGTGCTATCAGCCATCATGGGATATCAGTGTAGTGTTTTATGGGTGCAACCCCTTCCTCACAAATAAAGTAGATGAGAGGAAGGGGTTGTACCCCTGAAATACGTCCATTGATCCCCTATGATAGGATCTAGCACATGTTGACACACTGTGTGTTTGTGGCTTTAGAAAAATAGATGTAGGGAAGACACACATTTTAGGCATAGGATCATGATGGAAATCTACATTTTTTAGTCCCAATTTGTGTGCATCTTCAATATTTGGCTTCTACAGGGGTGACATCACCCCATCTGATGAAGACAAAAATCAACACAGTTTTGACATACTAATGTCTCATATTGCCTTCACTTTATCAAAGTTGAACTTTGTAAGTTTCTGAGTTGTGGATGTGTATGTTATGGTTTTAAACATGCCTGTTTAGCCACAAAAAAGGCTGTATACTGTGACACATACATGTTATACACAAAAGATGTTGGTTTGTTAAACAACCCTTTTATAATGCACATGTGAATGTGCTTGGAGTAAAATGTTTTATACTCAACAATGTGTGGCTTCTTCTTTCAATGCTCAATACCAATTTTTGGAGTAAGTTGGTGTAGTTACAGTAGCAATGGGGGTTATTTACTAAAGGCAGATCCACTTTGCACTACAAGTGCTCTTTCAGTGCAGTTTTAGTGCACTTTCAAGTGCACTTGCAGTGCACTTGCAGTGCAAAGTGGATTTGCCTTTAGTAAATAACCCCCACAGTGCTCTAAAATTTGCCCCAATAAGGCCATTTTAGGGACTCCAAGCAATTAATTCATGGAGTTGAAAAAGTATGATTATTTTTATCATTAATGCATTACATACATTAACAACAAAAACATTGTGTGTGTGTAGCAGACCCATACCACAACATAGCTGAAGAAGCGATTGTCACCTCATGTATCAAATAAATTACGTTTGCACTATTGAAGTAAATGCCAAAAAAAAGGCCATTGGAGAACCTAGGAAACAGATAAAAGAAACACAAGCAGTAAATCAAATGAAATATGAGTTCAGTTTTTAACAACAAATTTATTTTCCATAGTTTTTAAACAGTATCTGGCATATAAATTGCCCCCCCTACCCGCGACGTACTCCACATAGCTTTGTCGTACTTTGCGGGCGCTTTGGGGGGGGCAAGCCAGGACAGCCAGTTTCAAGTGACATGGGGTTTGATTCCAGTGAGCCGGCTTCAGTCGCAACTGAGGCCAGATAGTTGGCTGCATTTTTTCTTAAAAAATTGTGCAAAATGCAGCAGGAAAAAATAATGTGGTTTAGTTTAGTTAGCTCTCCCCCTTTAAAAATCCTCTGGTCCGGGGTGAGGGTCATCATAGGGAATGGCCGCATAAGATGGTCCCCCAGCACAAAGACTTCATCTGCCACAAAGACAAATGGGAGGCCCGCCACCATGTCTTCTGGAGGTGGCAAGCCCAAGCTGCCATTCTGGAGCCGTTTGTATAACTCTGTCTGGGCGAGGAATCCACCATCCGACATCCGGCCATTTTCCCCACGTCCACATTAGGGATGAGCTTCGAGTTCGAGACGAACTCATGTTCGACTTGAACATTGGCTGTTCGCAAGTTCGCTGAACGGCGAACAATTTGGGGTGTTCACGGCAAATTCAAAAGCCGCGGATCACCCTTTAAAAGTCTATGGGAGAAATCAAAAGTGCTAATTTTAAAGGCTTATATGCAAGTTATTTGCATAAAAAGTGTTTGGGAACCTGGGTCCTGCCCCAGGGGACATGGATCAATGCAAAAAAAAGTTTTAAAAACGGACGTTTTTTCGGGAGCAGTGATTTTAATTATGCTTAAACTGAAACAATAAAAGTGTAATATTCTTTTAAATTTCGTACCTGGGGGGTGTCTATAGTATGCCTGTAACATGAATAATCAAAAGTGCTCATTTTAAAGGCTTATATGCAAGTTATTGTCATAAAAAGTGTTTGGGGACCTGGGTCCTACCCCAGGGGACATGGATCAATGCAAAAAAAAAGTTTTAAAAATGGCCGTTTTATGGGGAGCAGTGATTTTAATAATGCTTAAAGTGAAACAATAAAAGTGTAATATTCCTTTAAATTTCGTACCTGGGGGGTGTCTATAGTATGCCTGTAAATGGGCGCATGTTTCCCGTGTTTAGAACAGTCTGACAGCAAAATGACATTTCAAAGGAAAAAAAGTCATTAAAAAATACACATAAAAGTTCATTGATAAAAATGGCATGGGAATTCCCCACAGGGGAACCCCAAACCAAAGTTTAAAAAAAAATGACGTGGGGGTCCCCCTAAATTCCATACCAGGCCCTTCAGGTCTGGTATGGATATTAAGGGGAACCCCAGCCAAAATTAAAAAAAAAAATAGCGTGGGGTCCAGACCCTTCAGGTATAACCTCTGAGGCACGGGGACTTGACGGGGACTTCCCTGTGGCATTCCCCGTGACGTCAGAGGGGGGTGGACAGGGAAGTCACCATGCGTCAGAGGGGGGCGGGGTCACCGGGTGGCCCCGCCCTCCGTTATTTAAGAACCATCAGAAGAGGAGAAGCGTCACACAGCGGGAGCCTCCCACCATGCTGGATGCGGAGCGGCCCAGAAGACGAATTGAAGAAGACGCCGGCGATGTGGAGGAGTAGGCCGGATGAGAACACCGGAGGAAGAACCAGAAGAACCAGAAGAAGAAGAAGATGGAGGAAGATAGAAGAAAGAAGATAGAAGAAAGAAGAAGCATTTAAGTAAAGGAATTGTCAAAAACTGTCTCTTGTCATTTTTAACATTTTTGACAGTTTTTTTGTGAAATGGTAGGGGTACTTTTGTACCCCCTTACCATTTCACACTGGGGGGAGGGCCGGGATCTGGGGGTACCCTTGTTAAAGGGGGCTTCCAGATTTCAATAAGCCCCCCGCCCGCAGACCCCCACAACCACCGGGCAAGGGTTGTGGGGATGAGGCCCTTGTCTCCATCAACATGGGGACAAGGTGTTTTGGGGGGCTACCCCAAAGCACCCTCCCAATGTTGAGGGCATGTGGCCTGGTACGGTTCGGGGGGTGCTCTCTCATCCCCCCCTCTTTTCCTGCGGCCTGCCAGGATGCGTGCTCGGATAAGGGTCTGGTATGGATTTTTGGGGGGACCCCTACACCATTTTTTTTAAATTTTGGCGCAGGGTTCCCCTTAAGATCCATACCAGACCTGAAGGGTCTGGTATAGATTTTGAGGGGGACCCCACACAATTTTTTAAGAAAATTTTGGCCGGGGTTCCCCTTAATATCCATAGCAGACCTGAAGGGCCTGGTATGGAATTTAGGGGGACCCCCACGTCATTTTTTTTAAATTTTGGTTTGGGGTTCCCCTGTGGGGAATTCCCATGCCGTTTTTATCAATGAACTTTTATGTGTATTGTCGGAACGGCAATTCATTAATAGCCGCAAGTAGTTTTAAATGACTTTTTTCCTTTGAAATGTCATTTTGCTGTCAGACTGTTCTAAACACGGGAAACATGCGCCCCTTTACAGGCATACTATAGACACCCCCCAGGTACGAAATTTAAAGGAATATTACACTTTTATTGTTTCACTTTAAGCATTATTAAAATCACTGCTCCCCATAAAACGGACATTTTTAAAACTTTTTTTTGCATTGATCCATGTCCCCTGGGGTAGGACCCAGGTCCCCAAACACTTTTTATGACAATAACTTGCATATAAGCCTTTAAAATGAGCACTTTTGATTATTCATGTTCGTGTCCCATAGACTTTAACGGTGTTCGCGTGTTCGAACAAATTTTTTGCCTGTTCGCATTTTCTGGTATGAACCGAACAGGGGGGTGTTCGGCTCATCCCTAGTCCACATAGAGAAATTCATAAGTCGCCGACACTACCGCCAACAACACTATACTACTATACCCCTTATAGTTATAATAGTACGACCCCGAGTTGGGGGGTGAGACAATGTGGACGTGTTTTCCATCTATTGCTCCACCGTAGTTGGGAAAGTTCCACTGCTGGGCAAATAGGGAGGCCACGGTTTGCCATTCCTGTGGGTTGGAAGGAAACTGTGGAGTCAAACAAGAAAAAAAAAATTAGTACTTTTGCACATAACATTACAAGCAGATTAGACACAAACATTCTTGGCCAACATAAGTAGAACATTTAGTGAAATTAGTATTTATAGACAAAAGTATAAGGTCCACTTATCAGATTCATCACCCCCCTCTGATGGCCCATTGTAAAAAATTTATGGTGTGGTGGGGGGGAGAGGGTTTGGACAGGTAACCCTCTACCCTTCATTGAGAGCTGAATGCATAAATAATGTGTGTTACTTTGGCAAGCCCCTCCTTACTTACACTATTGTCAGCCTACTGGACAGGTAAGAAGTTTCATAATCCAAAAAATATGAATACACACTGTACAAATTGAAGCACCTTTTTTTTAATTCTGCAATTACCTATCAAGATAATAGGAGAACAAAACTTGAAACAGTACCATTTGAAAGTATTCAGGCAGGCCCTTGCACTACATGCTTTGGTGAATTCATCCATTAATATAATATACAAAAGAGGTAGGTATAGTGTGTATGGGTTGGGCAAGGTCTGCAGATAGAGTATTGGTATTGGTTGACTTAGTGGTTGGGGGGGGGGGAGGGTTCTAAATGAGTTTTGGCCCCAAAAAAAGCCTCTTGCACTCTGCCTGAATTTAAGGACAAAAATTACATTTGGACACATTTTAGGGGGTGTTTAGGGTAAGCACAATGGAGCTGGCAAAATACATTGTTATTAAGTGAGTAGGCTAGGTGTATATGGGCCCAGGATAGCATGCTGGGGAGGTTAGTGAAGAAAAATATGCATGAAGGACAAAAAAGGAGCATTAAAAGCTTATGGGGCGTACACACGGTCGGACTTTCTGGAAAGCTAGGTCCGACGTACTTGCCGCCAGACTTCCGGCGGACTACCGCCGGACTTTCTGAACGGCCAGACTTGCCTACACACGGCTGGACTTTCCGGAATCTGGTCTTCCCGACGGACTTCCGACGGACTTCCAGAATGAACGGACTTTCCCACACACGGACAAGTCCGTTCATTTTGAACGTGACTCGGGTACGACGGGACTAGAAAAGGAATTCAATCTCGCCGCTTTTTTTGGCGAGATTGAAACCTTGCGAGCCCCGTCGCAGGCATCCCAGGCCCTTAGGTCTGGTATGGAACTTTAAGGGGAACCCCCTACGCCGAAAAACCGGCATGGGGGTCCCCCCAAAATCCATACCAGACCCCGATCCGAGCACGCAGCGCCCCCCCCCTCCTGAACCGTACCAGGCCGCATGCCCTCAACATGGGGGGTGCTTTGGGGGAGGGGGCGCCTTGCGGTGCCCCCCCACCACAAAGCACCTTGTCCCCATGTTGATGAGGACAAGGGCCTCTTCCCGACAACCCTGGCTGTTGGTTGTCGGGGTCTGCGGGCAGGGGGCTTATCGGAATCCGGGAGCCCCCTATAATAAGAGGGCCCCCAGATCCCGGCCCCCCCACCCTATGTGAATGAGTATGGGGTACATGGTACCCCTACCCATTCACCTAGGGAAAAAGTGTAAATAATAAAACACAACACAGGTTTTTAAAATATTTTATAAAACAGCTCCGGGGGGGGATCTTGCTCCGGCTTTGGGGGTCCCTCCGGTTCCTTTTCTCCCAGCGTCCGGTTGGTTCTTCGGCCGGCCCCTCCGCTGTCTTCAGGTAGCTCTATTGCCAGCGGAGGTCCGGACTTCTTGTCTTCTCCTCTCCAGATGTTGACATGACGCTCTCTCCGGCTGGACTGGTCACTGAGGGCTCCGTTGTGACTTATATAGGCGGAGACCCTGCCCCCATATGATGTCACAGTCCCAGCATGCCCAGGGACTGTGACATCATATGGGGGCGGGGTCTCTGCCTATATAAGTCACAACGGAACCCTCAGCGACCAGTCCAGCCGGAGAGAGTGTCGTGTCAACATCTGGGGAAGAGAAGAGAAGCCCAGAAGCCCAGAAGCCCAGAAGCCCGGACCTCCGCTGGCAATAGAGCTACCTGAAGACAGCGGAGGGGCCGGCCGAAGAACCAACCGGACACCGGGAGAAGAGGAACCGGAGGAACCCCCGAAGCCGGAGCAAGATCCCCCCCCGGAGCTGTTTAATAAAATATTTTAAAAACCTGTGTTGTGTTTTATTATTTACACTTTTTCCCTAGGTGAATGGGTAGGGGTACCATGTACCCCATACTCATTCACATAGGGTGGGGGGGCCGGGATCTGGGGGGTTTCCCGGATTCCGATAAGCCCCCCGCCCGCAGACCCCGACAACCAACGGCCAGGGTTGTCGGGAAGGGGCCCTTGTCCTCATCAACATGGGGACAAGGTGCTTTGTGGTGGGGGGGCACCGCAAGGCGCCCCCTCCCCCAAAGCACCCCCCATGTTGAGGGCATGCGGCCTGGTACGGTTCAGGAGGGGGGGGGGGCGCTCGCTCGTCCCCACCCTTCCTGACCGGCCGGGCTGCGTGCTCGGATCGGAGTCTGGTATGGATTTTGGGGGGACCCCCACGCCGGTTTTTCGGCATAGGGGGTTCCCCTTAAAGTTCCATACCAGACCTAAGGGCCTGGGATGCCCCCCGCGCTCGCCGCAATGGAAAAATTAGTTTTTCCTATTGCAGCGAGCGCGAGATGCAGTAACCTGCTCCTCGGTCGTATCTGGTCCGTCGGACCAGCATACAGACGAACGGGCTTTCCGTCAGGAACTGATTCCGGCGGAGTTACGACGTAAGATTTGAAGCAAGTTTCAAATCTAAAGTACGTCGGATTTCCGGCCGAAACGGTCCGTCGGAAGTCCGATGGAGACCACACACGGTCGGATTGTCCGCCGGATTTGGTCCAGCGGCGTCCGTCGGACTTTTGCATGTGAAAAGTCCGACCGTGTGTACGCCCCATTACTGCATGCATGAGGACATTCACAGCATATTACAATCACGGTAATTATATAATGATGAAATAAATACAATACATTAGCAAACATTAAATACATAGAATGTGATGTTAAAGGATAAAACTTACCTTAATATAGTCCTTCTGCAGGACCTGAATTATAGCAGAACAGGCCTCTGGAATAATGATTCCCAGAGCCTGGGGGGAGATCCCAGTCGTGAACTTAATATCCTGGAGACTTCTTTCGATCGCCAAGTACCGCAAGGTGGCGATGAGCCTCTGCTCAGGAGTGATGGCTTGCTGCATGCAGGTGTCCTGCTTCGTAATATAAGGGAACAGCAAAGCCAACAGACAGGATTATTCTCCCGGATCTCCCACAGCAAAGGCATGTGAGAGAATTGGTCAAGCTGGAGCAACCAATAATTGGTCCATGAACTCCTCCTTGCCCTGTTCATGGACTAGACTTGGGTCAAAGCAAGAACTACAACACCAAGCCCAATAATGGCACGAGCTCTCCGACGAGAACGTAACCGCAACATGGCTAGAAAACGGTTGGCTGGTCAGAACGAACTAACAGAAGGCACTGAAAATCAGAAAGGACCTGAGAAGAATGGGCTGAAATTCAGAAACGAGTGGACAAGAACGCACTGAAAAACAGAAGCGAACAATAAATAGAACGCACTGAAAGACAGGAACGAACTAACAACACGCACTGAAGAACAGATACGAACCCACAAGCCCAAACTGAAAAGCAGAAACGAACTGAAAAGCACGACGCTGAAAAGCGCGAATCATCTCTCACTAAACTTCTACTAACACGAGATAAACACGAGATTAGCAGAAGGAGCCCAAAGGGTGGTGCACTGGCTATTGAACTTCCTTTTTATAGTCCCATCGTACGTGTTGTACGTCACCGCATTCTCACGTTTGGAATTTTGGGCCAACATTTCTGTGACCGTGTGTATGCAAGACTAGTTTGAGCCAACATCCTTTGGAAAAATATCCACGGTTTTGTTGTCAGAAAATCCGACAACACGCGGTCGGATTTTCCGATGGGAAATATTCAATGGGAGCTTGTTGTCGGAAATTCCGACCATGTGTAGGCTCCATCAGACATTTTCCCTTGGAATTTTCAACAAACAAAATTTGAGATCTGGATCTCAAATTTTCCAACAACAAAATCCGATGTCGTAAATTCCGATCGTGTGTGCACAATTCCAACGCACAAAGTTCCACGCATGCTCAGAATCAAGCAGAAGAGCCACACTGGCTATAGAACTTCATTTTCCTCGGCTTGTTGTACGTGTTGTACATCACCGCGTTCTTGATGTTCCAAATTTCCGACAAGATTTGTGTGACCGTATGTATGCAAGACATGTTTGAACCAACATCCGTTGGAAAAAAAACATGGATTTTGTTGTCGGAATGTGCGATCGTGTGTACGCGGCATAAGAGTTACAGAGCCTTTCGTTGTCGGTTTTGAGGAATGTCAGTGACAATTTACCAATGTACATGAATGTTGTATTATTAGACCCTCCAGCAGCCAGCAACAATAAATCCCTCTCCCATCAGTAGATCCCTCCCACCAACAATAAGCCTCCAGCAATGATAGATCCCCCATCAGCCAGCATCAATGGACCCTCCAGTAGCCAACAACAATAGACCCTACCCATCAACAATAGATCTCCCAGCCTCCAGCACACCCCAGCACCCTTTGCCATTACATACATTCAGTGCAGAAGGTGCCGGAACTGCGTTCTCCCACGTTCCCACTGAAAAAAAGCCCTGATTCCAGGTATTACACCCCAGATGGTAATCCACGCACAGGTTATGCAGTGACCACAGTGATTGAGTTCCCACGTGTCTGGGTTATCGCCAAATGAGATTTGGTTGGAGGTCAACCAAAAACAGGTTTGTACTTTCCTCAGCAGCTGTCGCCTACATTCTCAGCTGATGGGGTGGGTTCAGTCACTGTAACGTGAACTTCAAAAGGTCCACCACAGGGTTCATGAGTCCCTCCTGGACCCTGACACAGTAACCGGTTTACATTCTTTCCAACCAGGTGACTGGGTGATTGTAAAGAAGCTTGATGGATGAGACAACTGGATCCACGCCAGCCAGAAGCTGCTCAACTACACCAAAGGATGAGGAGTATCTTTGTTTATTTATATTTTTAGCTTAGTGTATTCTCCAACTAGCTAGGAAAGTGAACAGGACCAATTGCTGGGTCTACTCTGAATCTCCACCGAGCTTTAGTACCCCAGCAATGACAATGGTACATGCTATAACGATAAATTTCTAGAGGGTATAATTAGTTATAGTTTTAACAATAGCTCTGGTTCTTGGCAGTTTGGGTATCGGGACAACTAGGTGGCCCACAAGTGTGCTTCAACTTTAGTTTGGTACTTATGCGGGCCTACAGCTTATAAGGTAACTCCCCCTAATGCAAGAGGTTCATGCGTCCTGTTAAAACTCGTCCCAGCATCTTATGTCAGGGCTGATCGTGAGGATCGGATGGCGTGAGAGAAGGTAAGAATGTCAGGAACAGCTAGAAGGGAATTGTTAACCAACCCCGACCAGGTCTGGGCATGGTTTCCTGCTTGTACAGGGTGGGGGCTTGAGCTTATGAAATGATTGAACAATTTCTCATCCATTGTGGATGGGATGTTCAATGAAACTGTTGAAGCTGCAATGAAGATCCCACAGGAACAACAGCAGATCAAGACCCTTCTATTAAAAGATGACCCATGATTATCTGTTAGCATCCAAGGGGGGTTTCTGTGAGTTCATAGGTAAAGATTGTTGTACCTGGATCGGGGATACTAGTGACAAAGTTCAGGCCCATATGGCTAAGGTTAGATCCCTGCAAGGCAAAGCCAAAGCTATAGCTAGTGAAGGTTGGAATTCTTTTAAGGGTCTGGGAATCTTTGAGGATTTTTTTAGCAGCTCATGGTTGAAGGGGTATATATACTCATGTTGTTTTTATTTCTATTCCTTCTATATGCCGTGATGAGGTGCTACTGTTGCCTGTTTGGATGAGTGAACAGAGTCCAAGCAGATGACCACATCTTCCTTGCTGAGATGAGACACCCCGAAGCCCAGCCCACGCACAAGACACAGGGGATCCCAGACTGACCGGCCTTCATGTACAGTGGAACCTTGGATTACAAGCATAATCCATTCCAGGAGTATGCTCGTAATCCAAAGTACTTGCATATCAAAGCCAGTTTTCCCATTGAAGTCAGTGGAAACGAAAATAATTTGTTCCACATTGACTTCAATGGGATGCAAAACCGCATGCGGCCAGAGGTGGACTGGCGCCGGAGAGCCTCGGAATGGCCGAAAATACACTTCGGCTGACCTCGGCAAACCTCGGAAAGACTTTCTACCCGAGATTTGCCAAGGTCAGCCATGCTGTACTCAGGTCTTTCCGTGCATTTCAGAACGTGACGTTCGGCTCTGCTCAGCTCCGGCACCCCCCCACCTCTAGCCAAAAGCGGTACTGCACACCACTTTGGCCTGAATCATGCTCGTTTTGCGAGACAACACTCGCAAACTGAGTTACGATTCTTAAAAATACAGTGCTCGTATTGCGAAACGCTCATTAACCGCGTTTCTCGCAATCCGAGGTTCCACTGTACTCCTTTAAGTCATCCCTCCTGAAGAATAGAGTCTACAAATTAAGCCATGTTTTCCTTTTTATGGACTCATATGGACTGTAAGGACTGATTAATTTCCCAGTGTAAGAAGAAGATGATCAAGATTAATCGAGGGACACATGGGAGCATATGACAAAAGAGGAGGGACTGTTGTGGAAATTTTATTAAGGCGTATTTAATATGTATTGTCACAGTGTCTCCCAGTGTTAGTTCTTTTGCAATAGGTCAAAGAATCCGCGCTTAGGACCGTGAAAGGGCTGCTGCCTTTCCCTAATTAGTTCCCTAAAAGGGGGCTAATTGACAAGTATAAGAGGTAGTTGGGAAAAATTGGCGCTGCCCTACTAGCAGTACTTAATTAATTGGGGATGTGTAATCCATTGTGAAACAAGCTTTAACTTAGTGAAATATATAAATAAGAAACTATCTCCTAAGACCATATGTGAGAATAAATTATAATCTATAACCGAGCTGCCATATGTATGGAAATCAAAAAATAATAAAGAAAAAAGGAGAAAACACCGAACATAAATAAAGCTATGTATACAATCCTTATATATTTAAAAAATATAGATAGGTGCCGTGTATAAGTAAAATATATAAATATATGTGAGAAAGTTTTTAAATAAATGTGTAAAAGTTTGTGTGGGCATTAATATCCCCAAAGGTCTAAAGTTTTGTGACAGTATAGCGCCCCCTAGGGGCTAGCAGTAATAATAGTGAAAAATACTAATTAATATTAATATTAAGTGCCAGTACCACCATATAAATGACCTCTATATGACCTCTTACTTTAAACCAGTCAGCAACCTGACCTATGTGCTGATATATGGTAAATCACAGTAAGGCTTATACGATATATACAGGGTTATAACAGTCAGCAATATACGTATATAGGCAGTTGATAGTAATAATCAATAATAAATTTAAAAATGCCCGAGAGTCTCCAGGAAAAAATAGAAATATGGAGCAAAGTCCAGTGAATATGCAATTCATGGATGCCAGGAGCAGTAAACAGTGACTTCCGTGCTCTTTATAGCTGGTGACTTGAAGTGCTCCCCCCCATGCTCCCCCACTCACCAGAAACAATCACCCCCACAGGGGTACCGAGCGATAGAGTGGGTGTCTTGGCGTGGTTAATTTCGACCAGAGTAGGCTGCCGTTCCTCTGCTCCGTAAGATCCCTCCAGTAATTCGCGGTTCCTACCAGGCGTTCCAGGACTAGACTCCTCCACTATTTCCCACCATCGTCATAGGACGTTCTCAAAGACGGTCTTTGAGAATGTCCTATGACGAAACTCGTAAGGCGGAGTCACGCTCACACGTCATACCCGGAAGCACAGGCTGGAACGCAAGGTGGGACGCACGATCGGATCTACTTCCTAGTCCCATCCTTGCCTGCAGCTGTACCTGTATTGTATTTATATAACTCAAATAAACTGTTCATACTACACCAGGGAAGCCCCCTGTTTCTTTCTTTCTATTTGATGGAGGATCAAACAGGTTGATGGTGGGAAATAGTGGAGGAGTCTAGTCCTGGAATGCCTGGTAGGAACCGCAAATTACTGGAGGGATCTTACAAAGCAGAGGAACGGCAGCCTACTCTGGTCGAAATTAACCACCCCAAGACACCCACTCTATCGCTCGGTACCCCTGTGGGGGTGATTGTTTCTGGTGAGTGGGGGAGCACAGGGGGAGCACTTCAAGTCACCAGCTATAAAGAGCACGGAAGTCACTGTTTACTGCTCCTGGCATCCATGAATTGCATATTCACTGGACTTTGCTCCATATTTCTATTTTTTCCTGGAGACTCTCTGGCATTTTTAAATTTATTATTGATTACTACTATCAACTGCCTATATATACGTATATTGCTGACTGTTATAACCCTGTATATATCGTATAAGCCTTACTGTGATTTACCATATATCAGCACATAGGTCAGGTTGCTGACCGGTTTAAAGTAAGAGGTCATATAGAGGTCATTTATATGGTGGTACTGGCACTTAATATTAATATTAATTAGTATTTTTCACTATTATTACTGCTAGCCCCTAGAGGGCGCTATACTGTCACAAAACTTTAGACCTTTGGGGATATTAATGCCCACACAAACTTTTACACATTTATTTAAAAACTTTCTCACATATATTTATATATTTTACTTATACATGGCACCTATCTATATTTTTTTAAATATATAAGGATTGTATACATAGCTTTATTTAGTTCTTTTGCAGCCCGCTCTAAAGAGCAGACTGGGGCAGACTGACGCCAGTTGAGACCCGTTTGGTAGTGGAAAGCTTCCTGAGGTGGCAGAGAAGTGTTTACAGAGTGGGGATATGTCCGCCATGGAAGAGTCCCTGTGCAATGCACAGACAAACGTCTGGGGGATGTGTTCACTCTGCAAAGACATTATCGGTTATGGGGGGGATGTAGGCTTGTGTCGCTCTGTACGTCTGATCAGCATGTGGAGGGGCTATGGCGTGTCTCTGCAGATAATCTCCCATCCTCAGTAATGGTAGTATAATCCGGGTATGCGTTGTTCTGTGAACAATGCAGAATAAAGATTCATGCCAACAGTAAAAACGGGAGTCTTTGTGTGAGTTGTGGTCGGGGCAGTGTTCATGAGTTCTTAGGCCAGCCATGTGGCTTTCTTTGTCTTACTGGAGAGCACAGCTTAGAGGTACAAGGGGCGGGGAATCATACACACTGCCCCGGCATAAACACGCCCATACACTACCCTAGTCATTGTTCTTTGGTTGAGATTTGTATAACTCATCCTGTTTGAAGGAATGCCTGTGCTTGATTGGCCGATTGTGAAGCTACCAAGCTCAATTGTTAAGGACTATGAATAAACAACACAGGCTCTACAGAGACAAGTCTTCCTGTGGAGCTAAGGATGTGAGGACAGTGGTTATGTCTGTTTTACTCGGGAAACAGGGGAGTACTAAGATGCATTTTACCAAAAGGCTGAAAGGAGCTCTACTAGCGCAGGAGACACGGATTATGCGTAGCGTATAGAGAAATGTTCCACGTCAGGTAGCACTCCTCTCTCTCAATCCTCATAGGATTCAGAGGCAGCAGCAGGAGCCATTGAAAATGTTGTGAGGAAGGAGCGAGGAGTGGGGTCAAGCTGTGCTGTGTGTGTCAATAAACATATACAGCCTAGCTTGGGATCGAGCCTGCATATGTGCCGCCATAGCTAGCGGCTTGCTATGGGGGTACAAAAAGAAGAGGAGGAGCCAAGACCACTGGTGGGGGATCCCAGAAGAGGAGGAACGGGGTCTGCTCTGTGAAAACAATTGCACAGAGCAGGTAAGCATAACATGTTTGCTATTCTAAAAAAACCTTGGACCTTTACAATCACTTTAAATAACCCAGGGCATGGTCAAAATATGAGAAATTATTCTTTGATGGAAATAGTTATACTTTAAAGTGAACCTATAGGCAAAAACCAAAAAATATGATGCAGTCTGCTAATAGCAATAATACAGCAATTCCTTTCACAGCCAAATGTTATAGCAAAAGTTTTAGTCACAAGGGTTGAATCAAATCATATAATACTGACAGAGATGCTCACAACAGCCTTAAGCCTGGCTTAAACCTTATGCTGCGTACACACGAGCGGATTTCTCGTCGGAAAAAGATATGACGGCTTTTCCGACGGGATTCCGCTCAAGTTTGCCTTGCATACACCTGGTCACGCAAAAGTTCGCTGAAATTACGACCGTCAAGAACACGGTGACATACAATACTACGACAAGCCGAGCATGCTCTCAATATTTTGCTTGCTGGAATTCCGCCAGCAAAAGACCGATGGAGCATACACACGGTCGCATTTTCCAAAGAAAAACTCTCATCGCTCTTTTGCGGGCCAAAATTCCAATCGTGTGTACGCGGCATAACTGTCCACAATAATGCTGTGCAATTTCACTCTAGAATAAGGTGTTTTCAACCCATAACATACTGGAATAACATAGCAGATCTACTGGCAAGGCAAAAAAGTTAATTAAAGTGGGATTCCGGCTGTAAAAAAAAACATTTAAAAGTCAGCAGCTACAAACACTGTAGCTGCTGACTTTAAATAAGTACTTACCTGTCCTGGGTGCCCGCGATGTCGGCCGCCCGAGGCCGACCCGTTCCTCAGCTCTCGGGTCCTGGCACCGCCATCCTAACTAAGGGAAACAGGCAGTGGAGCCTTACGGCTTCAATGCCCGTTTCCTACTGCACATGCGCTTGTGAATGGGACACAATGTGTTGTGGGACACACACAGTTCTCATAACACACCACGCCCCATTCCCCAGAAGACAATGCGGGGAGGAGAAGAGACAACATCACCATGGCGTAGGAAGAGGCAGATTAGGAAGACTGAGTTTCTAAGCGTATCAGCGCATAGTGGTCATGCGGATACGGTCTAGGTTGCAGGTGCCACGTCTTATTTTAATGGATTAGAGGAAAAAGGCAGGTTTGGGCTCAAGACTTTATAGGCACAGTAATTACTAGATGTGTAATTAAAAATTCTAGTTTATTAGAAAATATTTAAAATAAGGGATAAAACAGAGAAACATATAGAATTCAGTTCATGATCACACAGTTTTACAAGTTATGCACTCCATACATAGCTAAATGGTTATATAAAACAGTTTGAGCAGTGTTTAGAATCGGAAATTCTAATCAATATAGTTACATTGTGTTGAACCAGAAGCTATGCGGTGGTAACAATCAGATTCTGTATTGGCTCGACATGTTGCGCGCCACATGCGCTTCTTCAAGAGCACAGAACTAAATACTGTAATGAACAACATATTTACAGTAAATAATTCATCATGATATGTTATAATCAAATATAGTTAGATCAGAGGAAAAATAGCATCATGAGTATCAGAGAAGCTGCCCCTAAGGCCCAATGGGATGTGTCCGTCCCACAGAGTCCCAGTGATAATCAAGCAATGTGGGGACGTATGTAACACAATAGGAAATTAGTAGTGAAAAGGTAAGTTAAAACTCCGGCATGGGGTAAAGCTACTACATGGTCGGACGGGAATGAGAGGGAAGGGGGGGGGGGGAGGGGGAGAGGGGAAGGGGAAAGAAGGGGAGGGAGAAGGGAATAGGGAAGGGAGGAAGGAAAGGGAAATGGGAAGAGGAAAAGACAAGGGAAAGGGGAGAGGGAATGGAGAGGGAGGGGAGAGGGAGGGAAGGGGGGAGGGAGGAAAGGGAATGTTGGTATGCGTGGTTATTCAAATTCATGTTATGTCAAATTATGAGATTAATTGGTGAAGGTGGGTAATTATAATTTGTCTAGTCCCTACACTTATCAAAGATATAATTATAAAATATATTATATTATAATAAAGAATAAAAATAATAAATATAAATAAATATTTACATGTAATGTATTTGGGTACCCCCTAATATTCCGTGTTTATAATGGTAGTCAAATTTAATATACAAATTACACTTACCCTCAGGGACTTTACAGCTGTGTCTAATAAAAACAGCAACCTCTTAGCTATATATTTGTAGGTCTCAATAGTTGGCTGACATCATCAATTTTAGTTTGATTGACAGAAGGGGATCTGGTGTCAGTCAGGGGTTAACGACGGCTTGCACCGAGAATCATATGAGACTTGCTGATAAGGATATTACTATTCCTGATCCCCACTTCTGCTGAGGCTGTCATGGAAATAAGCCCATAAAGAGAGACAAGGAGTCATGAATATGAGGGTGTATGTTAGTAGCTGAAAACAGTGTGTAATATAGGCAGTTATAAATCGGAGCTTACCTTATATTGCAGTTAGAAGTAATAAGCAGTAAGGGTTAGGAGCGTGGAGCCACACAGCCGCTTCATAGAGAGCGACTGGTAGTGTGGATCGTACAAGAAGAGACGCTGGAAGCGTCTCTTGTACATCCGCCCCGCCTGTAGTCACCAATCGGCGAAGCAGACGTGATGTCATTCAGGCCGACCGCCGACGCATACTGCGCATGCCTCACTCTCCGGCGTCAACCGAACAGCTGGCGGCGCGTCAGGGAGAGAGGAGGCAGTTGCGTCATGGTGTCCTAGCAACCAGGGACACATAGAGGCGTACTGCGCATGTCCCAAACCTCCGGCGTCGACCGAACAGCTGACGGCGCGCCGGGGAGAGAAAAGGCAGTCGCGTCATGGTGTCCTAGCAACCAGGAGCACATAGAGGCGTCCTGCACATGTCCCACTCCTCGGCCCGGGCCTGGCAGCTGCCGGCGCGCCGGGGAGGGGAGGGAGAGCAGCCGCGTCCAGGTTGACCTGGCAACCATGAACACCATAGTGCGCCAGTCACCTTAGGGTAAAGGTGTGGCGCTGGGCGGCCGCACAGTGCTGAAAGCATCCCCAGGCAATGCAAGGGGGGACACACCATGGTAGAGGGGCAGCATCTGGATATATGTATTAATATAGTAGCAATAGAATAAGACATATTGAGTTAAAGCATAGTAATAGTTTGAGAAAGCGGCTAAATTATTGTGACAACAATCAGGGTGAGGAAAAAATGGACAGTCAAAAAACAAAGATAAGGTGTATACCTTTATTAATAAATAGCAATGGGTTGTTACATGATC